>NC_079228.1:31829052-32135784 GCF_029633865.1 Lampris incognitus | reverse complement strand
TGTTCACACTTATTGGACTTGCAGAAGTAGTGATTTTTTTTAACAAAGGGACAGTGGTCAGCAAATCACATTGCAATCTACAGTATTAGTTTTAACAGGATACTACTTGGTGGTTTTTGCATTTCTCAAGTCTGATAAATTGTTGGGTGGACACTTGCATACATAGCGTTTTGACTAGTAAAAAGTATCTCGCGATTTTTTTTCACCTCTGACAGTTAATATATTTGAATAGTAAGGTAAAGATCGGATAGAGGATATCTAATGCTAACCTATTTCTCCTGTATTTCTTTCTCTTAATCGTCGATCTAATGCCAAAATAACCTCTAGGTAAGAGACAAGTATTTGTGCAGTCTTTAACTAGCGGCTTTTATCCAGGACTTGTGCGGCTCTGCTATGCTAAATCAATGCTTTAGATGCCGACTGTTGGTCAATTCAAAAGCTCATCAGCACAGGAGACATACCAAAAATGATATCGCCAAAACAAGTTATACATACAAAGGACCTACTATCGGAGTAACATCGCCTCACACACACTCAAACACACATACACACGTCACACACACAGCAGCATGTCACGCCGTCTTCATGGGAAATAAAATGCCCTCAATCCGGCTAGGTTAGCTCAACTATAAAGAACAGTTGTGTACAGCTCCACACAAAAAAAAGACAGGTTGTGACCACAACTCGACAGAACACAAGACTGATGTTTGAAATGAACACATTCCCACGCATCAACATTTTCAGATTAATATATTTTTGTATTGCCTTGAGTGTATTTGGGTGCGCATTGTTAACTCTGTGTCGTGTGTGTGAATGCACCTATAAAAACAATTGTGTCTTCGACAAGTTATTGATTGCGTTACGATTATATTGGTACCAGTCTCTGAAATCCTTTTGGAGGTCGGGACACGGAGGACGCTGGATAAGAGGATTAACTGGGAAAGACTGATTGCGATCAATGGGTGAAGAAGTTGTTTGTTGGCAATCGGTGGGTGTCAGGTTTACAGATGTTGTTGTTATGTGGATACAAAAGGAAGACGTCGTAGTGGTCATTGGTCAAGGAACCGTTCACATTACCTTCCATTTCCTGTGGGACATTCTATCACAAGCTGTCCTCTGTTCATATCATTTCCTTTCTGATTTTTATCACCGTTATAAAAAAGTCGTACAAAAATACCCCCGACATTACATTCAATGGGGGAATTTGTCAATTTTGAAAAAAAGTGCTCTTGCATAACTGACCATGTATATCACTTTACCTCTCTTACTCTCACCCCCTCGCTCCCTCTCTCTCTTGTTCTAGTTCTCTGACATTTCTTTCCTGGTTATGTTTTTTTTTCTGGTCATTTGTTTCTAGACAAGACCACAAGGGGAAATTCACAGTATTAGAGGTTAACAGTTGGTGGCCAGACCAGTGCGCGACTCTTTTCAATCAGGGAGAAGTGCAAATTAAATTGCGGCGGGGCGGGCTGGGCCGGGCGAGTTTAGCTGATGCACACACTGCGGTGCCAGGGGATAGCAGCTGCTTAAAGGCAGGGTCAACACGAGTGCGTTGGGGAGGGACATCTCAAAGTCACTGGGATTCTGCCACAGAGGAGATGAAAGGGGAGTAGCCAGAAAGGGTGGTTGGTAACGGGGGTGAGGTGAGTGTGTGTTGGGGGGTACAACACTAGCTAAGAACCACCTTAATCTTATCTAGGGTCAAATTGTCATCCCAATTTATATCAATTATAGATGAAAAAGGCGGGATTACAAACCAGACCCAGGATCAGATAAGACACTTGGACTTATTTTTTTTCTTTAACACCTCTTGGCTGTCAGTGGGTTCAAAGTGTCGGGAGAGAGATGCGAGGGTTTGGGGAGGGCAGTAAGATCCAACGTTGGGAGTCTCTCATGCTTCCATGTACTGGGGAGGGGGCTCCTTGGGCGGAATGGCGATGGCCTCCTCATAGGGCGGCAGCAGGACCTGAAACCCAAAAGAAAAGCGAAGAACAGCTTAGTCGCCACTCACTGCTGCTCCAATATGGCTTCTCAGTGCTACTCAATGGGACTGTATCTTGCTCTCTTTCTCTCTCCCTCTCTTCAAGACGAGATGAGATAAAGTTTGTGAATCTCTGTAGAGAAATTGGGTTGTGCTGCGGTAAGCAGACTTGAATCTATCCAAGATGTAGGGCAGACGTAAACAACATAAATCAAAAACAAAAAGGACATAATATGTAGCATAACTACTACATAAGCAAGAACATCCTTCACAATAATCCATCCATCAAAGTAATCATTAACAGACATCCTTGCCCCTGCACTAAACCATAGTTAGCTTGTGCAGTATTATATTGTGTTTGACTACGCTGCTTTTTAAGTAATTTATCACTGTACAATGTTCATTACCGTTCATCAACTTTCCAGCCCGTTGTTACATCATTAACATAGTTAAATCATAATTATACTGCTGTATCCTTTCAACTCTTGTTAATCAGGAAAACACTGCACGCTACAAGTTATCGACCATAGAAATCCCCCAGCTTTAAAAGATAGAATGGCTTCCGTGTTAGTCAAAGCTCTTTCCCCCTAAATTGCTATAAACCGCTAATTCAGGGGAGCGAGCGAGTGAGCGAGCGAGAGAGAGAACATGCTCCAAGGGAATGGAATTGTGAAGCCCGGAAAGCACATCACTGGCAGGATTTGAAATGAAGCGGACAAGCACGGACAATTACATAACATGTCCACAAGAAGAGAGAGAGAGAGAGAGAGCAAAAGAGAGCGAGAGAGAAAACAAGAACAAGACCTGACCCCAGTGCATTTTAATGGCGTTTATATAAAAAGACGGGCGGATACGCAGCTGGGTTCTTAATGTTCGGGGCTGTAAAAAGCCATTTAGACAGACCGCCTTGCTCCTAATTGTAGAAATAGAGAGAGTCCTCCATTCACTCGGCTCGCCATTGGAGCAGGATGATGCTGTGATATAACCAAAGCTGTGGTCACTGTATAGGCCAGCACAGTGTGCTGGCCTATACAGGATCTGTTTAAAACTGCTGCAAACGCTGCGTCTCAGAGATTTGTTGTATCAAAATATTAGCCGTTCCCTGAAACATGTCTTATACGCTACCTAATGTCCATGCTGCTTTTACTGGGGCTTCCATTTGGACGTAGTCATGCAGGCCTCCACTTCTGCTGCATTATATTTTGAGTTTGTTTTTATTGTATTTTTCCTTCTTTCTTTTTTAAGTCTTGCAAATAACGGATTTTGATATCCATATCTGCTGTGCTGTCATAACCCATATTGGCTGATATTCACGCAGTATCTCTAACTTCCAAAATATTCATTCATCTAGGGGCATCTGGGTAGCGTAGTGGTCTATTCCGTTGCCTACCAACAAGGGGCTACTCATGTTACCTCCGGCTTGGTCGGGCGTCCCTATCGACACAATTGGCCGTATCTGCGGGTGGGAAGCCGGATGTGGGTATGTGTCCTGGTCGCTGCACTAGCACCTCCTCTGGTCGGTTGGGGTGCCTGTTCGGGGAGGAGGGGGAACTGGGGGAACAGCATGATCCTCCATGCGCTACGTCCCCCTAGTGAAACTCCTCACTATCAGGTGAAAAGAAGCGGCTGGCGACTCCACAAGTATCGGAGGAGGCATGTGGTAGTCTGCAGCCCTCCCCGGATCGGCAGAGCGGCAGCAACCGGGACGGCTCAGAGAGTGGGGTAATCGGCCGAATGCAATTGGGGAGAAAAAAAAAGGGGGGTATATTTATTCATCTATATAAATATATTTATAACAAGCCAATTGCCTCGTGCATGTGGATTTTTTTTACGTTTTATTTTAGTCCTCTGCTGTAGTCAGACCTTGCCATTTTTTATTTTTTTGCTTACTTAATATTGAATTGTGATGTTTTAGTTTATTAAAACAAATTTACCGGCTAGGTTTTGTTGTTGTTGTTCCTGATTGGTATCTATCACTAAGGTTTCAGACATTCATCCCCCACTTAGAAATTCACAAACACCAGAAGCTTACCGCTGGTATATCAGTCAGCCACTAACTTAAAGCTAGCTCGCAAAGCTAGCTCGCAAGGTCATCAGAAAAAGACACCAGTGATATAAATCATGGTCACTACGAGACGGGGACAAACTGACAGGACGACCGACCTGGCAGTGGAAGTGCCTATCTATCATTGTGAGGATTGATGTGAGAGAGATTAGCGTATAACGTGTCAGGCATGGCGGATTACAGCAGAATGCCCAGACTGACAGACAGACAAGACAGACAGACTGACAGACAGAGGGAAGGATGGAAACAGTGAGTGGACTAAAGCTTTCCAAAAGCCCTGAGTCAACACTAAGAAGGACAGCAGAGCGGATGATGCTAACCTCTACCCAGCGAGCCAAGTACACCTTAGACTGGCCTACCAACCGCTACCTACAGCACCGCTGTCACCTTACCCAGTGCACATCAGATGGGACTATACCACTGCACGGTTACAAAAACTAGGCCGTGTCAGGTCAAGTTTATTCACATAGCCCTAAATCACAGTTGACCACAGTCAGGCGGCCTTACATTCCCACAGTGGGACACAGCTAGAATCACTACACAAGACAGGTAACCCGTTCAACAGCAGAAACTGGGTCGCAAACATTTTTTCTATACCTTGTGTGTAAGTAGGATACAGCTCTAGTAGTGTTTACAATAGGGAGGTTAACTATCAAACATCACATTTTATGTGGGGGGGGGCGATAAAGTAATCAAAATGTTTTGAAATTCAGTTGCACGAGACATTTAATGGAAGATTATGTAAATGTGACAGAAGTACATCTGGTCACAATGCCGTCATGTCTATTCATTTAACCCCTCTACTCTCGGGCTGAGGTACACAATGTTCTAGTCAATAAATGGGATTCTAGTGTAATTTCTACAGTGAAATTAATCATGGGACTATGATTTACTACTATACGCACAATCAAATTAAAATGACACTGCACGGTGCTCATAACTCACATACACATTATTACTAAAGGCAATGTAGTGAAAACTGTTACCTAAAATCCTTACCTTGTACATTTAGTGGTATCAACTCATTGAACTGCAATAACATGCAAAAGTATATAATCTGTATTTTAAATATGATACACACACAATCTCAACATTGTTAATCCAATCATTTTGCTGAGTGCAGAGCCAATAAAGGTTTAGAAAAAAAAAACATCTTTGGCTAGTGAAGACAAATGAGTGGATTTAATGGCTAAATGGAGATATTATGGACCTAATTAATGGAGCATGCTGTCAGCAAATGGATGACGCATGGAAAGGGAGTGTGTGCGTGCGTGTGTGTTTGGGCGGTTGCCTTAGCAAAATGGCACATGTACAGGATATCACTTGTGTGTCTTTTATAGGCCTAATATGCAAGCCATGTGACTGTGTTCATGCCAAGCGTGTGCACATATCATGTGTATGAGCTGGCAGATGTGTATAAATGTGTGCACATTTCAGTCAGGGAATGGGTGCATG
Source organism: Lampris incognitus (assembly GCF_029633865.1). NCBI lineage: Eukaryota > Metazoa > Chordata > Actinopteri > Lampriformes > Lampridae > Lampris > Lampris incognitus. The sequence goes on along the minus strand of NC_079228.1, from coordinate 32,130,283 downwards.
TTAGGGATCAACGTGACCTTGCGGGGTGAGGAAGTGGGCGACGTGCCATGGAGGCGGGGTGGGGACTCACCGTGGTGTCATTGGTGGTGACGTAAACCAGGACCTCCGTGGTCCCCCTGCCACTCACATATCTGTAGCAGTTCCACACACAGCCAATCAGGTAGGCCTGCAGGGGAGGGGGGGCAGAGCAAATTAGGAACGTTCGAGATACCATGACCATGTACTGTCATTACTGTGCTACTGTTCCGCAGAAGCTCATCCACCTATCATCCTCTCATTTCAGTTTCATAAGCTGATCAATAGCGCAAAGCCTTAAGTCTATGACATGCCTGGCACTTTCTGAACAAAGTGACAGGCCCATAAATATTGGAATTGAGAAATAGGGCATTGGTATCTCGTTGCAAGTGCTGAGACATTTTCTTTTACACAACATTGACTTGTATCACCATAAGTCACATGAGAATGAGTGAATTCTGACGTGCAGAGGTCTATGCAAGTCTACCAAGAAGAGATGAGTCATGCTCATCCTAGTCTTCATCTTAGAGAAATACAGCAGATATTGCTTAGCGATCATTGGATTCTGAACTGTGTCTCTTGCCCCCCTTAGGAGAAAATAAGAGCAGCAACCATAGATCAGTTTGAGACAAATGATATGGAATTAAGTTGCAAAATCAGAAGAACTGGTCAGAAGTATGAGACATCCGAGATACAGTGCGTTTGTAAATTATTAAGTGTGTTTTCTTGCTGTTATCTCATGAAGTGAGTATTTGGAGATGAATAAAAACCCTTGGAGTTGCCCTAAACAAAGAACATTTACAAGCCAGCATTTCAATCTGAGTGAAACAAATAAAATGTTATTACTCAGGAGTGTGATAAATTGAGAAATACAGGGGGAAAAAAAGTCTAAATCTGTTAAACAGAACACTGTCATGTCTAGATTGCGTATATGAGATAAAGATGCAATCTTATTTATTTTGCTAGCTCTTCAAACGGCATGCTAGCCAGGGCAACAGTCTCTTCTGGCACTGAGGCTAGGTAGAGGCTAGGTGATCTGGCAGAGGAACAAGAGGTTCATTATACATGTGTGTGAGCAGCCTGCTGGGCTGGTTGCCCTGCCAAGCACTAACAGCAACCAAACAACCAGCCAGCCAGCCAGCCCCTGTGCCATCTGCCCAAGCATTCTATGCACTGTGACTAGAAATTAAACCCCCTTCTGCTTTCAGAACTCCAGACTACCGTGTGGCTGGCACAGTTAAGTTTACCCCATCCCGCTAAATCAGTTGTTGTTTTTTAAATTGCAGTGTACTAAAGCTATTTGGTGCACAAACGTCACTTTAAAGTGATAACAGCTTACAGAAATCATTAATAACTAAGTTCACTTGAGGCTTCAGCGCTGTATGGATGGCTGTGTTAGCTTTAATGAACGAAACCTCACTCCGAGATAAGAGATATACTGAATTCCACCAGTGTGTCTGCCCTTCTCAACAAGGATCAAAACCTCATCCTTTTATTATGACCCGCTGATTCTATCCATCTTAGAAAAAACAAAACAAAAAAACCCCCACTGTTTGTGTAGCACAAAAAAAGCCCTGTTTGCGTCAGTGGCAATGCATTAGCCCAGAAACGCAGAGTGCTACTAATTTTAGAGCATGGCAATCTTGCCTCTGCATCCTCTCTCTCTCTTCATTCTGCTATTTTCGACCTTATTCCCCTTCCATCTTTCTCTCCATCCTTCCATCTCTCCCTATTTGTAGTACCTCTTTCTCTTATTGCACTATTTCTCCCTCCATCTCTCCTTGCTGCAAAAATAACCTTCCCCTTGTGGTCTGCAGGACATGAGGAGGACGCTACAAGTTTAATTTGCACTATGCAGGAAATTGCACATCGCACAGTCCTATTGTACTGATTTGCATTGTTGTATGTTTGGCGCTGATCTGCTGAGTCAAATTCCTATGTAGTACCTGTACGTTTGGCAAATAAAGTGATTCTGATTCTGCCCATAGGCTGTTTCTGGGTCTTTTTTTTTCTTCTTCCTACAGCAGGAAGATGTTGACTTCAGCAGTACATGAAGTGATGGTGGCTAGTGTATATGATAGCTGGACACTTGCTTAAGGCTCTGTGTCTGCTGCTGCTTCATAGGAGTGACTTGAGTATCATTACTATAGGAAGGTTGTTCAGCATTAGCAAGATGATGCAGTCAAAATACAGCATTCCAGTCCTTCATCATTACGTCAGCAATTAAGAATTAATTTTCTTTGGATTATCTCTTGGACATTTTTTTCTTTCTTTCTCAGACTAGGGCAATGGAATGAAGACAGGAAATAAAGGGTTGGAAGAGAGGAAATGACATGCGGCAAAGGTCCAAGAGCTCAACTCAAACTCAGGATGCTGTGATCAGGTCTGAATAGATCATTAATGCAAAACCCTCTGGCCATAAGCTTTTCATCCACTCTTGGTTCTGTCTAAAAAGCAGCTCTGACAGAGATGTCACACTTATGACTTTCCTGCGTCTGTGAGTATGTTTTCCTTGTCTTCCGGTGGCCATTTCTTGTCACAACCACCCAGAATCTAACTTTGAATAACCGCAGAGAATCTAACTTTGAAAAACCACCGAGAATATTTTCAAACTCCACTCGGGTGAGAAGTGACTTGATTTGATTGTACAGATGACCACAACTTCTCGTTCCAAACTCCCTCCCTAGAGCGGCATAGCGCCTGGAGAGTCACCCATGCATTAAGGGGAATTAGCCTGACTGCAATTGGTTTCCTGTTGTCACTGACCTGCTGCTCTCTGACTGTGTGATCATCCCATTAAGCGCATTGATCACGGGAGCATTTGCAATGCAATTTCATTATGTGCACCATATGGTTCATGTTCTTGTTCGAGATGGGCACAGTGAGGGATTTGATTGCATTAATCACACTGGTGGTGTTAAAATCTTTAATGCGACAACTTGGGTACAATTCCCATATATTACCTGTATGTGCATGCATGTGTGTATGTGTGTTTGCTGGGGGCACACACCGTTAAATTGTTAATTTTTCTGTGTCAGGGAAGTTGGGTCAATATGCTAAATGTGTTCATAATAGACATACATACAAATAATCTCTCTCTCTCCCCGTTTTGGTGCGGTTTCACTGTGGGTTCAAACCACACAGACGAGTTACTGGTTTCGAGATTGGGTGGCCTTACCTTGAAAGAGAGAATGCAGCCTACGAACAGGAGCACTGCAAAGACTAGGCACATGTTGTTGGTGGACATGATGTCCTCTTTGTAAGGGAATGTCCCCGGCTGTGAGGGAAGAGGGGGGGTAGAGAAAAATTAAGATGGATAAAATTGGGGGGGGGGGGGGGGAATGAAGTGAAACACAAAAAATGACATGTCATGACAACTGGACACTATTGTACCAAGTGAACAAAAGGAGACATAAAAGTCTAATCTACACAGTCAAGAGAGTCAAGTATTGGTGTTGGTATTTTTTTCAACTGACGTTAGGACAACGATGCTGTGGTGAAGCACTAATCCTGAAAAACCTGCTGTTGCTGCTACTAAGCAATTATCACAAACCCTTTAGAAGAGTCCAGCTCCATTGTGTAAATTCAAATTTTATGGATTGTCACAGCTCAGCACAATCAAGCTTTAGTCATTTGCATTTCATAAAGCATAGAAAGATGGGCCTGTCTGTGGTATAAAGCATTGTCTGAGGTGTGAGACAGGTTGTTGAAGGGAATCATCCTCACCAGCTGCTGGAGGTAGTCCTGCACGGTGTTGGGATAAACCACCACACTAATGGCTACCAAGGTGTTAAGGGCAAAGTCGAAGATTTGGTAGCAGAAGAATGGAATGATCCAAGCAGCGTGTTGCTGTGCAGAGAAGAGAGGAAGAGGAAAAAAAGAGATGAAGGAGATAGAAAAAAAGAGAAGGGGAGAAGTTGTTCATCACGTTCGGGAAATCTGCATGGATAATAAATGGAAATTTTATTCAACTTAATTCATGAACATTTCAAATTGGTAGGGTGTTTTGTTCACCTTGTAAGCACCGTATGTCGCCATACCACATATAAGTATCATGAGCAGGGATATTGCAGTGGCTATGCAGATATCTGTAAGAGAAAAGACACACATTGGTGAGAATCAGTCACTGGATTGCTCATCTCTCTGTGATGTTATACAAAAGTTTTCACAGTACATTGGTTTAAAAACAATCTCACTCAAGGAACCAATATGATTAGCTCTCAATCTTTCTTGGGTAGAATAGATTTTTGGCAGTTGTCACATGGGTAATTGTTATGCAGTATTAAATATAACAATATGTAGTTTTCATTCATGACATTCACATCACACATTTTATAGTTTTGACTCCTGGGACTCTGCTTATTAAACATGGCTATAACTACATTAACTATGCAATGGGCAGCACGGTAGCCCAGTGGTTAGCACTGTTGCCTCGCATCAAGAAGGTCCTGGGTTCGAACCCCAGGCCGTCTCAGGTCCTTTCTGTGTGGAGTTTGCATGTTCTCCTTGTGTCTGTGTGGGTTTCCTCCCACCATCAAAAAGACATGTATGTTAGGGTTAATACTCCTGTCTGTGCCCCTGAGCAAGGCAATGGAAAGAAGAACTGGAGTTGGTCCCCAAGGCGCTGCACGGCAGCTGTCCACTGCTCCTAGCTACACAGTTAGGATGGGTTAAATGCAGAGGATGAATTTCCCCACGGGGATTAATAATAAAGTGTATCTTAACTGCAACAACGACAGCCAGGTTATTTTTCGGCGTGGCATGCGGGCTTTAAATCTACAACCTTTTCCGTCCTTCACATCATCACCATCTTACAGCTTAACTACGGCCCAAGAGGCTAGCCAGATTTGTATTGGAATTATCAAAATTCAGTTATGTTTTGAGAAGTTCTAATAAATGAATAAATAAATTGATACGCAGTTTATTGTTGAATACAAGTGACAGAGCAGACATGTACATGGTATCAGTTTATATTCCTCGCATTTGGAGTCAGTACTGGCTGTGGAAAAGGTGGAATCAAGGCCTCCCCTCGCCGGTAGTTTTGTTTCAGTCTGCCAAACATGTCATGACTCACGATGACATTATGAAAACCTTAGCAGATCCATGGCTGGGGACACACTCTGGCTTTACGTAACAAAATGCCAACAAACACACACAGGCGTGCGTGCTATCTGGATGAACCTGCATCATGACTCTCGGTTTGCCCTTACACCATGAGATGGTGACAATTTCAACACCGACACTGCTAAGACCCAGGAAATGATGACACTTTCTTCTTAATCCCCTAACACACCACACACAAACGATACACTCACAAATAGACATATGATACTCTGAGAGCAATTCATATATATTTGCTTACTTTTAATCTTTCACCGTGTATGACCTACACTATGTTTAACTTTACATTGCTCAGATAGATGCTTAAAGTCCATGTGTAACAGAACAAAGGTAGTCTTATAGAGTGTCTTCTCCATGTGAACAGATAAAGGCCTATTGCTAACTGTTGGTTGAAAGCAGAGGAATGTATGGGAGACTCACTGAGAGTAGCAAGTCTACACACTAATTGGAGAAATGGCCTTGGTGGGATGAGATCAGGAGGGGAAGAACAGACAGCTGCCCTACAAGAGAGACTGTACTTATTGATCCGCGTGCATTCAAGCATCTGGACTTGACGCCATGTTCATTTATCCATCCATTATCCAAACTGCTTATCCTAAGATCGCGGGGATGCTGGAGCCTATCCCAGCAGTCACTGGGTGGCAGGCGTCATGTTCATGAACATATATTAAAGTGTGAAAATACTTACAATACAATGCAAAGGTGTGTGTGTGTGTGAGTCCTGTGATGGACTGGCGGCCTGTCCCAGGATGTCTCCCTGCCTACCGCTCAATGACTGCTGGGATAGGCTCCAGCATCCCCACGACCCTGAGAGCAGGATAAGCGATTTGGATAACGGATGGATGTGACAATACTGTAAGAGATTTTTGTCTCGCTCCTCATTTAATGTCAGAATGGAATTAAATAATTGCCAGGACAGATACACATACACAAAAAGACATGCACCCACAAACACAAATGTGCATCCACACCCACTCGCATGTGCCCACATGAGCAAACGTTTGTGCACCTGCGCGTGTGCCCCCCCCCCCACCCACACACACACACACACACACACACCGGTTGATGCCTGCCTACTACAAAACCAAGACACAACCTCCTCCTCTGCTTCCCACCGACCTTTGGCTGATACTGCATTAGCATCCATGCTATCTTAGCCAATGGCGAACAGGGAGTCCAAGTCAAGATGGCTGTTTTAATCTAACGCAGAATTAGAGCAGTCATTTTTAATCAGAGTAACCAGTGCCTGTGGCATCTGAGAGGCAATCATGATGATGATAGCTGCCACAGGGGAGGAACTGAAAATACACACACACACTCTGGTTTGCTTGTTATATAGCCTAGCCTACTCAGCTAGCATACGTCTGCTGAGTGCAGCATTCTGGGAAAACTAGAAGTGAAAAGGTCACGGGAGCGACATCAGAAGACACATGTAGGGACAAGTACAGCTAAAGGACAAGTTCATTTTTCGAACCCAGACCTCATTCAAACATTGGATCATTCAGAATTTTAGAGTTATAAAGACAAAAATTTCACTCATCTATCACTGAATTATCAGTAAACCATGATATATCTTCTTTACAAAAAAAGCTCACAGTACATTTATGCGTATCTTTACTATTTTATGCTTAATATGCTTGGAATAAGTGCAATATCTGATTTGACTTGGAACTAAATTTTGCATTAGGTCCAAATCATCTGTAAATGTCTGCACTTCTGAGAAATCCAGCTACAGCTGTGGAAGTCAGGAAGTCCAGCTACAGCTGTGCCCTTCCATTGTAAACTGGCGTGGATGTAGCAACAAAAATGCATTTGCGGGAGTGCAACATAGGGTTAATTTTAATTTGATCGAAAACATGTTTTCAACTGTTTTCAGTGGCATATATTGAGACACGTTTGACTACGCTGTGAGCTTTCCATTTTCAAAATGGAGATACAGCATATTTTTTGAAGGTTTAAACAACTGGCCTGTTGGACTGTGTTGAAGCCAAACTTTTGAGGATTCAAAAATGTGGTTAAGTTTCTCAGTACTACAGACATCAATGATCTGTCCTGTTCTAAATGATTCCTGACAAGGTTTTATGGTACAAAAAAGTGAACCTATACTTAAATGCGCACACAAATTTGCCCATCAATTTTCTCTAGAAAGGAGGATGAAATGACATCAGGATACAGTGTGGGAGGGTGAATTTAGAGATGGCACAGTATGTTTATATTTCATCCACCACCCAAGAAGATAGTCAACATGGCACCAGGTTACCCATGACCAGAAACTCATTTAGGGCAAAGCCCACTGAAACACACAGGAGGAGAGCTGGGTGTAAGTAGTTAGCAATGAAGGAGTTTTGGAATTAGAACACCAGTAATACTAGATACCCATCAGCAATTGAGATTTTACCTCAAGTAACTATGAAGAGGTTTTTAAAATTTAATGGACACTTTTCAATAATGTCATTTCTTATTACTCGAGTTTAATATATTTTCATGCTGCTTTGTTAGGAATCAAAATGATTAAGCAATATGGAAATGATAAAGCAAACAGTTTGCCATTTGCATTTTTTCCCCCTATCATGTCAATGTTCTTCATCCCTCATTGGAACAGGCCCTCTAACCAACTATTTAAAGTAGGACTTTATACTAAAAAACATTCTTGATGACTCGGTAAGCCTTAAAAAATGTATGAAAAGCAGTTTATATAGCCGACATGCATACACAAACCATATTATCCGTGTGTGTGTTTTTAAACCACCAACCCTCATAATATTCTTCATATCTGTATATATATTCCTGTTCATCTTTATTAACACAGTGATATTCTCATATGTGGCCTAAATACTGTATCGTACAGAACCCGTATTTGCATATTTTGTGAACTTGTTCGATTTTTCTTTTTGGCTTTTGGACAGAGAAAAACCATTTATTCACTACATTTTTCTACCTCCCTTGCACACTCAACTCAGGCGTTCCTGCGTTATAATTTGTGTCGTGTCCTTAGCGTTTATTGTGAGGAACCTACTGAATCAGATCCCCTGTGCGTGCAAACTTACTGATCTGATAAACAAATAGATCCAAATCTGACATGGGATTAGTGGCACTCACTTGCATCGTCCATGACATCTATGTCGGTGCCAAGCTCGGAGCTGGTAAGGTGGTAGCGGTACTGGACTGGATCGTTGAGCGCTGACAGCAGGATGAGTAGAACCACGGCATTGATGAGCTTTTGATGGAGAAAACATAAAAAAATAAATCAGGATGTCAGGATGAGTGGAGTCATATCTACTTGAGTTGATTCTTGGCTCTTGAAGACTGCTAGACCTAGAATTTTCCTCACAACTCATTTTAGTACTGGATTTAACTAATGGCGATGCATTTTTTTAATTTATCGTTTCTTTCTCTGGTGCTTTCTCTGAGTGCTAAAAACAAAAGAATCCAAATTTATTTTCTATAAAAGATTTAGTAAAGAATCAGCTCTCCACTGGTTAGTTTATTGCCATGGTACAAATAATTCGGGTAAAGATGAATAGACCTTCTGGTCTAACCAATAGGTCTATGATGTTTTTTGACTTATTGATTGATTGTATGGTGTTGAACAATATATATATATATATGCACAATCGCAACACACGTGCAGTAGTCACATCGCAAAGGATGCAATGTAAGGGAAATTGGGACATTCAGACACGTTAGGCTATCCGCTTGTTTTATGTAAACCCTTGAAGACACATATTCTAGCACATCTGACAAATAATATAATTTAGTCTGATTTAATGACTATTTTTGGACAAATGCCTTATTTACCCTCTAAAATCTACCTAATCATTGCAAAAGTCGAAGTATTTGCAAATGTAGCTTTGATATATCTGGTGAAATTATATAATAACATATGATAATATACCATTCTTATCTATTCTTGGACGTTGCAGTGCACATAGCAGGAAAAAACATTGTAATGCATATTTTTCCCCCAACATCGTTCACTTTTAATTGATGGATTGACTGATTTCCGTCAATTTCAAAATAGGCCCTGAACTCATGAACAGCGCCATGATGTGTCCAACTAAAACACCACAAAGCAAAACTGTCGGGAATGGATGATTCAAAGCAAAACAACCCGTGGCTTTTACTCGTGTGTGTGTGCGTGTGTGTTTCATGTTAAACAGGTGTATACAGCGTGTGTACCGGCGCTGGCTCCGACCCGACCCGCTGACATTGTAAATGTCAATAAATAGAGCACGTTCACGTCAGAAATGCCCAGGGTTGACCTGGCTTGAGGAGCCATATTTAAGACTAAGGAGCTGTCCTGTGTCTAACAGCAGAAACCCCACTGAGGCGGTTTGACAGGCAGGACAAAACCAATTCCGCGGAGTTGGCGCCGGTTTTACTACAGCAGACACGGCCGCTCTCCGAACCGTGGATCAGAACCGTCCATCTCCTGCAATGAATCACAGCTAATCGGAGAATAACGAAGCAGTGTCTTTAACTGACGCCAAGCACCGAGGAAACCTCAAAATGGCCCATGAAGAACGGGTGCCTCAAAACAAGTCGGGGGGGGGGGGGGGGAAACCAACCCAAACGATGGAAACAGCCTGTCACATCGTATACGGACGGTGTCGACCTCTATCGCTGAACAACGGCACTCGCTTTGGCACGTATTCACAAAGCAACCGCGGCTTACTTACCATGTACCATATCCCCAGGATAATGGTGCCCGTCCGTACATGGCAGCAAAGGCAGCAGCTGGTCGAGTACCACCGGTCCCACGGGGAAATCATCTTCTCTTTCTTTTTTTTTTTCCCTGTCCGAACGAAACGTCCGACTATTTCATGAATCCCGACCGAAACGATAGAAATAAACTCTTAATTTGGTATTATTCTAAGACGAATCGATTGGGACGTCGTCTTCGTCACGACTGCCACATTCGGCTGATCCGAAGGCTCTGCGCTGATTTCCCGCACTGGCCGACGGGCAACCGCTCATCCGGCTCATCCCCGGAGTCACATGACCCGCCCAGGCTTTGGACCGGCGTTGTGTCGAAATGTGTTTCGCTGTCGAGATCTGTCCCCCCCCCCCCCCCTAGCCAGAGTTCGATACAACACCGGAACGCTTGAGTAACCTTAAGCTAACGTTTGCCTCAACCTAACCCTAAACTTAACCTAACGCTTACCTCTATCTAATCGTAACCTGTTTCCATGCGAACGCTTTTGTCTGGCTGGGGGGGGGGGACATATTTCGACGGGGAAACATGGTTCGGTACAACACCGGGCTCAAGTGTATGGTAATTGATGTAAAAAAAAAGATTAAACAAGTTAAAAATCACAAAAACACATCCATGTATTTTTATATTCTGAAATCATACATCTAATTACCACTTGTCAAAATTGCTTCTAGCACTACCCCGTGCTTGCATTTCCACAAAAATCTGAAAATTCATCTTCTATTTACTCATTAGCGTTTGATGAGATAGTTGGATAGATAGATGCAAAAGAGAGAGATCGATTATTGTCCTCAGAGAGGACATTCTTTGTTACTGTTGGTGCAAGCGCCACAATAAAACATGCAAATCAAGACGAATAATCCTGTAAATCAGACGTTACACAGTAGGCTAAACACAGGATAAAGACATTGACATTACAGTCATAAATCTGGGTGTATTGGCAAGTTATCACTGAATATGTGTGTGTGTGTGTGTGGGGAGCGGGGGGGGGGGTCAGGGATGAGTGCAGGGATAGCGGACCAGCTTTTCGGAGCTGATGAAGTGGGTATACCAGGTCATGTAAAATTACATAAATCAAATTACTTGATTTGATAGTTATAAGGATACGATCAGATAAAATGAAAGTAGCGCTAATGATCACTTATAATGGGAGTATAGCCTACAGATCATATAGGCCTGTGTTGTGGCAGTGGAAACACAAACTGATTAAATTTGGTATTGCACTTTGTTAGACAACCACCAAAATAGCTTAACGTGTAAAACATGACCAAAAAAATGTTTTTATTCCTATGTGAATAGACAGGAGTCCCCTGGGACATCTTTATTGTTTTAACTTATCGATTTCATCTATTGGGCACACGCAGGAGTGAGGTGTCGCAAAACAACAGGTCAAAAACAGTTGACCCTGGATATGTAACAGCTGAGAATATCCTCACAAGAACCAAGGCATTATTTAACGTCTGCGTGTCCCTCGGTCTGTGGAAATAACCAAGGCAAAGCTCAACAGATGGACCAGTGACCACAGCTCTAAGCCCTGCTGGGTGGAATGCATCATCATCACATCAGGGGATTTTCCACTCCTGCTTCGACTTATTCACTGAGCAGGGTACACATTTCCATCTCTGTAAGGGCTCGACTGGAGCCAGAGCGCACAATAACAAACCGATCAAACGTCAGCTTTTAAGAGCCCATCTAGCTTATTTTTTTACGCATCCAGACAAATAATTCATCCCCTTTTGCCGACCTAACAAGGTGTGTGTCACAGTGTTTGAAATATCAGACATGACAGTTTGTGTAAATGGAGCAAGGACCACGGGTCTGACATAATAACCGGAAGTTCGAAGCCTAAAAATAAAACACTTTTTTTTTAAAAGCCAGTGTTTTGAGTTGTCTGACCAATTTGTCAGTTTAACCAAGTAATGCCGACCTGTTCTCCCACCGAGGTTTCTTAATACTAGATGCTCAAGCCTTAGCATCTTGGTGCCCAAGCCCCCCCCCCCCCCAATACACACACATACACACACACACACACAGCACCAATTTGTTAACTAACATGATAATGACGTCACATAGCTGCAGGGCCCCAAGGGGGCTCTTAGTTCTCTTATCTGCTGCGTGAGCCCTAAGCACCAAACACTTAGTGCTTAGAAACACTAATGAATATATTCCAGTCATACTGCATCTCCAACCCTCCACCGTAGATGTACCGGCAATCGCTATATGCCCCATAAAGAATAATACTATTCATTATGATTATGAGATTTCCCATTCATACAAAAGCAATCTCGACTATGAAGTCATCAGGGAGGAAGGGAGGGGAAAAACGTGATATCCCTTAGAAGTGAACGTGAACGAATGGGGAGTTCGAGAGATTAAACACTGGTAAGTCGTAAATGAATTGAGATAGAGCGAGCAATGGTGTGAGAGCGATAGAGACAAAGAGAGATAGTGATATAGTGTGATAGAGATAGCGTGTGTGTCTGTGTGTGTGTGTGTGAGAGAGAGAGAGAGAGAGAGAGAGAGAGAGAGAGAGAGAGAGAGAGACAGAGCGAGAGATAGTGTGAGCGCTGTATCAGTCGAAGGAGGTCAAATGCTGCACGCGGTGCCATGCGACCGCCTCGCCACATTGCCAGGCAGTTTCGGGAGGGCAACTGACACAACAGCCCCCAGACAGCATCGCACAGAACTGGACAGACTTGGTACCACCTGCAGAAAATGTTAAACGGATTGACCAAAGATGGGCCAGAGGAGGGTGGTGCTAACAATGTTCTTGAATTTTGGGGTATATTATTTACCAGTGCAGTTTGTATAGTCAATTAACCCAAATGACTACTTGGATATGACAGAATAAGAATCCCATTTGAAGTGAGAGAATTGAAAATGCTGTGCTCGCACCGTGTTGTGTGGTAGTTACTGTATGTAATGACACGTATGGAAACAAAACCCAGGAACGGTAGGAATGCTGATCCGAATCAATCAATAGGGTAGACATGACGTGCGTGTTAACATATGACCCGATCAATAACAAAAAACTGGCATCTAGTTTTTTTTTTTTTTTTTTTTTTGCTTTAGATGGTGAGATGGCCAGGTATTTACGGAGGGGGGGGGGCGTTGGGCATCTCTTAGATCCGCCCTTGAATAGAATCCCTACCTAGTGTACTGGGCCTCACTGGTGACACAGATTTCTATAACCTCCACAGAACCAAAATTTACCCACACAAAATAGTCTGGCATGTTCTAGTTCAAACAGCCCGTTAATGATACGATGGAAAATTTGCTTTTTTTGTCTCCGGCAAAAATAAAAATCCGGGGAAAAAACTCCTGTGGGAATTAAGGACGAGTTGTGTTTCGGGATAACCTTTCCCTCGGAGACAAAAACGCGGACACGTGACAAGAGTGATATCAAGCAGTTCTTTCATTTATTTTCCAACTTTATCGAACATTTGTAGTTTTTCGATAAAGGAAATCCTTCTGAATCATATCCAAAGGAAAAGTGTATAAATACATCGACTGAATTACTATTTTAATCATCAAATAGGTCTACTAAAAAATTTTTTTTAAAAAAGAAAGAAAAAGGTGACTATGCCAACCACCCCTCTTTAAACTCTACCATCTCTTATTAAGATTCAGTGGCTAAAATGCGGAGTCTGTATCGCCGGTCAGTCAGCAGCTTGATGCGCTGAGGCTTCTGAATACACACCCAAAGCCTACCAGAACGCACAGCAAACTCAGATTTGGCTAAAACATATTAAAAAAAAGGCTGACGACCCCAGATTTAAACCTCTTAAAGCCTATTTATACAATGGGCTATAGGAGCAAATTGTAAAAGTTACAACAAGTTCATCTGGCTATTTATTTAGCTTCTTTAACTTATACAAGTATTATTATCAAACTCATGCAAATTTATGTTGACATCAATCAAAACTTGCAACTGGATGGAAAACTATCAATGCACATATTATACAACTACGGGTTAAGGCAAGTGAATTCAGTTCCTGATTTATATAGTTTAAAAAATCAAAACGATAGAAAAGCAAGACAGGAATTAAAGCTGCACTACCCTCCTCCTCTTACCCCTTCATTCCGACGCCTCCCCATTTCACGTCACAAAAGGGCTTTACCGATCATCACGAATCCGGGAAGTCGGTTGACAAACCGGGAAAAAACACATTTCACATTCAGAGATTAAAAAACAAAAACAAACCTGTCTTAAAAAAAAAAAAAAAAACACCGCATGAGAGAACAACAGAGAAACTCAATGCAGCCTTCTGCACAGTGCAATCACAGCATTGGAAAAAGCCCTTACAATCTGTACATATGGCATGGCTTTTTCTGAGCACAGAAACTAGAAGATAAGACAAGTATTTTTATTTTCCTAAAAGTAAACATAAAAATCATCTGACCGGTACTAAAGAGTAGTAACTATAAATATTTCTAGCAAGTCAATGCACAGTCTTGACCAGTAAGGAACAATATACTCGTAATGAGAGACGTACTGAGAAAACCCCAGTAGTGTCACTGGTGGTGCGTTTCGGCACGTAATGTGGCAGTGCCTCCTGGTGGTAGATATGTGGTACTGCTAAAATATGTCCAGGGCCAGAATGACCTCCCCATTCCAGCCTTGGCTTTTAGGTAGATTTACAGCAGTGATATTCAACCATGTGCCATGGAGGGACATATTCATGCAGGGTTTTTTTTAGCTGAATCTAAATGTCAGCACTTTCCTGCATGAGTCTGCAGACTGGTAGACTTAAAAGGCATGTTCCCATGATGTCACAAGCATTTAGGGCTGTCCAACGATGATGCTGAGCACTTCAGTGCTCAACGTCACAGCATGTAAGACCGAAGTCCACAAGGACTGAGTCTGCTAGTCTGGAGAGTTGGCACATGGATTCGGCCTATATTTTAAACGCATCGCTACTGATTTCACAAATTAACACACCTTCAACCAGACAGGGAAGGAATAACACGTGGCCCTCCATGGCACACAGTTGAGATTTGTTAAACTGCTTTGAGACAAGCATTAAGACATCACTGTAGTTGCCATGGTGCTGTCCTTACATCAGGTCTTACAAAATGCAACACAACAGAGGAGAGAGAAAAAAAAAGTAAACTTTGCCTGAAACTTTGAATATATTGAAAATAATAAAAATAATTCTTGTATATTTGGGTTACCCACAATAAACATACATGCATAAAAACACTTTTGATACCATTTAAAAATATTTACCAACTTATATTTTCACTGCAAATCCACCCTCCTAATACCTCGCTATGCAGTGTATAGTGCAAATCAGTTAAGATTACAGTCCATAGGACCACACTTGTTCACTCTGGTGAGCCCAAGCAGTTGGTGTTCACTGCTCTTTTTTTTTCTTTTTCTTTTTTTTTGTAAATTGAAAAAATTACAGTCGATTCACCTTGCAGAAAAAAATCTGTACCTGGTAATTATTGCATTTAACACATTGGACAATCATTTGCATATAGTTAATATTGACCTGTGATGGAAATTCAGGTTTCTTTTCGGACCTTTTTTTTCTGGGACGGCTTCGGGGGCTCCGAAACCTGCTCAGACTTCTCTGAAAGAGAAAACAAAAACATGAAAATGACAAAATGTTATTTGGGATGATTTCAGTTTGAACCTTTGAGAAACTGGAGATTAACATAGGTAATTCAAAACAACATTTCGGAGCAGTGTAGGAGTTGAACGACTTCATTCAAAGAGGATGGTACATGTGTTTAATCTGCAACATCCAAGAACCAAGTAAAAGACCTTGGCTGGAGAATTATTTGAATGTAAATAAGAAATCTGCCATCACAGTGGCTAAGTGGTTGCCACTGTTGCCTCAGAGCGACAGCATCCTGGGTTTGATGCCAAGCCATCTGTGTGGTGTTTGCTTGTTTTCCCCGTCTTCACGTGGATTTTCCTTTGGGTAAACACAGACTTCACTCCCACAGTCAAAAGATATGTATCTCAGGTTATTAGGTGCGATATGTTTTGTAAATGACAGGTGTTGCTGCTTTGGGTTTGATGCTGAACTGCTAACAAGTGTGGGTAACGTAGGCAGCAAAATGGCATATTTCCATTGTGGAAAAATAGATCAACAAAGGATGGTTTCCTGTCACTGTCAGTGTGTAAATTATTCAAAAATAGCCCCTATCTGGCCATTTATTCTAGTGAAACCCAGATGCCAGTGTAAGGTCAATCCTAAAAACAATAGTTCATTATTCCAGCATTTTGCATCCAAACCAAACTAGCCTAAAAGGTCAATACATGTCTTACACATCTCATGCTGTTTAACATAACTGGTTAACTTCATCATCACTAATGCTGCATAGCATTACGAGCGATAATATTTTAAAAAGCAGACGTTATTTCCAGTGTATGTTAAGTCACACACAGACAGCAGTAAAACATCTTGCCATTTTTGTTTCACTGGTGCAGAAAAATTTGGCCAGTCAGTCCTTTTCAAGTTCGGTGTACTGTAACACTTTCATTATCAGCAGGTATTGTGCATTATGCGAACCAGAGCAGCCGCGTGAACTCGAGTTCAGACTGGGATCCAGCCAGACCTACTCTGAGAGGCTGGTACATTGGGAAGCTGCTTGTTAGTGGTCATCACAGGTGGATGCTCTTGGGGCTTGGGCGTTGTATTTACAGTGGGTGCCGAGTTCACCGTCTAAATCAAAACAAAGTACACGAAGGAAATTACAAACCTGCCATCATTGTGCATTTCGATATGTCATGATCCACCTGAAACAATACAGAGACTGAACAGGTTATAAGTACAGCGGGTCTTTTTTTTAACCCCCCCCCCCTTTTCTCCCCAATTGTACTGGCCAATTACCCCACTCTTCCAAGCCATCCCGGTCTCTACTCCACCCTCTCTGCCGATCCGGGGAGGGCTGCAGACTACCACATGCCTCCTCCAATACATGTGGAGTTGCCAGCCGCTTCTTTTCACCTTACAGTGAGGAGTTTCACCAGGGGGACATAGCGCATGGGAGTATCACGCTATTCCCCCCAGTTCCCCCACCCCTTGAGGAGGCGCTAGTGCAGCGACCGGGACACATACCCACATCCGGCTTCCCACCCGAAGACACAGCCAATTGTGTCTGTAGGGACGCCCGACCAAGCCAGAGGTAACACGGGGATTCAAACCGGTGATCCCCATGTTGGTAGGCAACGCAATAGACCGCTATGCTACCCGGACGCCCATAAGCACAGGTCTTTGAGTTTAACATGATGTGCATATCTCAACAGGACACCTGAAGAGGAACTATTCTTGCCTGAGCTGCAGAATCAGCCTCTTCCTCTGCTTTCTTCTTTTTCTTCTTCTTCTTAGATTTCGCCACTCCTCCGGTAGGATCTTTAACCTCCTTGTCATCCTCGGATTCCTGGATTACAGCAACAACATCAAGGCTTTGATTGAATCACATTTTCTGATGAAATCCATCTTTAAAAGAGAATAATTTTTGAAAACCTTTTGTTAGCTTCTAAATTTCAATGAGCAATTTAACAGCATAAAAATCTCTAATCCATAAACACGCAAATTATCTAGTAGTTTAGTAGTTTAATATCTATTTTAATTATCAAAAGAAGGAGTTCATTTAATGGACGAATCGAAACTGTGATTGGTCCTTGGAATGATTTGGTTGTAAGACCTTGTGGGGGGCCAGCTGCTCCTTGGGTGGGACTGCTGGGGTCACAGACACAGGGGGCTCTACATAATTCCCCCAGTGCTCTACCGGGGCATTCCAGTCGGAGCTAGGATCCACTGCTGCCATCCCATCTACAAACACACATCAACAGCACAGTAAGGGAAATACAAAGCCAACGGCTGACACACCACCCTGTCGTTTCAATATCACCACACAGGTTGCACTGATTTTCCATTTTCCCCACAGCGAACTCCAAAATCTCTGGCATGCTTGGGTGAAGTTTTTATTCATTAATTTATTTTTCAAACCAAGGTCACCAATAAAAGTTGGAGGGTAATTCATGTGCCACGGATTTCTGGATACTCACTGAAACCGGACCATTCGTCGTCAACTTTAGGGTGGCTGTCCCACTGCAGGTCAATAGGATGTACCATGGTCTCTGAGGAAGCGAGAGAGGTAGGGTGTATGGGAGAGTGAGAGATGTGAAAGAGGAAACCAGCTGTATTGCAAGAAATGTAGGGAGAGGTGAGTGATTCTGAATTTTCAGAATTTGTATTCCAAATCCAGGAAGTAGGGTTGATTTGTGACGAGGTTTAAATTCAAACACCGATGGTACCTGAAGCATTCAGTCCCAGCATAGTGAAGGACACAGGGCTAAGGTCATTCTTAATTCTGCCGTCCATACCGCTCCATGTACCTGGTGAACAGAAAACAAGCCATTACAACATTTACATCAAAATGGCAAGTGGATTCCAAGCAAAGTTTAGAAAATGTCGAAAGACTTAAGATGCAAATCAGGTACGTTTAGTCAGTTTTAAACAGTCGAATAATCTCACTGTATGGGCTGGACAGCAGCGTCAAAAACACAAGAAAAATATGGAGAATTGACCAGAATTATTTGGTAAAGGGGAAATTTGAAAGTCCCTGATCTGAATCACAATCGCCTTGATGACACATCAGCTTTTCTACCTCACGCAAGTGTCAACTTTAGTGAAATCTGGGGGTGGGAGGCGCATGTTTCCTGTTGACTTTTCTGGGTATCGGTTCAGTTTTTCTTTTTTGCAGCTTCAAATTTAGCATAAGATGGTTTAATGGGGAAGAAAAGTTACCCATTATCTCAGAGAAAACTGCACAGGAAAACAACTGCTGGAACTCATAGTATCTGGCATTATTAGCCCAGGAGATTTTTCTGAGGAAACAATGAAAGCCTCTAAAATTTCTCTTCTATTGTTTAGAGTCTCTTCTATTTTATGTCCGATGTTACCACCTTGCATTATTCCAAGTAGTAAACCTAAGCAGAGCACTACCATGTAGTGTCAAAAAAACTGAATCTAATGATGACAGGGATCAACATGGACTGATCAATGGAAGACAGACTTTACTTTTGGGGTTCGGGTTGGACTGCAGTTACAATAGCATGCTAGTGAATGGGAAGGGTATAAAACTCCCCCTTAACTAACATCTTCTGAGTCAATTGGCCTACTGAGGTTATTTGAAAACAGTGGTCGCCAACCCTGCTCCTGGAAAGCTACCGTCCTGCTGGTTTTCACTCCAACCCTAATTTAACATGTCTGATTCAATTAATCATAGTCTTGGTAAGTAGGTAATTAGTAGAGTCGGGTGTGTTAAATTAGGCTTGGAGTGAAAACCCGGCAGCATGGTAGCTCTCCAGGAGCAGGGTTGGTGACCGCTGTTCTAAAAGATTAAATACAGTTACAGAATGACATTATTTATGATGTTTTTCCTAACACTACAGCAAGGATGGTTTGCAACAACACATACAATTGGATTTCTGATAACCAATCTCATTTTATCCTATATAGTACTTTGCAGAACAGATGTGCCTTTTTTACAAATCGTTTCCGACTTTTCCAGTTGGTCCTCCATCCTTGTTTCCAATTTTAAGAGCCACATCAATCGTCTCACGTACTTGGGGAGAAAAAGGGGGAGGGGGATCCAATGCACAGATTAATTTCTCACAGTCTGATTTTGATAGAAAGCCCCTTAGTTTTGAAATGTTTTTAAGATGGTAGAAGGCTGATCTCGTGTTATAACAAGTAGACTAGACTACTGTAATGGTCTATTCACCGGCCTCCTAAAATCACTTGTGCAGCAACTACAGTTAACTCAAAATGCAGTGGCACGTGTTCTCACCAGAACTAAAAAGTATGAACACATTACACCTGTTCTTAGAGCTCTGCATTGGCTCCCTGTCAAAACTAGAATTGATTTTAATTTTAGAATTGATTTTAAAATTCCATTAATTGTACACAAAGTGCTAAATGGCCTTGCACCACACTATATAAAAGACATACTAATTACTTACAAATTAGTAGGAACTCTCAGGTCCAATGGCAGTGGTCTTTTGACCATCCCTAGTGCTAGGTGTAGAGCAGGGGAAGCTGCATTTTGTATTTACAGCCCAAGTAGATGGAACGCCCTGCCTGAGGACCTGAGAGAGGCCCCCACACTGGACACATCTAAAAGTAGGTTAAAAACCTTACTTTTTAAAACAGCCTATGGCTAAGTTCTTGGTGTGTGTGTGTGTGTGTATTGTATATTTTGCTATTTTTATATATTCTGCTCCGATTGTTGTTACTTTTACTTAATCAGTTTTTATGGCACTTTTCTTTATTTTACTAACTCAGTTCAAAACTTGTCTGTATTTTTATCTTATTTTATGCTTTTTATAATGCTTTTTTCTCATCTTTTTCCTGTAAAACACTTTGAATGACATCTGCGATGATAAGGTGCGATACAAATAAACTTGCCATGCCTTGCCAATACAATCAATGACCATGTTTTATAACCTCTGAAAAATAGAAACGAGTCCTTTCATGGCACCATATCAGTGTCAGTTAATTACATTGTTGTTGAGTGTAAACAGGCTTTCTGGCACAGATCTAGGTACCACCTTGTGTCTCCTGTCCCCAGGACCGGGGCTCAGGCTTAGCCTTGCGACGTGGGGCTGCAGACATGGCACTCCACTTATCCCCCTCCATCTGCCCTGGCACCTTAGAAGAGACGTCAGCCCACCCTCCACCGTTGACCGAGGGCTCCTCTCTCCAGCCTGAGGACACCAAGGAGGCAGAAAGAAAGGGAGCATAGCGCAGACATTTTACTAGCTGCTGTCAGCTAGCGTATCAACTAGTGGATTCAGAGTGTTACCACCTGGGTGTCTTTATGCATGCTCAATAATCCAGGTAAGTTGAATCAGATACATTTATTGACAGATACGTTTCATCACTAATCTAAGTGACCTCTTCAGTCTAAACTGACTGCAGGTATTCCCACCCTTATAAACAATACAGCTGCATAATGACCGAAACCAACGATCAGTTTCTTATGCAAATATGGGTGTGACCATTAACTAGAGTTAAAATGGTCATGTGTACTAATCAAAGAGGATTTGGGAATGTTTGCAATCACAGCATTGTAAGATGACGACAGATGTACTCTTAGGCCCCTCCTCGATTCAGAGATGGTTGTTCCTTCTTCACTTAGATGGCCTCTTTGACTCCCCGTTCAAACCACCGTTTCTCCCTGTCAAGGATGTGCGCATCCTCATCCTTGAAAGAGTGGCTACTGGCCTGCAGATGGATGTAGACTGTGGAGTCCTGGCCTTACCTGTTAGCTCCCCTGTGTTGTGCCACCTTCTTGGCCAGCATCTGTTTAGTTTCCCAATGTACAAGTCACGGCAATCCTCCTGGCACTTAACAGTGTATACTATATTGCTCTGTTTGTGCCGGGGAACCCGATCCTTGGGTTGGACCAATTTCTGGCGCAGTATGTGTTGGGGTTTGAAAGCAACTGAGACGCGATTTTTGGATGCATTTCAACTTTTCCAACAGAAATTGGTCCACCCCAAGGATCGGGTCCCCTGGCACAAACAGAGCAATCTAGTGTTACATAAGTGTTAATATCCTATTAAGTGCCTGGAGGATTGCCGTGACTTGTACACTGGGGAAACTAAACAGATGCTGGCCAAGAAGATGGCACAACACTGGACAGCTAACGCGTTAGGCCAGGACTCAACAATCTACACCCATCTACAGGCCAGTAGCCACTCTTTCAAGGATGAGGATGTGCACATCCTTGATAGGGAGAAACGCTGGTCTGAATGGGGAGCCATCTATGTGAAGAGGGACCGACCATCCCTGAACCGAGGGGGGGGGGGGGGGGGGGCTCTGTGAATAGTACACATGGCCATTGTAACTCTAGTTAATGGTCACGCCCATATTTGCATATGAAACTGATCGTTGGTTTCAGTCGTTATTCAACTGTATTGTAGCGAATTCGGGGGACAACGCAACCACAGGAACTGCCGCGGCCGGGAAGCGAACCCGTATCGCCCGCACCGCAGGAGACATCGCTAAACGCTTGACTTATCCATGCACGTTACACTAATTCGCTACAGTATTGTTTATAAGGGTGGGGATACCTGTAGTCAGTTTAATAATAATAATAATAATAATAATAATAATACATTTTATTTGTGGGCGCCTTTCAGAGCACTCAAGGACACCTTACAGAACACAGTTAAAAAAAACCAACCAGCAGCACTGTTGTCAGACAGCATAAAATCAAAACAAAGCAGGGTAGACAATAAAAAGTTCATAAACAGATAAGTATAAAATCATCAGTTTAGAAGAAGTCACTTAGATGAGTGACAAAATGTATCTGTCAATAAATGTTGTATCCAGATGAACTGATTCAACCTTTTTTGCTACCACCTGGGGAATTTCAATGTAACTGCTAAACTGGAAAAGCAGCTTTTAGAACACAAAGGACTGAGGGAACTTAGGTTGGTTAACTGCCAAAGCAGCACAAGGAACTAAAGGAACCCTTGACACAAGTTTACAGCATTTTGTTGGTGTCTGGGTTTAATTTTCAGCCTTGAGGGAATGGTGCTCAAAAAATAGATCTAGCACACACAGAAAGAAATAAGGCTCTACTTTAGACATGTTTATTGTAGTCGTGGTGTTTTCCTTTCCAAGTTATCTGCCTTGTATAACAGGCATATTTTTCGTGTCATTTGAACCTTTTCATCTTTGTTTTGGCACACTAGTCTTGAAGCACTTTCCAACTGTGACTCCATAAGGACTTATCAGGTAATGCAACTACAAGGAGGGGGATCCATGTCAAGATTTATCTAAACTCAGTCACTAAATGTGAACTATTGTATAGCATGATAATGATTCATCTCTCCATTACCTGGACCACTTTTTGTATCTGCCTTTCCACCTGTTCTTGAATGCAGGGTCTCTGAAACAAAGATGGTGATGAAAAACAAAACATTGTTTGAGTTGGATGAGATATAAATCATTCTTATTCAAGCATGGCTCAACAATTCACTTCATATTGCAGCATGTATGTAAGTTGTGTGCTGTTGATATGCGAGGAGACTTAAAAGTTAACACCACGGAGTATTCTGAGCTTTAAAAAATAAAGTGTGAAAATGTTCAAAAATTAGCTATATCTACCTTTACTACACATTTACTCAGATCTACGTATATGTTTCAGTTTAGAGGCCTACAATTTTCACTTACTTGCTGTCTCCAAATCCAACCATCTACACACCATCAACACTGGCTAGAATAGATCAAAAGCCATACCCACCTCTGTTTTTCCTGGTGTTGGTGGCTACTAGAGCTGCAGGTGCCTCTACTTGGGACTTGGGGGTCCCTGGGGCTCCCGGGCTCCCAGATTCCATCGGGCCCTTGTCCTTCTTGCGCTGTTGCCTCTTCTCTCGGTTACTGACCTTGGTCTCCCATGTGCCTGATGGAGAAAAAAAAAAGAGAAAATGATTAATTTATTGAAACGAGGGATTATTACTATGAGCATGGCACTGACTAAATTTACACTGATCAGCCAAAACATTAAAATCTGTCCTTATATCAGCAGCTAATATAATCAGGAGAATTGATAAAACCTGGCAAACACTAAGCTATCTAGCTAATGGCTAACAGAAGGTTGAACTGTCGAACTCACGCTGACTCTCTGTCAATCAATCAATTGATCAAAATGTATTCATATAACAAATTTCGTACAATAGAATGCGGTGCAATGTGCTTTACATGAAGTGAAAGTGCACAGATTAAGAGGCAGTGACAAAAAAGAAAGCAAACTGCCCATTTCTTCTCTGCTTTTATTTATTTTTGGGGATTTTCCCCCCCTTTTTCTCTCCAGTTGTACTTGGCCAATTACCTCACTCTTCTGAGCCGTCCCGATCACTGCTCCACCCCCTCTGCCAAGCCAGGGAGGGCTGCAGACTACCACATGCCTCCTCTGATACATGTGGAATCACCAGCTGCTTCTTTACACCTGACAGTGAGGAGTTTCGCCAGGGGGACGTAGCACGTGGGAGGGTCACGCTATTCTTCCCAGTTCCTCCTCCCCCCTGAACAGGTGCCCCGACCGATCAGAGGCACTAGTGCAGCGACCAGGACAAATACCCACATCCGGCTTCCCACCCGCACACAGCCAATTGTGTTTGTAGGGACACCCAACCAAGCTGGAGGTAACACAGGGATTCGAACCACTGATCCCCATGTTGGTAGGCAAGCAAATAGACTGCCACGTTACCTGGATGCCTTGCTTTTATTTATTTTTAATTTGCCTGTTTTTCTAATGTAAAACACCTTGAGCTGCTTTAACGTGTGTGTGTGTGTGTGTGTGTGTGTGTGTGTGTGTGTGTGTGTGTATATATACACTGATTAGCCAAAATATTAAAACCACCTGCCTAATACGGTGTAGGTTCCCCTCATGTTGCCAAAACAGTTCTGACCTATTGAGGCACAGACTCCACAAAATCTCTTAAGTTGTCCTCTGGTATCTGGCACCAAGACGTTAGCAGCAGAATCCTTTAAGTCATGTAAGTTACGAGGCAGGGCCTCCGTGGACTGGACTTGTTTTTCCAGTACCTCCCACAGTTGGCTCGATTGGCTTGAGATCTGGGGAATTTGGAGGCCAAGGCAACACCTTGAACTCTTTGTCATGTTCCTCAAACCATTCCAGAACAGGTTTTGCAGTCTGGCAAGGCACATTATCCTGCTGGAAAAGGCCACTGCCATCAGGGAGTACTGTTGCCATGAGGAGGTGTACTTGGTCTGCAACGATTTTAGGTAGGTAGTATGTGTCAAAGTAACATTCACATGAATGCAAGGACCCAAGGTTTCTCAGCAGAACATTGCCCAGAGCATCACACAGCCTCCACTGGCTTGCCTTCTTCCCACAGTGCATGCCTGTGCCATCTCTTCCTCAAGTAAACAATGCACACACACCCGGCCCGCCCACATGGTGTAAAAGAAAATGTGATTCATCAGACCTGGCCACCTTCTTCCATTGCTCCATGGTCCAGTTCTGACGCTCACAGGCCCATTGTAGGCACTTTCGATAGTGGACAGGGGTCATTATGGGCACTCTGACCTGTCCGTGGCTACGCAGCCCCATACACAGCAAGGTGCGATGCACTATGTGTTGTGACACCTGTCTATCATAGCTTGCATCAGCATTAATTTTCAGCAATTTGAGCTACAGTAGCTCATCTTCTCAGATCCTTACGCTTACGCATTTTTCCTGCTTCCAATACATCCATTTCAAGAACTGACTGCTCACTTGCTACCAAATATATCCCACCCCTTGACAGGTGCCATTGTAATGAGATAATTAATTTTATTCATTAACCCATCAGTGGTTTTAATGTTTTGGCTGATCAGTGTAATAGACTGGTGACATTTGACCAAGATGGCAATTTCAACAAAAGTTTATTCAAAGCCCATTGGTTCTCAGGGGCATTTGAAGTTTTTTTTTTTTTTTTTCAACACTTGGTTTACCAACAAATAAATTAGACCTTAAATAGACCTTAAATATACAGCAGTACAACACGGGTTCATTTGAAGTTTGAAGTTTATATGGCTCTATTTTCACTGGGCTCAGCTTCTTGTACTACATTCCAATGGATTTAAGGCAAAGACATCACACCACCTCTCACCCACGTGACTCAGCAAAAATGTGGAAATGTACATCTGGCCCATGCAGAAGATGGGGCAATTCCCTAAACTATGCAGCTAGAGACGTGCGAGTTTAAAACTAGGTATGAACATAGTATCTCTCAGCTCAGTGGCTATGGAGGAGAAAGGGAAAAGAAAACCACACGACTCTACTGGAAACAAGAAAATAATAGAGGTGAAAAAAATGTACTTGGCTCATTAACAGCCAATTAAACACATGGCAGACAAATTTATGTAACCCAGAAAACGTCACAACAACAATATGCAATTCTGCCACATTTATACACATACCAGATATGCACAGTAGAAGGACATGTACATATTCTGTTTATCTATCCATCTATATACATACATATGTATATATGTATATATACCCCCCCCCCCACCAGACACTTTTCAACTTGGAAAAAAGGTTCTGTGTTTTGTCTGTCATTGTCCCTAAAAGGAATTCTTGGTTGCATTTGCATTCCACGCGGGCAAAGCAAGCCACAACAAGCAATTTTGGGGTAGCTGAAGGACAAGCAGATAAAAATAACAACCCAAATTTCAGAACTAACTTTTCACAATCTGGAGTAAGCTTCATTTCCAGCATCTTACCTTCATCAGGCTCCTTTCCCTCAGTGGTGGAAACACTCTGTGCTGCTTTCACGTCTTCCTTGGCTTTCTTCTTGTTCTTCTTCACCTGCACTGGGGCCTGTTGCACCTGTACCTTGAGGGAAGAAAGGTAAATGAACAACCATCATGAAACCTTTCTTGTCTATGAAGGTTACATACTGACAAGTCTGACTGCGGTGATATGGGCATACGGGCTTTTTGCACCAATAATGACATTAACCCCACACAAATTCATGATGATCCCAAAAAAAGAAAAAAGGCAGGGTTCAAACGAAGCCCATCACCACCGAACCATAAAAAGACACTTTCAAAACAAGTGAACTGGAACAAATGGCTGCAAACACACACCTTTTCAGTTTTGATCTCGGGGGACGGCTTAGAGGTTGCCACACAGACTTTCACTTCCCCCTGAGGTGCAGACACTGGTCGTCCGTTAGACTGAGTCTTCTGAAAGAGCGGAAAAGATTGCAGATAAAAAAATGAAAAAAAAGATGGTCTCAAATTCGGAAATTTTTGCTGTGGGATAAATATTCATAGGTTATCATGGGATGAGTCCAAAGAACATTAAAATTACTGAATAACCTAGAGGAACCCTTCCCCAGAGCGGCTAACTTTTTTTGAGGACTGTATTCAAATACAGGTAATGAAATAGATGTCACAGTACTGACAACTGAAGCTTTGAAAGAGCCACTTGTTAACTCTATGCCTATATGAGTACTGTCTTGGACAGAGGAAAGAAGTTATAGTAAGAAGTGACTGCGTGTGTTCAAAGCCCACAGCTGGTATACGGGGGTCTGAGTCCCGTCTAAACAGAACTGGGTTAAGAGTCCCAGAACTGGAGGTTTGACTGGTTCACAAACCCCAGATGAGAGAGACATCCACCTACTGAAAACATCTGCTTGGCCAGATATTTTCCTTCTTCCCTGATTGATTTCTTGATATGAAAAAATTGTGCTGGTGTGTGTGTTTGCGTGTGTGTATATACACTGATCAGCCAAAACATTGAAACCGCTGACAGGTAAGTGAATAAAATTGATTATCTCTTTACAATTGCGCCTGTCAAGGGGTGGGATATATCAGACAGCAAGTGAGAAGTCAGTTCTTTAAGTTGATGTGTTGGAAGCAGGAAAAAATGGAAAAGCGTCAACGACTTTGACAAGGGCCAAATTGTGATGGCTAGACGACTGGGTCAGAGCATCTCCAAAACGGCAGGTCTTGTGGGATGTTCCCAGTATGCAGTGGTCAGTACCTACCAAAAGTGGTCCAAGGAAGGACAACCGGTGAACTGGCAACAGGGTCATGGGCACCCAAGGCTCAGTTATGCGTGTGGGGAGCGAAGGTTAGCCTGTGTGGTGTGATCGCACAGAAGAGCTACTGTAGCTCAAATTGCTGAAAAAGTTAATGCTGGCTATGATAGACAGGTGTCACAACACACAGTACATCACAACTTGCGGTGTATGGGGCTGCGTAGCTGTGGACCAGTTAGAGTGCCCATGATGACCCCTGTCCACTGCCGAAAGTGCCTATAATGGGCACGTGAGCGTCAGAACTGGACCATGGAGCAATGGAAGAAGGGGGCCTGGTCTGATGAATCATGTTTTCTTTTACATTATGTAGATGGCCAGATGCTTGTGCGTTGTTTACCTGGTGAAGAGATGGCACCAGGACGCACTATGGGAAGGCAGTGTGATGCTCTGGGCAATGTTCTGCTGGGAAACCTTGGGTCCCTGCATTCATGTGGCTGTTACTTTGACACGTACCACCTACCTACACATCGTTGCAGACGAAGTACACCCCTTCATGGCAACAGTACTCCCTGATGGCAGTGGCCTCTTTCGGCTAATGCGCCCTGGCACACTGCAAAAACTGTTCAGGAATGGTTTGAGGAACATAACAAAGAGTTCAAGGTGTTCCCTTGGCCTCCAAATCTCAATCCGAACATGCGTCTGTGGGATGTGCTGGAAAAACAAATCCGACACATGGAGGCCCCACCTTGCAACTTACATGACTTAAAGGATTCTACTGCTAACATCTTGGCGCCAGATACCAGAGGAAACCTTCAGCGATATTGTGGAGTCCATGCCTTGATGGGTCAGAGCTGTTTTGACAGCACAAGGGGGACCTACACAATATTAGGCAGGTGGTTTTAATGTTTTGGCTAATCAGTGCACACACAGACACACACACAGACACATTTTTTGGCTAATCATATATATATATATTCCAGTGAGTCAAGTAAAGTCTTTATGAGACAGTACAAGCCTGTTTCATGCCATAAGCAATCTGTCATCTGATCGCTTATGGCATGAAACAGGCTTGTACTCTCTCATAAATTATTTACCTGACTCACTGGATTATTTTGCTCCTTATTTGTTGAGCACATTCCCTACCATTGAGTGTTTCCTTTAACAAAGTTAAATATATATAATAATGCAGCTCACGGGGTTTTACATTAGAAAATAAGCAAATTAAAAACAAATAAAAGTAGAGAATAGGCAGTTTTTGTCACTCCCTCAATCTGTGCACTTTCACTTCATGTAAAGCACATTGCACTGCATTCTATTGTACGAAATTAGCTATATGAATACATTTTGATTGATTGATTGATTGACTGATTGACAGAGGGTCCGCGGGAGTTCGACGGTTAAACCTTCTGTTAGCCATTAGCTAGATAACGTAGCGTTAGCCAGGTTTTGTGAAGTGTCCTGGTCCCATTAGCCGCTGACATAAAGACAGGGACGCCTATTACAAAAAGACCCAGGGTTAAGCTAACAGCTAGCTAGGCTATCACTTCCCGACTTTTCAGATGAAAACGGTTCGGTCTGTTCGCTCCATCGTGTTTGACAGTTTAGTCAGCGGTACCTTTTCGGCAGGTTTCTTTCTGTTCTTCCTCTTTTGATCGTCCGATTTCTCCGTTTTGACGAAGCCAGCCTTGGCAGGCTCAGCGCCGTCGCGGGTGACGGGGGATCCCCGCTTTTTCCCAGCCGACAACCCCCCGCATACCGCGGCCCAGGACGCGGCCAGCAGCAGCAACACAGCGGCCGCGGCCGCGGAGAGGAGCATCCATGTCGGGTACAGTTCGGGGTTCAAACCCAGATCGACCCCGAACCGAGAGCGGATGTACAGCTGACCGGTGGAGAGAAGCTCCTTCAGTCCCCCAGATAAAACTTCAGCCTTTTCCCAGGCCAGAGCTCGCAAGTCCGTTGCCATCTTCCCAAGTCCGGGCTTGACTAAGCCCCGCTGTCTCCGCCGGGCTGTGTGTGAGCGAGCGGGAGGAGCGGCGGGCGAGCTGCGATCCGCCGCACAGCGGACTTTAAACACGCGCAACGACACGGAATCGAAAGTTAAACTTTCGCAAACTCAGCAACTATTAAATATGCGCATTGACACCACCCGCGCCTCATATATTGCCTTTATTCATATTCATTGGAACACACTTGACTTTCATCCTGCTTACGCTTAATATACAAATAGGTCTCCACTACGTCTGACAGCGATCAGCTTCGCGCGGACAGACCCGTGACACGTTGAAGGCTTCCATCCCTCTTCCCCGCGCCTTCATCACTTCGCCCACCTGGTTTCGGATTTAATCCGTTCACACAAACGTTTCAACAACGCGGAACTAGTATAATCTGTATGGACAGATACATTTTTGATTTGAGCGGCATTTATTTATTGTAAAGGGCGGGGGGGGGGTGCTGTACTCAAAAGGCCCAGAATTTAACTGTCACTCTGACCATCTCATGGACATCGCCCCCCTCCCCCCTTTTTTTATTTAACTTTTTGGTTCGTTTGCCCAGATATGGTTCACAAGTGCTTGCTGAGCTGAATACCATGCATTATTGACAAAGGACAATATCCCTTTCAGGAACTTCATTAAAGCAACATTACGTAACTTTTTTTTAACTTAAAATGACTGCTTCAAAATCATTTTGATGGTACACTGACTTGTGATAGGGAGAATTGTGCCTCTCATTCCCACACCGCGCGCCCGGGTGGGAATTCCGCTATTTAACTTGGGTTGAGCAGGTACTTCTCCCGGGAACGACATTTTTTTCCTAGGATGGCGAAGCCATGACACGCCCTACTCTGCCTCTGATTGCCTTTGTTGATTGGACGTTGGCATGAGGAGTGAGATTGCTTAGGGGGCGCAAGTCCATGAATACGGGATGGCATCCAGCGCTTTACCTGTGCCTGTGCCCCCCGTCCATAGGGTTAGTGGTTGTGTCAGGTAGGGCATCCGACGCAAGATTTTGCCAAATTATGCGGATTCTCAAGACCATACCGGATCGGTCAAGGCCCGGGTTAACAACGCCCGCCCTCGGCGCTGTGCCCTCATAGGGTACAGATGGAAACTATCAACTCCGCTGTGGCGAACCCTGGGAAACAGGGAACAAGCTATAATACATCCATGGGAACAAGCAGAAAGAAGAAGGGTAACAATATCAGAGGCAGAGTAGGCCGGTCATGCCTTCACCATCCCAGGAAAAAAAAACCCTCAACCCAAGTTCGATTTCGTGTAGGCTTTGCCTTCTGCTAGTGGATTTATCCCTCACAGCACTGAAAATTAGTTCACGTCCACTTAATTGTGGGCCCCACGTAAGGCCACAACTCATCTATATAATTGAACCGAGGTCGTACAATCAGCTCTTCGGCGTTCGAGCAGGCACTATCGAAGAATTTAAAAGCGATTCTTCGAGATCTGTTATGCTGACTTCTTCTAACAAGCTAAATGGTGGTGTCCAGATGTGCCCTGTTTACCAGATGGTACATCATGTGTTTCATTTGCATGGCTGCTGCGAGCGAGGGCCGCCTGGGTCCGGAGCACGCCACCCTGGTGCTCGCCCCGCAAGCTTCGCGCCCCTACTGCGCATGTCTGCCCCAGGCCGCGAAACAGCAGAGGGCGCTCGCCTTCGCTGCTGCGGCCGAAGACGTGTGGCAAGTTGCAGGACACTTTTTCGGCGGACGAAGCCCTGATCGGTGTTCTTCTTGAAAGGCGCATGGAGACACCGGCAGGGTTCCACATTCTCTGGCCCCTCAGTGGGATTTAGCGCTGTTTTTACACTGGCTGGTTAAAGTTCCCTTGAGCTTCCGGACAGACCCAGCGCCAGAGGAAAGTAACTGACTGGGCTTTGGGTTTTTATGGCCGGGCCCTGACAGCCCCCCCGGACCTTTTAATGCAATATTATGTAGGTTTACGTGTTAAAAATCTACCATGAAATTATGTGCTTACTTACGGTACATTTTGATGATACTTAAAATTCGGGTATCAGCGCTTCCTCCAGAATTGTTTTCAGCAGCGGTGCTGTTGTGCATATGTCCACGAACATGCAACGCCAGCCCGTAGCTTATCATTTCAGCGTTTTCCCTAGCTTTGTGGACACATATTTGGCGGGGGGGGGGGGGTTGAGAGTCCTCCCTCAAGAAAATTTTAAATTTTTCAATAAAAAATATGCAATTTCACATTTTGGAGCATTATTATTACCATATCTGAGCATAAAATTTGGAAAAGCTAGAGCAGATATTAAAATAACCAAACATCTGAAAAAGCTTAAAGACAAAACTTGCTAAAGACTTGCTACAGACCCCAGTAGTCTTACTGGGGAGCAACAACAACCATTAGATCTGGGAAGTCATTTCACAGGACTCGAGCCAGATTCTGTTTTGGCACCATGCACTGGCAAAAGTGCGTCTCTCCCCTGAGAAGAGCCGCACTGGAAAACTATCCAGGAATAACTTTGGGTTTCTCAATCTCGAGGTCATCTGGAATTACTTTGCTAAATTCTCCGAGGTGAGGGTCGGGAGAAGGGCTGCTAACAGATGGACAAACTGCCATCCGGTTCTGAGGTAGCTGCTGGCGGCGATGATGCCGGCTGCACTTGTCCCTGCTGCGGTTGCTAGCTTGGTGGTAATGTCAGTGCTAGTTCCCGTTTCAATACTGGAATTTACAAAACTGCTAGCGGTAGCTGGTTCTCATTGTGTGGCTCATTAGGTGAGCTTTTCTTGGCGGTAAACCAATTTCTTATGTCCATTTCCACAGAGAAATACGATTTCAACTACTTAAACCAAGCTAGCCGGACGATG
The DNA here is from genome assembly GCF_029633865.1 of Lampris incognitus. Lineage (NCBI taxonomy): Eukaryota > Metazoa > Chordata > Actinopteri > Lampriformes > Lampridae > Lampris > Lampris incognitus. Next base: position 32,098,060 of record NC_079228.1, on the reverse strand, counting down.
GGTTAAGTGAAACATCATATTGACTTAAAAAAAACAACACGCAAAACTCTCGAGAGGTTGACGTCACTCACGTTGTTCCATGTGTGGCGAATTCGGGGGGGGGGGCAGTCCGGGAACCGCCACAGCCGGGACGCGAACCCGTGTCTCCCATTCCGCAAGCGACAATGTTAACCAGTCCACAGGTTCGCCTCCCGGCTGTGGCAACCGTCTCCCAGACGGCCCCCCGAATTCGCTACATTGGTGTCAGAAGTGGGATGGTGAGACCGTGAGGTCATCGGAAGCGCATGCGCCCAAAGGCGTGAGGGAGCTGATATGCTAACTACTAACTGATTTCTCCAGGGAGGGCCAATTCCTGGGTGGGTGGGCCAGGTCCCGCCCATAACGCCAGGTCTGGATCAGGTGCCCTTTTAAGTTTTTGTCACTCAAAACAGCCCTGCCTTTGGCGCTGACGTCTGCGAAGAGTTGACAATTTATGCCAGTGTGGCATAGACCATATTCTGCTTCGTCCTTAAGCCATTAGTGATAGCCTTAGAGGGCAAAGCCTATACGAGATAGAACAATAGTTATATAGCTGGGCCCCACTGGCTCCGTAAATAGCTTAAGAAAAAAGCTGGCCCCAATCGGCTCCCAGTTGTTACGATACGAATTTCTGCTGTAAGTGGGGCCCACAATTAGGTGGGTGTGGACCAAGTTTTTTTTTTGTTTTTATTTTAGTGCTGCGCAGGAGCGCGAGGGATAAACCCACTAGCGATAGCCTTAGAGGGCTGCGCCTAGCTCGAGACCAGTGTTGTAGTACTCGAGTCCAGGACTCAGACTCGAGTCCTGATTTTCTGGACTCGTGACTCGACTTGGAGTTGAGCACTGATGCCTTGGACTCGAACATTGACTGCATTCGGACTCGGAAGTTGGAGATGAGGACTCGGACTTGTTAATTGATAAAGACTTTTTGTTTTTGTTAGTGTTTTTGTAACAGGCCCTAATAACTTGGCATAAGATACTGATAGCTATATTAATACTGTAACAATATTCAATTTTGTGCAAGGGGAGGCACGTCTGTTCCACCTACATGCGGATTCACGTGCATAACCTCATGTTGGAGGGTATGAGCCCATCTTCTTCGACTCAAACTCAACCTTGATGACTCGGACTCACACTCGAGTCAGACTCTTCTTTGGGGACTCGGACTCGAACACTGGGGACTCGAGACTCGACTCAGACTCGAGGTTTAGTGACTCGACTACAACACTGTCTCGAGTTACAATACATCATTATCATTACATAGTGCAAGAACAAGGGTTTGGGGCACGGAGTGGAAATGAAAGAGGCACCGTTCTCCCTATTACAAGTCAGTGTAACATCAAAATGATTTTGAAGCTGTTATTTTAAGGTAAACAAAGACTTGGTCAAAACCTAGGGACAGTGTATGGTCAATGTTCAAAATTGTGGCCAATTTGTTACTGAGATAGTCAGTGGTAGTGTCTGTAATGTGAATCCCTGGATATTAAATGTTCATTTGCAATTTTCTGGAGTGGTCCCAGTAATATTTGTTGTTAAAGTGTACTGAAATAGCATGTCACATGACATGGTTTTCAAGTAAAAAAAAAAAAAGGTTGTAAATGCAGTTGCAAGAACAATACTTTCCACTCATATTTTGGGATTTTTGATTTGAAATAGAACTTAATTTAATTCTAAGTATAACTTCTCTAATTATCTGTTAATTCCTCTCCTCTTTCCTCTGTTTCTATCTGTGGAGGTCTAATTCTTCCAAGACTCACTCTGTATTGAAAGGCGAATTGACAAAGAATGAGTTGCGGCCACTGATGGCACATCTCTTGCAACCACTAGATGCCCCGTCTCAAGGTCCGTTTCACTAGAGATATTGCGCTAATGACATTACAGTGCAAACACGCCCATAATGTTTTGCAGCTGAGTGCAATTTGCCCTTGTTTTGCATCTGATTACAATTAACCATGTGGCAAAGTATAAATAGTGGTATAAATTTGTGCCAATAACACAGTAGGCAGGTTCAATGTCATCCTTGATGGCATCAAGTATAACAAGAATTTTTAGACCTGGCAACCTGTATCTGCAAATGATTTCGGTCCCGGTTAATTCAAAAAGGGCTATTCTCCTTCAAAATATCCACTCATGAGCACGCCTGGCATGACGATGCCTTCGCCTGGCTGCAATCACTGCTGCCATGATCACTGGATAGTCTGGGCGTGACACCCCTTTATAAATGCGCGTCAGTTACCATCAACTCTCTGAAGGCGGTTATAATTTTCCACTCTTAACTGCGTGTGGCTATTAGCGCTGGTGTTTGTGAACTGGACTTTTTCTTTTTTTGCAATGAGGATAATAAGCACAGAGAGGGGCTAATTTTGCACCAAATGTATGCATATTACCCAATTTAAATACGTGCAAATAGTACCGGAGCACCGAGACGCTATTTGCTTGGCAGCACAGTTAGGGGGGGGCATTTCATGCTTTGTGGGTGCTTTCTTTTTGTCTTATTTGTGCAGGTTTAGCAGCTGCAAAAGCCATGCAACCCTTTTGTGAATTCACCAGTGAGCGTTTTGTCACAGTGATTGTTATTTGGGGGGCTTTATGTGTGCGCTCTCCCTCATGCCTCTCGGCACTCGGCTGACCAATTGTGTAACTTCAGTGACGTTATTGATCACCTGACCCAGTGGGCCAATCATGTCAAACATGATCACTCAGTCAGTCAGCAAAATTCCCGTGTGTGGGGCTGGCCCGCCGGCCGGTCCAGTTAAAAGGTTACATAATGTTGCTTTAATAATGGTAGCCATGCTTGAAAACCACTTCAAATCTCTATTTGAGTCACTTGTAGTTTAGAAACTACATTAGCCACTGTTAAATTGAATTGGCTCGTGATTCTGCATCCTAAGTGGACACTGACTGGCTAATGAAAAGTTTGTCCCGTAAAAAGATATAAAAACTTTCAACCAGTAGCTGAGAGTTAAGAGTGGTACCAAATCAAGACTGACCATTTCCAGATCTCACCTCTTTTCTTTTTTTCTTAAACAACACGTTAACGAGGATATGAAATAAATATCTTGAATGTAACAAATAGGTACCAAAAAAGCTTATGTCACAAATCTTAAAAGTCGGCATCCAGGGTGAATTCACAGTCCATCATGTTCGACATGACTCCAAATCTCTGATACTCTGCTACCCGCTTCTCAAAAAAGTTGGTTTTCCCCTCTAATGAAATGGATTCCATGAAGTCGAACGGGTTTCCAGCGTGGTAAACCTTAGATCAAAGGAAAAAGCAAGGTAAAAAGATAGTTACTTAAACCAAAAAACACTTGGCAAACCTAACGCTAGACTTACATTCCAACATAATCAATTAAAGGAAAATTTCCAATATCAAAATGTAAGTGAAGATTGTATGTTATTCACTTGAACAAAGCCTACTGCTTTCACTCATCTGGAGCCTACAAACCACCGAGCCCTACACTTTCCCTGATATACAACCATATCAAGATTGAGAGATTAACATTTTCTTAAAGATACTCTTAAGGATTTTTTTTCTTCAAATATATCACCTTAACCATTCCAAGGTCAGTGAACAGCCGATCAGCCACAAACTCAATGTATTGCTTCATCAGAGTAGAATTGATTCCTATGAGATCCACTGGCAAGGCCTCTGTCAGAAACTCCTGCAAAAGTGAATAAGATGTATTCATCATACTAAAATGGAAGGGATCTGTTTGTATGTATGTATGTCTGTCCTTCGATTTTCTCAACAGCCGTTCATCCGATCGACTTCATACGTAGTGGGTGTATTGCTGAAGACCCACAGAATCGAGTGTGAGGTTGTTTGGATGAGGGGTACTCTAACTAGTTTGTAATAATTAATTAGCTAATTAGCTTAATTAGCTTAGCATAGGCTAAGGTTAGCATGCTATACGTGTGTGCCAAATGTACAGACGTGATAACATCACGGGTGTGATGTCGCAGGTATAAATACCGCAGCTAAATCGCCCCCACACTTAGATTACAAATTTCCTCAGCAGGTGCAAGTTGAACAGGCACTGAATGGGCACTAGGGAATTTATTAAATAGTCCAGTCCCCGTTCAGGTGTAATCCCCCCTCTGACCACAATGTGGGTTGCAAAAGCAGCATGGCGTTGTTCGTCCAGCCGCCGTGGGAAGAACGTTTCTGTCTGTATGTGTGTATGTCTGTCTGTACTTCGATTTTCTCGACAAGCGGTCATCTGAGCGACCTCACACTCGACACTGCACTTCATTAGGTCCTCAGTGAAGTCGATCGGATGAACAGTTGTTGAGAAAATCAAAGAACATACATACATACATACATACATACATACGTACATACATACATACATACAGACAGACAGACAGAGATTCCTTCCATTATAGTATGATAGGCATGGTGTACAAATGTTATGCGCAGACAGAACAGACACACACACATATATATAAGGTTTTGTGACTCACTGTAGCAATAATTTTTTCTCTCTTTTATTTATTATTCATGTATTATTACTTAGTCATTATTTATTATTTTTTATTATTTCAGTAGCAATCAACTGAAAGCTCACTGCCATCGGACCAACCAGAACAGACTTATATAAGACGAATAGGCTGTACATCCATTGTTGATTTATTGCAATGAGAGACAATGGGGAGAGACTAAGAGCACTGTAATACCAAATACTGAAAGTTGTCCTGGTAAATAGTAACAAACCAATTCTGTTTTCTGAGACCAGTGTTCCCTGCATGGTACGTTAGCAATTCTCAGTCACAAGAGAGGTAAAAGTAGTCACAGAATGGCGATTATGAGTTGTAACATATTTCCAGGGACACTGGCTTACCTGTTCAATGCTAACGGCTTTGGTGATGATGTCCTTAACCCTGTCTCCTGATGGCTTCTTCACCAGGTAGCTGTACAGCAAGCAGGCAAAGTTACAGTGCAGGCCCTGTGAAAAGCGTCAACGTACATGTTTATACACTCGTCAATAAAAACACCTGCTTATCACGGTCAGCCGTGTTTTTTTTGTTTGTTTGTTTACGTTTGGCGTCGTGCACCTGGAATGCTTGTAGGTCGGAAATCGGAAATTCCAACTGGGAAATTCTGACCTCAGACTTTGAATGGAACACAGCATAACAGTGGCTAGCCTACAATGACGGTACCTAACGTTAGTTGTTTGCTGGTTCACACAGCCGACTGACTAGGTTACATGCTTCTGGCGAACTAGCCAGTGTGATGCAAAACATGTCTGAGAGGTCTGACATGACAATATATGATGCCACGTGAATGCTTTCTATGCGTAGTTTGTTTACATCACGTTGTGCAGCATGTTATATAACCAACGTTTGGGATGCCACAGTCATAACACCGTGGTGTGGACAATTTGATGTTGGCTGTTCAGACACTCAGCCAGGTTCATCCTCAATAAACTTCTTTTTTTGTTTTGTTGAAATTTCCCCCCTTTTCTCCTCAATTGTACCCGGCCAATTATCCCACTCTTCTGAGCCATCCCAGTCACTGCTCTACCCCCTTCTGCCAGTCCGGGGAGGGCTGCAGACTACCACATGCCTCCTCCGATACATGTGGAGTCGCCAGCCGCTTCTTTTCACCTGACAGTGAGGAGTTTCGCCCGGGGGACGTAGGGCATGGGAGGATCACACCATTCCCCAGTTCTCCCTCTCCCCGAACAGGTGCCCCGACCAACCAGAGGAGGCGCTAGTGCAGTGACCAGGACACATACCCACATTCGGCTTCCCACCCGGACACGGCCAATTTTGTCTGTTAGGAATGCTCGACCAAGCCGGAGGTAACACAGAGATTCGAGCCGGTGATCCCCGTGTTGATAGGCAATGGAATAGACCGCTACGCCACCCGGATGCCCTCATCCTGAATAAAGTTTTGAGTGAGGTCATCAATACACAGTAGGCGTATTCTGGATTCTGACAGAATGAAGAATTCTGACAGTACAGAAATGATTCAGTACTGTTCACTGTTTCAGCGGCAGTTTATGAAAATTGACCTTTTAGTCCCTTGCTGTAACCCTGTAAAACTAATTTCAAAATCCAGGAGCAATACTGGCCGCCCTTTTGTCTTCTGTCCTGTGGCTCCTCAGTCGACAACTTCCACTGTCTCCATCTTTCACCATCTCTACTGTTGTATCTGTTGAACTCAGCCAAGCCAACCAACCCCATGACGTCACAGGTTATAGTACTGCAAGGTGGCGCCCTTTCCACGAAAGATATAACAGGGCTTTTTTCTTCTTTTATATGTTTATATGTGTTGAGTTTGTTATATAAGTTTTAATTAGAGTCGAAAAATATTTAGTAAATACATATGTTAACTTGATTGACTGCTTCATGTCCACTTTAATGGGTCCCAGGTTTTGTAAAATCTCTTGATAGAGCTGCTTTTTTTCCAGTTTGATGTTCTGCATCACATCTTTGACCCATTGGTTGAGGGCTGTTTTACCCTGTATCCCCTTTTAAGGTTCTCCCATTTCGTTTTGGCTTGCTCACTCGACACAAGACCATTTAGCTCCACAACATTCTACAATAAAACAAGATGTAATTCTGTAGAAATGGCTCTTTAATTTTCTTGTGATATGCATAATGAAACACTTGCCACTAAGTCATGCACAGCTTTTATAGGGTTGGCTGCAATAATAAAATGCATTTTGATTGCCTCTGTAGTATACTTCTACATATTGCTGTATCGTGATGTGGTTGGATATTATTTCTGGCCAACATGATTCAAGTAACGTATTAATACAGTAATTGTTTTACACATTCATATTAAGTTTTTGGTCTTTTTTTAGTCGGCCATTGGGAAAACCTACAACATCGTGTCCACATTGTAATGAATTGTGGGTAGTCTGCTTGAGGCCCCTTGTGGACTAGACGAAGTGTGGATTTGGACAGCCCTCGGCACTTGCAGACTTCCTGGGAACGCGCCTGCAAAGTCCGCGAGTCTGCAAGTGCGGTGAAGTCTGGACATTTGGACAGAGTTTGGAAGCAGACACGAAACTGTGGTGCGTTTTTTAAAACCGCCACTAGATGGCCCTTTGGTAGCGCTGCCGCCATTTTGGACTGAAAAAGCCAATACCCGCTGGTGCGGAGGAATGCTGTCTGACAAGAAGTGCAAAAAGTCACTCATCTGCATGGCTACACTCTTTCTACGCATCAGACTTCATCACTTCTTACACACCCACAAAACTGGCGAATCCCACAGCCAAATCAGGAGCGCAACGGAAAATTTCTCATAATAACCTCATGCATGCTCAATAATGAAAAGCCATTTTAATGTGTGTGTGTGTGTGTTTTGATGTGTTGCGATATCTGTGTTGTATGTTAGGTATAAGGCCAAAGACGATTTGCTCTTCCTTTTTGGTAAACCCCTTCAAGCACTTTGGTGCCTGTAATTCAGAACAGATTACTTAATCATGATGGTTTGTTTGCAGTAGAAATAAATAAGTCCTATAAATCCTTCTTATGAGGACCCGTTTGTTGGGTGGATCGTGTTCAAGAGACTGAATTCTCTAACATCTTTATGCATGCTCAACAATCCAGGTAAGACAATCAAAGAAAGTTGAATCAGTTCAACGACCGGCCCTGAAATCCCCTGTGAATAGTACACATGGCCAACTCTAGTTAATGGTCACGTCTATTTGCATATGAGACTGATCATGCAGTCAGTTTAGATTGAAGATGTCACTTAGATGAGTGATGAAACGTATCTGTCAATAAACGTTGTGTCCCGATGAACTGATTCAACCTTCTTTGGTTGCATTCTCTAACCTCATCTCTGCTGATAAGCTCGTTGGAATATGTAAGACCAGGCATCAGGCCTCTCTTCTTGAGCCAATAGATAGCAGCAAAGGAGCCAGAGAAGAAGATGCCTTCCACTGCCGCGAACGCCACTAGTCGCTCCCCTACGAGCAAAGGGGAAAACAAAACAAGCAACTCAATATTTGAGATACATCACAGATTGTAATCTTTACTTCACTGATGTTTGCACGAAAGCCGTTTATGTCCCTGCTCAGGAAAGTGCCTCTAGGCTGGGGTTTTAGTTTTTATCCACTGTCCATTATAATGATGTTTTGGAAAGAGACTCACTTACCAAATGTGGATTTGCTGTCATTGATCCACTGAAGTGCCCAGTCTGCTTTTTGTTTCACACATGGCATAGTCTGAATGGCATTAAACAGATAGTCCCTACAAGAAAAAACAAAAAAAGTTTTAGTGAGGACTCACATCATTGGCAAAAAACACCTGGCACATGGATACCAAACCAACTGTAGATGCACAAACCATGAAACTGTTTTCTGCCAAATGTGCAGCCACATCAGAATCCTCAACACATGGGAATTGCAGCAAAGTGGTGCATGGTTATCTCGCCATGAACAGGTGCAGGTTTTATTGTTAGTCTTGGATCAAAATTTGGTACGAGATACATAAAAACATCACATGATGTGAATATGAAGATGGCACCGCAGCGGATATAAACACTAACCTTTTTAACTGCTTGATAACAGATTCTTAGGCGAATGTTTCTGTCTTCATCACTTTGAGTTTTGCTTTTCTTTTTTTTTTACAAGCACAAAGTAAAATCAAGAATTGCATATAACATGGGTCCTATGTTACATGGCAAACTATGAAACACTGCTGTTATTTTTCTAACCCAAAGAACAACTAACAATTCTGTGCGTTATTATCATAAAATCTCTAAAAATGCGAATCACTTGATTAAATAGCCCTGCAAGCCAAACCAATCTTTCGAACTCATTACATTGATCTTTCTCAGGAGATAAAGCACAGCCTCCTTCTCAAGTTATATCAACAAAAAACGGGGTCCATCCAAAAAGAGGCTATTCCAACCGCAGCTTTAGAGATGGATCCAAGACGGCTGCAAAATTGAGAAGCGATGCAGCAGCACTGGAAGCTTATCCATAAAAGCTCACCACTGAATAGAAACCTCCAGCTACAACAATGAGCAACTGACCTCTCCTTCAGGTCCCTTATGTAGGTGTTAATTAGCATGCCGTACATCTCGGAGTGGATGTTCTCGATGAGGATTTGGAAACCGTAGAAGGAACGAGCCTCGGGAACCTGTACCTCCTGGCTGAATCTCTGCACCTGTAAGAGAAGAACATGCATGCAAATTCATGGCTTTTACCAAAACTTCACTATCATGCTACACCATCTTGTACATGAAGCAAGTGTGAGGGGGAACACTAGACAAATGAATAGAATCTTCGGGTGTAATTGGGACATCTTTTGTGATCTAAACTAAGTTCTCTGGTGTAGTCCCCCATGAAACGCTGGGGACAAGAGTTGGACGCTGGAAAAGGCATGCCGTTATTTTGATGGTTTTTAGCAACAATGAAGGGAGAGTCAGCAGATTTTTTTCTTGTTTTAGTTCATTATCTGTACCCACTTAATCCAATTCAGGGTTGGGGGGGGGGGGTCCCAGTAGCTGTTGGAGGCAATTTAGAGACTCCAATTCACCTAACGTGCATGTCTTTAGACTATGGGAGGAAACCATAGCATGTAGAGAACATGCAAACTCCAAACAGATGGGCTGGAATCTAACCAAGTACCCTCTTGCTCTGAGGTGACAGTGCTAACCACTAAACCACCACCAACTGTGTTCCTCCTCAATTAGATTACCAACTTGCTCCACAACGAAATCTGAATGATAAACAGAACTGTGTAAGAAAACCAGATGGTTATATGAGGTAAAATGAATTCGTTACCAATGTTTGCTTCCTCTGGATGCTGAGTGAATTCTGACTGCTTGGTCTTTATACTATCACAGTAGCTACAGTCCAGCTCATAAACAATGAAATGAATGAAAGCCACTTTATTTGTCATTGTACAGTTACAATGAAATTTGTTTTCTGTATTTAACCCATGCTATTGTATAGGAGCAGTGGGCAGCTGCAGCGCCCAGGGACCAACTCCAGTTCTTCTTTCCATTGCCTTGCTCAGGGGCACAGACAGGAGTATTAACCCTAACATGCATGTCTTTTTGATGGTGGGAGGAAACCAGAGCACCTGGAGGAAACCCATGCAGACATGGGGAGAACATGCAAACTCCACACAGAAAGGACCTGTGACAGCCTGGGGTTTGAACCCAGGACCTTGTTGCTGTGAGGCAATAGTGCTAACCACTGGGCCACCGTGCCGCCCGGATACTGTTCACACATTTAACCAAAGAAAGCAAGAGGGAAGACTTAATGGCACAATCTTGAAACATCATCTAAATTGTACTGTGCAGCATGTCAGCTGTAGGAATCATTTTGCTATAGGGCCAATCTTTTCTCAGTAAGTACCCAGTTATTACACTGGCAAGTAAAAATTTGAGTCCATCAGTGCTTGCGGTAAGCTGATAAAAATGTTCTGTCTTTCAGCCTGCTTGAAGCATACAAGTAAGGCAGCATTTATGTAGCCCAGTGACAAAACACACTACTTGATCACGTTGACATTATTCAGGAGTTATGTTCGCCCCAAAATTCAAGCCTCACTGGCTTGTGATCCCCTCACCAGGTTCTCGTTGACAATACCGTCACTGGAAGCAAAGAAAGCCAAGATGTGAGAGATGAAATGTTTCTCATCTGATTTCAGTCCGTCCCAGTGAGCCAAGTCCTTTGATAGATCCACCTGGGGGTGGGGGGACACAAAAACAAAACAAAAACAAAAACAAAATCGTCACACCAAGTCTTTTACACAGGTTTTTACGTTATTTGTGGAGTGGGAAGAATGCAGCGAGCCAACGATACAGAGTTGAATTGGTGGAGAGACTATGTGCAGATAATGCCAGGATCTCTGTTCATATATTGTTATGGTTTTGGAAACCTATTGGTCATTGGCTACCACAAAAAAAAAAAACTATGTTGGAATCACCAAAACCTTTTAACCAGCAGAGCTCCTCTTTATCAAAGGGTTATCACAGCTGTGTCAAAGTAAATGGATTTTTTAAGTAAATGATTTAAGTGTTTTCAAGCGAGTCTTTATTTTCACAGATAGTAAAGATACCACACGAAAACAGCTGCTTGCAGGGTAAAGCTCGTTTCATTTACCTTTAACAGATGGATGCCCAAAGGCCATCATTCCTGACATCTAAATCAGTGTTGACCAAGTAATAGTTGGGCTTAAAAACTCATTTAGATTGTTTTGCCCCCCATTAAACAGAATATATAGTATAAGAATAATTAATACCCACCTCCTCCACCGTCCAGAAAGAAGCCTGTGCCTGCTTGTACATCTTCCAGATGTCGGCGTACTGGATTGGGAAGATCACGAAGCGTCTGGGGTTGTCTCTGAGCAAAGGTTCATTTTCTGTGTCTGTGCAATTATGGTCTGGATCCACATCCTTCAGGCCATTCTAAGAAGTTAAATACAAGCTCACCACACGTTTGTCTCTGCTGCGACGTTGATCTGCAGACACCGCAACTCGTTGTCATTGATTTCTTTGCTTTACCATCACTTTTGTTTTACATGCGCTTGATTTTAAATTTTCATTCAGTTTTGGACTCGAAAGCACTTTAACACGGAATGTTATTCTCTCCGCTTGTTTTGCCTGCTTCTCTCCAATGCAAAAGCATTTTGAGTATTTCTAGTTTGACAGGCACTATGTACGTATTTTTATATTACTTACCAGTTTTATTATTGCGGCTTGCGCCTTTAAATCCCAGGCAATGTAACCGGGTCACTGCGCATGCGCTCTAGCGTCTCGCAACGGCCGTCAAACAAACAAAAAAGACTTATTTCGTTATACAACTATATAGGTTCGTTTCTGGTATTTACTTTACGCAAGTACAATTAAGGGCGAGCCAGTGAGCTTATCCCAGCTTTACTAGATAACTTTATGAAAGAAAAACGGAGACGAGCCCCACCTGCGCAATCTACCACGTTTTATAATTCACCTTTAAATGACCAGATTAGGCTCCGTGGGCGGATCAACACTGCCGGAGGGTCCCAAACAGAGGCGAAGTCATGCAAAGCTCGAGTCGGCCACATTTGTTTCATTGAAAAGCTAATCACATCTGCGGACATTTCATACGACAAAGGCCCAACATAGGAACAGTGTGTGTGAAATAACACTTAAAAACAGCCATACCAGGGTCCTATTGTCAGGCAGCGGGCAAACGTTCATCAGGTCCATCTCATGCAGTGAATATGTGACCCGCTGCAGAACAGCAGCAGACTCTTCCCAAAATCAACCGCATCCACTAAACTCGTCTCTTTACCATGCTTATTATAGAACAAGTATTGCGCCTCTATCGGCTATTCGCCGTTACTGCAGCCCTCGACAACGCTTGGTGAAGTGAAATAAGCGATACAAAACAGCAACAAACAACAAGTAGTGCAGAATTGCTTCTTTTTATTTTGCTGGAATGTTATTACTTGTAAGGAAACAATTTAATTAAATATCAGGTAATGGCATTGCCTTTCACAAATCCTCTCCGAACAGTTCAAGGTCATTGTAAACAAACCCCCTGGCAAAATAACTCATTCGTGTCGCCAAAATGAAACAGCAACACTCTGCAAATGCAACGCTGTGTGTGAAATTTAAAAAAAAACCCTAGATAAATCTGTCACTGAGTTTGAGCCAACAAATTCAAGCTATTATGCTCCAAAGTTGTGTATTGACAACCTGAACATGTCATTTGTGCAACCCCATGAGCCATTTGCGAGCCTCAGCAAAAACACCTGTTGGAAGCCCATGATTGGATCCTCGTCCGCCTGTTGGAGACAAAATGAAGTGTTCATTGAGCACACTGATGACACAAAAAAGAGAAGAGGAACAAAAACTTGGAACATTTCATTTCACAGGGCTTTCCCACGTTTTACCAGACAAGCATCAGTCGTGGTAGCCAAAAACAAATCCAGACGATGCTGTTCACTAAGACATGGAACTTGAGACATTAAATTAATCCCCACGCCATCCTAAAATAAATTAAACCGAAGACGTTTTGAGGAAATGCAACCCAGGTGCTGGAGTACTCCAGGGTGTACAAGATGGGCAGCTTTAACATTTTGTGGGGCAGTTGAAAAGGACAAAAAAGGTTGAAAGATAGGTAAGTGTGAAATCAGGAATGCCAAGAGGCATTTGTACAAATAGCCTGCCATTATCACAGCAACGTCTTCTCTAGTGACCAAAAAGGACCAAACACATGGCCAATTTATACAGTAGCAACTCCTTAACAGTAAAGTAACTGACTTTAATGTGATAGAGCTTAGACAGTAGGTTCAGTGTATCAACTGAAATGTTCTTTTGTTACCTTTAGCTGTCCCATCACCATGATAAGGATAGCATTATCACCCGTAAGCTGGACATCTTTCTCTGTGGTGACGTGTTGAATGGTTCTGAAAGGCAAGCTCTGTGAACAGGAGTGAAATCAGTTTAACATCATTAAGACGCACAACAGACACACAAAGTCACCACACAAAGTTTTTTTGTTAGGGCCCTGATGCCATTAAACAAAACTATTTGCTGATACTTTCATTTGCATGCATAGTACCAGCAACCCACTTTGTAGTTTGATAATGGCAGTGTTCATGAACAAGTCTACCGACCTGGCACATCCTCTGAATTCTACTTGCAAGAGATCTTCTATGCAAACTTCCTCTTCACTACGCATAATTACATTGCCGTGAGAAATTATTTGCCCTCTATTTTTATGTACTGTCACACTGAATGGTTTCAGATCTTAATACAAAATGTAAGACAAGGAGAACCAGAATAAACACAAAATAGTTTGTGATCATTTCATTTATTGAAGGAAAAAAAAGTAATCTAACACTCATATAACCCATGTGTAATTGCCCCCCTAAACTTAATAACTGGTTTTGCTACCTTTAGCAGCAACAACTGCAACCATTAACTTCCTATAGCCGGAGATCAGTCTTTCACATCACTGTGGAAGAATTTTGCCCCACTCGTGTTGGCAGAATTGCTGTAGTTCTGTGACATTTAAGGGTTTTTGAGCAGGAACTGCTTGTTTGAGGTCCTGCCACAGCATCTCGATGGGGTTAAAGCCAGGACTTTGACTAGGCCACTCCAAAACCAACATTTTGTTTCTTTTTAGCCATTCAGAGGTGGACTTGCTCTTGTTTTGTCCTGCTACATATCTCAATTATGCTTCAGCTTCAGATCAAGGACTGATGACCAGACATTCTCCTTCATAATTTTCTGGTAGAGAGCAGAATTCAGTTCCTTCAATGATGGCAAGTCCTCCAGGCCCTGGGGCAGCAAAGCATCCCCACACCATCACACTACCACCACCATGTTTGACTGTTGGTATGATGCTCTTATTGTGAAATGCTGTGTTTGCCTTATGCCAAACACAATGGGATCAGTGTCTTCCAAAAAGTTCCACCTTTGACTCATCTGTCCCCAGAACATTATCCCAAAAGGCTTGGTGGTCATCAATTTGTTTTTGCAAATGTGAGACGAGCACTAACGTTTCTATTAGTAAGCAGTGGTTTGCGCCTTGCAACTCTCTCATGAATTCAATTTTTGCCCAGTCTCTTTCTTATTGTCGAATCATGAACAATGACCTTAGCTGAGGCCAAAGAGGCCTGCAGTTCTTTAGATACTGTCCTGGGTTTTCTTGCGACTTCCTGGATGAGTTGTCGCTGCACCCTTGGAGGAATTTTGGCAGGCCGACCATTCCACCGTTTCACCACTGTTCCAAGCTTTGGAGACAATGGCTCTCATCACTATGGTTCGCTGGAGTCCAGAGCCTTAGAAATGGTTTTGTAACCCTTTCCAGACTGATATACGACCTCAACAACTATTTTTCTCATCTCGTTTGACTGTGGCATAGTGTGCTGCTTGTTGAGACCTTGTAGCCTACTTCACATTGATTGTAAGGTTCTATACAAGTTATGTTTAGATTCAACAGGGCTAGCAGTAATCAAGCTTGGATGTCTGCTCTAACTGAAGCCAATTATCAATTAAAATTGGTTAACTGGTTGAGTAAGTAGGGGGGCAGTTACTTTTTCCACACTGGGTCAGCTGGTGATAATTAAATAAATAAAAGTATCATTTAAAATTCTAATTTTGTGTTTACTTGGGTTCTCTTCGTCTTATGTTACATTTTGTATTAAGATCTGACAAGTGTGACAAATATGCAAAAAAGAGGAAATCAGGAGGAGGCAAATACTTTTTCCACCAAACTGTAACGATGCTGAATATTTGTAACAGTGATGATAAAAACAAGTATTCATTAAAAATAAACAAATAACATATAAGTGCTAAGTTTGTTGCTAAACCAACACCAGAAAAAAAAATACATACAGCAAGTTTGCCAATTATGGCTTCTCTCCCAACATTAACCTGTCCTTCCCACGTTGAGCAGGCTGATTCAAACTGAGGAAAGAGAAAAATAAACATTTAATTGCAAAAATAAAAATCCAACAGCAGAACAAAATGAAATATATATTTGAATGGCAAATCATGTGACACCAAATAAAGATGACAAGATCAGGAAAACTAAAAAGTCTGAAAAGGAAGTGAAACTACTCTAACCACAGGCAAAGGAAAGTAGTGCAATGTCAACAATCCATTACCCAAACCGCTTATCCTGCAATGTGAACCAAATTCTGGTAAATAAAAAACAAACACACATAGCGGATTATGTGTTTGGTCAGGCATGCGCCTGCCCGCAGCTAATCTTGCAAACTACTGGACCTATCAGTTGTGCACAGTTATGACACAACTGACAGGTCCTGTGATGAAGAACCTCTCGTGATTGGGGTGATTCAAAACCTTTGAAAAACTTGGTCTTTTTTTTTTTGGGACCCCCTCACCACTTTTTCTCCCCAATTGTATCTGACCAATTACCCCACTCTTCCGAGTCGCTGCTCCACCCCCTCTGCTAATCTGGGGAGGGCTGCAGACTACCACATGCCTCCTCCGATACATGTGACGTCACCAGCTGCTTCTTTTCACCTGACAGTGAGTTTCACCAGGGGGACGTAGCACGTGGGAGGATCACGCTATACCCCCAGTTGTCCCCCCCCTCCCGAACAGGCGCCCCGACTGACTAGAGGAGGCAGTAGTGCAGTGACCAGGACACATACCCACATCCGGCTTCCCACCCGCAGACACAGCCACTTGTGTCTGTAGGGATGCCCAACCAAGCCGGAGGTAACACGGGGATTCGAACTGGGATCCCCATGTTGGTAGGCAAAGGAATAGACCGCTACGTTACCTGGACACCCCCGAAAAATGTTTGTTCTCGCTATCACCACTCCTCTTCATTCACTCTCTAGTTTGCTCAACCGATGCTACTCTATCGCTGACCGATCTAAGTCAACCGTGCACATGTGCGAGTCACATCTACGGTTGACTTGGATCCAGGAGAGATGCCCTTGCTGGGCCTCCATACACAGCATGCCTTGCAGTCCAAAGATACCCGAACAGCAGATAAACAGGCCAACAATGGTTTTACAATTTTTACTGAGTGTTAAGTGCTAAATGTTAACGTCGTTCCTGCCATAAACTTGAGGAAATTGTAGAAATTACATCATATCATGTTTGGCATCAGAGGTGCTCATCTTCTTCGGACCGCAAGGCATACTGTGTATGAAGGCCCAGCAAGGGCATGTAGTCTCTCCCGACTCGGATGGAGCAGTGACATGATCAAAAGTTAGTAAAAGAATTTTGATAATCCAAAAAATGCAAACGTTATAAGGGAACAACTTCCTCTAGGCTGCAGTCAAAACAGGAAGTGTTGCATATTCTTGTCGCTGCCCGATCGGAGTCAACCGTAGATATGAGTTGCGCATGCATGAGCGTGAACAATTTACCCAGCTTTATTATATTATGAAAATAAAGACAGGGTCAAGGTTAGACCAAAATGGCCGCATAGCAAACCTTTTCTTTTTGGAAAGTGCAAATTTAGATTAGACTTGGTCGCATTCGTGCGAGGGTCCGCCTAGGTGGCTGCGCATCCACAGACTAACAGGCAAAACGTTATCCATCCATCCATCCATTACCCAAACTGCTTATCCTGCTGTTAGGGTCACGGGTAGGTTATTTAGCTCGAGTATTGCATGTTAAAAAAATTTTTTTTTTAAGCTTGAGCACTGCATCTCCCCACCCGTGTGTGCATCTATCTGTCCACTGCTAATCTCGCATACTACTGGGCCCATCAGCCTAATAATTTTTGTGCACTGTGATGACTGTATGATCAAGGACCTCTCATGGTTTTGGTGATTCAAAACCTTTGACCTGTTTTATACCGCAATTTAGTGCCAACTCCTCAGCTGGTTCATCGCCAAGTCCAAACACTGGAGAAGGGGTGATATACCTGGTAGGGATCTGTACTCTACTGAGTGCACTCTTCCAGTTTTACAATGGTTTTTAGATGTCACCATGTTTTATTATTGTTTGGTTCAGGCCTGGTTCCTTGTACCCTTCCTGTCCTTGTGCTGGTTTGTGGCTTTTCATCTCGCCCACTTTTTAAAATTTACTGTGACACAGTACAAGTAAAACATTTCAGAAGGACAATTCAATTGCAGCATTATACATTTCAATTAATGCAATTCAAATCTAATCTCTGGTGGTGCTTATTTCTGCACATTCAACGAATCATTAACTTTGCTCAGATTTAAAAGGTCTGACTTCATGCATCCTCCAGGAGGGACATTTTGCCAGATGAACCACCTTGTGTTGTGGGTCAGACCACTGAACTAAGCAGAGGTTAACTGTCTTACTAAAATAGGTACTTCCAACAGGTATGGCAACATTATAAAATATAAACCATGCCCTCCAGTTGGACCGCACTAACAACTAAGACATGTTGCCAAAGTGTGGACATTAGAGGAACAATTTAAGACAATTAACCATTTAACTACAGGCAACTCCAATATAGTGTGTCTTCACTTGGGGGGGGGGGGCTCCACCCGAGAATCCCCCATATGGGTTAAATAATTTGAGGTCTGGTATCCATAATACCCATAATGTATATATGCCTAACACTGTTATTAGGTTCCTCACAACATACAGTGACCGCTTAATACCCTGCATATTTATACCCTGTGGGTATTGCTATCTGAGAAGAGTCTATTACCATTAAGATTCCCCATAAAGTTAAAGTGATCCCTCAGAAATAACTAATTACCATGAAGCACAGCAAAATTTAAGATTTTTTTTTTATTATGAACTGCTTTTAGTAAAAATTATTATTTGCAGCAATCATTTACTCCCATAACTACTAAACTTAGAGATTCTACTTTGCGAAGTAGTGTTATGTCGTTTGTATGGGCTTCCCTACACGACAAATAAACAAAACCAATTTCTGATAATGGCTTGGCATTTTGTTCTGCAGCCCTCGATATAATTTGAAAGCAATGAAAGCTACATTAGTCATTTTCCACAACACAGCAGCATGACATTTTTTGGCACAAATGTAAACTGAAAAACAAGCAAAAGTGGCTGTTGGTCAACTTACATATAATTCGCCTACTGATCTCCAATCCGCAGAGTCAAACCGACGGTAATATTCAAGAATAAAGCCCTCTCCAATCTTTTGCACAACTTCTTCTTGGGAAGCCATGACTCAAAGTGCAAGTTGGGATCTGAAAAGCAGAGGAGGAACTTTGGTTAGAATATAGCTGTTAACATGAGGTAATAGTTGCCTTGATTGTGAGCTACATGTCAGGCATGAATAGGGATAAACACATGGGGACAAAACACAACAAAACATGGCTCAGTAGGGAGGATTCTGGTCTACAGAGGCTGGGTATTGTTACACAGCTTTTTTTTCCCCTTTACTTTTTTGTGTTGAACAATGTAGAGCCTAGAATGACAGCTAGTCAGGTATTTCATGTTCAACTGGACTAGATATTCAGACATCTTTATCCCCCACTATCTCCCTCTTACATCTATTTACTTTTTGCTTATTTCTCCTCTTTACATTACCATTCCATGATTATTCCGTCAGAATTTTTTAAAACCCAAACCATAAAGCAAGTCTAAGTCAGCGCTTGCATTTACAGTACCATTGCATAGAAAATGCATTACCATTTCCCATAACCATTTTCTACTTGGCCATTCAAGGCATTCTCATAGTTCTCATGCAATCACTCAGCTTTTACTCTTTACTTTGTGTTTTATCATACAAAAATCAAGAAAAAGAAGTTTTCATCTGGAAACCAATTATCACAAAAACCTGTACACAAGACAAATTAAGATGATCAACCCCTGGTTACAAAGAGGATCAGTTGTGAAGGGTTTTGTGCTTATTTGAAGGTGCTATTAACTGTTAAAAAACAAAAACAAATTTCAGCAGTTTAAATGACAGATTCACCTATCGGTTTGTATTATATAAGTATGAAAATGTAACTTGGGACTCACAAAATAATTGGGAATATACAATATAAAATAGCTCCCTATTTTAGGGAGAGGAGAAAGAGACAGATACCATTTGTTTTTTTTGTAAATTTCAAATACCATGAGATGTATATTCCATCTAAACAGTGAAATGCATAATTGTTGGCAATGGAGGCAATCCTTTTTCACCCCATAGATTTTTCTAATAATGTGAAATACGAACGGATCAGGTGTTCTACCATTTCGTCCTACCTATGTAGACGTACCTACCTAATAAATCCAACCATTTGGTATATACTGGACTGTACATTGTATGTATACTAGCACACTGTCGTGTACATCTACACCAGCCATGTATTTAAGTAACCTGCTAACATCTACTTCAGCATCTCTGATCTATTATCTGCATCGTTGCACTTTATCACCTCTTATTTCGCCTGTATAATTCAACCCTTGTGTATATATCCGAGGACTGTTGTGTTGCAGTTCTATGTTAAGTACCACTGACAGCCACAAAACCGGAGCCAAATCCCACGTATGTGCAAATCTACATGGCCAATAAACACGATTCTGACCTATCCGGTGGTACTACCGGGCTTATTGCGCATGCGCAACCCAAATAACAGACTCGCCACAAGCATATATATTGAATAATGTTCATACAGACACTCGGTGGCCCCTTTATTACATGCACCTAAGGTTGTGGTTAAGGTTATTGTAAATGGGCCGTGGGGCATTTTGACAAAGGTAGGCTATATCGCCACCACAACACCGGAATGCCACATGACAACACGCTTCAGAAGTCCATCATGATGGGAGCCAACATTTTTAGTTTTTACACCAATAACTTATTTCTAGCGAGTCCATTGAGCACGCGTGTTTTGCCAACTTCATGGTGCATTTGGAAAATGCCATTTTAGTTCCGACTTCAACCTTAATTAAAGGCATCAACTGGTCACCAATAGTCCCGCCTTCCGTCTACTTTCTCTGGGCGTTAAACAGCCCACCTCTGCGTTAGCCCCGAGGCGGAAAACCGCGAGCGTCCCTTCCGATAGAAAGCTCGCGAAAAAAAAAGCGCTCCGATAGACACGAAAAGGCGAGCTGAGCAGGGCTGCAACGCAAGCCGGCCAGCCTCGGACCTACCACCGTAGCAGCGAACAGGCGAAACATCGCTAAAACTTTTAATTTAGCCGAAGGGTCGCCGAAGTGTGGCGATTTCAGGCTTAAAACATCGTATAGTGGTGACCATCTTACTTTTGTTCCTAAAGCAACTCCTGCCCGGTTTCAATACTCGGATCTTTCGTTGTCCGGGAACAGTCGATCGCCCCCCCCCGTCTCAACCCCCCCGCCCCGCTACACCCTTTTCGCCTCAATCACAACTACTGTTCGAACTCGCGATCAAGTTTTGTCAAGCATGTGGGGGGGGGAGACTCCCCCGCGTGTCCATTATCGACAGCGAACACGACGCTTAAGCCTGCGAGTTAACTGAAAAATTAGCACGTCATGACGACGCCTCTACATTCTTAGAGGGGGACTCAGCACAGCTAACTAGTTAGCAAGTTCTACCGGAATTTGTAGTTTTATAGTCACTGAATGAAAACGCCTATTTGAGTGCGCCACCAATATCTCAGTCCAATTCAGTTGACTCCAGTTAACTGTCCGTCATATTTGTGGATCTTAGGTCGTTCGGAAGAACGATTTACCTTGCCGAAAAGTTAAAACTTTGAAGCCAACCAGTCATCCAACGTGGAGGAATACCTCAGGCGACAGTCAGGTTCCCGCTTCATCCGGGTTATGACAGCGTCATGACGTCACGCTCAAATCACCCAATGGCGTTGCGTAAAGAGGGTGGCTTTTGATTGAGGAGACAGCCGGACAAATCCCCTGATTTTCCATGGACGTCCGTGGAGGGAGAGATCATTTCTCAAAGAAATTAAAACGCTAAGGTAGCCGATGAAAGCAGAAAATGCTTCAACTAGAAAATATACAATTTACACATCCAAAAGAAACCCCATTATGAAATTGGCGTAATATGGATGAATATTTAATTCAACAAAATTGGTGACCATGGTAACCCTGAAAATGAAACAGCGTCATTGAGAACCATTTGGCATTGGATGAATCACCTTGATACTGTTATCGATTAAACATTGTCTTATAAACCACAAACCCCACCATGTCCATATTTGAGTGATTTGTTCATGAGTTAATCTGTCTTGCCAGGCCAACCCAGCTCATCTTCTTGGACAAAGTGCACATAAAGATGATGGTGTAAATCATTGAAGACCCACATTTTTTCCTTTTTTTCTTTTTACCCCAGCTGCTGCCAACCAGCAACAGTGTGGATGGTTTGTACTGGAAGACACTGTGGGTATTGAATTGGAGCGACCAATACTGTTTGGGTGAACTAATGAAATATTACAAATACAGCTAAATGCATAACATCATACAGGTCTATACAAACATCAGGAATAAGAATGTTATATAAAAAGAGCTGGGTTTAATTATTCATTTACTTTGCAAACCCTCTCTCTGTACCCTAGTCTAACAGTGTGCATGTCCAAGTGTCCTAATGGCAAGTGGGATGATGCTGTCTTCCTATCTTGCTGTTTTTTTCTTCACTATCAGTGAGTAAAAGAACATAAGAGAGCAAGAGACCATTTAGGCACTTAAAGAAAGACAAAATAAGATAATTTTGCTACAAGTTCAGTGCTCATTTTTGCTGCCACAAGAATGATACTAAGAAACCTCGAATGTCTTCACACATTTGATTCCCAGTGACTTGTTCAGAAAGGCTAATATTGCTTTGTTGAGGCAATTGTACCTGTAGATCCTCTTACGATGGATGGCAGTAAAAGTTGTCTCTACAGCTTCTACCCATAAGTTTCTGAGGTTAGAAACCTTTAGTTGCTAAATGTTCTGTTTGAGATCGGTCACTGTTCTGGTTGTGACGTGAAATAGTCATCTGTCTGAAACACACTGGGAATGATGTCATGGCGCTGATGGGATGCTGGTCTTCTTGGGCTGGCTGGTTTCTAAGAACAGACAGAAAAACTTGAAATTGATAAGAATGAATGGGTGATCACCGCGTTTTGAATACTACAGTATTTTCTGAACCGAACAGTGCATGTGCAAACAATTCCTGCATTTATGTAATTACTCAAACCATTTTAGTATTTTGTTTTTATTTGTTAATCTATTTTCATGAGTTTGTAATCATTAGATAAAATGATGGTACCTGATGATTGTACAGATAGATGCAAAATTATATACACAGTACACATGTGAGAGCCTCTCATTTTAACTCACTAATATGTGTTGGGTATCCTAATTGGGAAGGCAGAGGATCTCAACTCTGCCCTCAATTCAACAGTAAGAAAAGACCAGGCCCAAGGCAACACTATCCCTCCTTGTCACTAGATCTCCCCTTGAAAATCTGAAAATGTATAGATATTAATTCACTCACGTTTAGAAAGCCCGGGACGCTCATTGTGCGGAGGATCTTCTTGAGAGCACCCGGCAGTGTTCCCAGTTCTCCCTCTGCCTGTGTGACCTGCTCCTCCATGGCACTGACATTGGCACTGACCATCTTCACAAAGGCCTGAGGGCAAAGCAGAATAATGTGCCAAGAAAAGCATTGGTAAAAAAAAAAATGTTGTCAAACCTGGGAAATAACAAAAAGAAAGAATATCTGCACTGTGAATTTTAAGATAAGTGTTTTTATTCCTGCTTTGACTGCCAAAGTCTGTGTGCTACACCAACCAGGCCATGAAGGCTGAATAACCCAGAAGAGAAAAATATATAAAAATGCACAACATAATCTTCTTTCAAGCAATACGCCTTCTCAATTTTCAATAGATTACATGTTTCACTTGTCATTAGTTACCTAAATGACATGGGAAATGTAAATGCAAACATGGCCTGGACATGACCCAGGTTTAATAATGAAAAAAAAAAGACTGTGTTGCCATTTGTTTGTCAATGTGCATAATATCAAGATCTGAAATAAAGTGAATGTGCACCAAAATCAATTTTCATTTTTAGCACCACTGCCAATTGACAAAAATAGTCAACAGAATTATAGTTACATTGCTAATAATTTGTCTGTCACATGATTGCTCTTTTAACAAACAAGGAATCTACTTTATGTATCATATCACTAACATTTTAGCTAGCAAATTGTTGTTCCTTGCAAAGAAACTCCAATCGTTCAGAGTCCTTTCTACTTATTGGAGTCCCATGTGCATACTTAGGCCCCGTTTAGACTGCAGGCAAATCCGATTTGTTTCTCAAATCTGATCTTTAGAAGTGACTATCCAGACTGTTATTTGCAAGTGATCAGATCGGATTTGGCTTTGTTCAGACTGCAGCCACATCGTCGACCGATCTGCATTGGTTGCTGTGGTAACGACGTAGGCGTGGGTATGTTGCACATGTGTTGTGTGACGTAATATGCTGGCAACTTCTCAGCAGACAGACAAAAAAAAACAAAAAACAGACAACAACAAAACACAATGGAGATATGTCACCTCACCCTTCAGGCACTGTCAAGTTGTGGTGCAGAACTCCTCCATCGCACCAGACAATATCAGCGACAGAGGAGGCTGGTATATACCACAATGTTCCGTGCTGCAGTCACGGCAGGCTTTGCTAGGCACCGCGAGGTCTGGTGCAACCCGAAAAGTGTTGACCGGTGGGAAAATGTAGTCCTCGGGACATTTGACGATGACAAGAGGCTTGCCAACTTCAGAATGCGCCGGGGAACATTTGATATGATCTGTGACCACCTACGACCCAGTCTCGTACAACAAGACAGTGATGGGTTTGAGGAAAGCCTGGGACGCTCATTGTGTGGATGCTCATTGTGCGGACGCTCATTGTGCTCAGGCAGGCAATATGTGTGGAGAAGCAGGTCGCAGTTGCTCTGTATTGGCTACCCACCGGATCAGGATACTGAACTGTCGCACATCTCTTTGGGATGGAAAAAGCGACTGTGTGCGTGACTGTGCATGAAGTTTGTACTACTTTGTCTGCACTGCGAAACGAGTACTTCAGGCTTCCAGTGGGCGATCACCTGCAAAGCATCATTCGTGGCTTTAAAACAAGGTGAATATTACTTGAATATTAATATTAGCACCGCCTATATTACGGTCATAGTCACATAAACATTAACTGTTTAGTTGTGAACCTAGGAACTGAAATAAGGAATTGATTAGAACTGATAGGACACTGGAAGAACAAGCGATGACAAGAATCTCAATGTACCTGTACTCGCACTGGTTATATATGCAGAAATAAACTTTCTATTCTAGGTGGGGTTTTCTTCATCTGTCCAGGGGCTATTGTTCTCCATTTTTTAGGTCATCTTCCTTCTCGTTGCATGTGGATTTGAACTTCCGCACTCAGAATCTGACGTTAACATGTGTTGTGTTGTGTTGTGTCACGTGCGAGTGATGTAATGGACAGTTTGAAATCCGATTTGAGTGGCTAGAGCGTCCAGACTGAGAAACATCTTTAGAAATCCGATTTGAATCAGACATGAAACCATCTCCAAATGTGGCTCAAATCCGATTTGCAAAGACCAGATTCCAACATGTTTTTTGCTGTTCAGACTACATAAAAGAAATCAGATTCCAATCTGGATCTACCAAAAATCTGATTTGGGCTGCCAGTCTAAACGGGGTATTACAACAACAAACAAAAAAAACCCACATCAGATGGTTCTTGCTGACAAAAAAAAGGATAAATCCCTCTTCATCACAGAAAGTAAAAAAGGATCTGACACTTACTTCTAACTTGTCGATTCTACGGTAAATTTGTCTCATTTCATCAGACTTCTGCTGGATTTGAGGTAGGCTCTCGTTCACAATCTGGGAAGTATCATTACGGATCTGGAGACCAAAGAGATGGAGAAAAAAACGTTATATCTTTGGACATGATGGGTAAAGACTGGTGCACATCAAAGGTATGACAAACCATCTGAGCACTGACAATTTCTGCAGAAAAACAACAACTGCAAGCATCATCCATATAAATTGATGGGGATGAGATTGGGGCTGGATTTGCAATAAGTCATTATCGTTTATCATCTTTGATGGCATTAGCCATCCATCCATTATCCAAACCGCTTATCCTGCTCTCAGGGTCGCGGGGATACTGGAGCCTAGCCCGGCAGTCATTGGGTGGCAGGCGGGGAGACATATCGGGATGAAATTCATGTGCTGTCATGCACAATTTTGCTGCCCAAATTAATGATAATGAGAATCTATTACATAAAATTTCTCAGAAAACAAAAATATTTGAAGTACCATTTGAAAAATAGTTTTTCTTTGACATTATACTTTAAATTACCACACCTCAGTTGGATTCTTAAACATGGTATTTCTGAATATATTGACAGATATCGTGATATAATATCGATATCGTGTCTTGTGATTACTGTGGTGATAATATTTTCCATACTGCCCAGGATGACATGCTGTGGCGCTTACATTTTGTCACATTATCAAAGCTTAGGGCTTACCATATCGAGCATTCCCACAAACTCATCCACTCTTGTCAGCATGTCTTCTAAGCTCTTCTCCAAACAAAGAATCTCAAGGAGAAACGGAAGAGAAAAGACATGATCATTCAATGCAATAAAACTGCTGCACCTCAAACTCATTATTATTATTATTTTTCTAGACCCCATGCTGCAAAGTTCACCACACTATAACTGAATTGCAGCGAACCGCCATTCAAGTATCTGCAGAGGAACCACAGGGGCAAAAACAAACGGGTCTGTGTTTTGCGACAGAGCTCTTGGTTCAGCCTCTCCACGCAGCTGATTGGTGTCACGCAATTCCAGTTAACCACAGTGCGGCTGCCATTAACATCGCCACCCGAGTGAGCTTCAACCTACCTCCTCCCCGGCAGTGGCCCTGATATAGCTGGAGTATTCCTGTGCGGTGTGTCTCAGGATCTCGTCGTTCGAGTCTCGGTCCGGGTCCAGGTCTCGCCGGTCGGACGTCCCCGGCTGCGCATCGTTGAAACTCGGGCTTCGGGAAACCGCCGCTGCGCCGAAGCTGGGACTTTGCGAGATGGTTCCGCTGCTGAGGATTTCGCTCACCATGGACAAGCTGCTGGCACTCTGGGACACGATACCGCTATCTCTGCTTATCTCGGCACTGGACTCCTCCAGGGGGGACAGAAAGCCCACCCTGTCCACCCGCTGGTGATGATCCATGTCGTACAAATACTACCGGTTTTTGCCCGTCAATCGGTGGGGTCATGTGAGTTGCAGCACGGACGGTGGCTTTCAAGGTCCAAAACGGTTCAAACGCGACTGGAAAATTCCAACGCATAGCGCGTTGCGCTCACACTGGTGTTGATGTGCGGTATTAAAATCCGTTTGTGTTTATATTTTATTGCACATGTTAGAACTGGGCACATAACTGTGGTGAGCGGATACAACAGCACACACAAAGACCGCATTTAACCTTCAGTTTATTCCCTCTAAGAACTGGAAATAAGCATTAACGATAAACCAGTCAAAAGTCCCAAATGCATTTTTAAAGGGAGGGTGCTTTCAAGAATGCACGGCCCCTGGGGATGCAGACGAATAAGGACTCGTTAACCTACACGATATAAACCCAGTTTAACTCATTTGCTGCACATCACAGTGCTCGCAAAATGGGACGTCCCAGCACATTGTCTATAATACTTTTAAATGAAACGGGTGCAGGTGTTGCACAGCTCACAGTAATCGGCCTGTCCAATGCTCCTATACAGCCTACCCCTCTCTCTGAAATTCAAGAAATGCCACTTTGCGGTCGTTTCCATTTCAATGTACACAAAATTTCTCCAGAAGGTTTTGTAAAAAAAAAACTGTAATCAATGCAGAAACTGTGATTAATGCCATTATTTGCTAAGTGTGCGTGAATAACGTCATAGTTTCCCATCCGCATTCCGACCACTTCTGGCTTTTATGACTCACCTGTTTTATTTTATTTTTGTTTTTTTTCCAGCTTACCTGAAGGTGAGACTGAGATACCACTTGTTTTTCGGGGAGATACCTGAACGTCGTCGCTACTCACCTGTCAGCGGAGTGCATCCGAGCGCAGAAGGCGGGGTCTGTCTAAATATATCTGAGTACGCGGGCGTGCACTTCTCAGTGGTACTGTACAACAGCACACGATGTCATTCCAATCTAGGCCAGCAGATGGCAGCAAGAGCCACAACGTAACAGAAGCTTCTTTTAAAAACGTTGGTTAATCTTTGTTTATTAAATCAGTTACCCGATTTTCCTCTCATTTAGTAGTTAGTTTTGCTTTAATGAAAGACAAGGAGGCAAATTAAGTTTTATGAACTGTTTTTTTTCCTTCTTTTTTTTAGGATGCGCTGATGAGGAAAACATCCTCAAGAGTTGGAAACCAGTACATGGCTCTACATGGTTTTACTGGGTAATACTGCCAAACGTATCAAAATGTATATATTGTTGAAACTGTATAGCATTATGTAACTGCTATTTAGGTATTCTCTGCAAAATAAATGAGTCTAGCATACCTATCAGTGAGTTCAGCTGTTACTCATCTAGTACAACCTAACCATTTGTCCCATGATCTGCATGTTTAGTGAATTTACCATTTATTCCATTCACTTAATTCATGAATTATACCTATAAATTCACAATTTTGCTCAAACTCAAGTCCATGTTGAACCTCCATTTAGGCCACAGAACAGGTTTTTGGAGGAATATGCTGCTGAACCTACAAGTTTTAAACTACAGCCTTTCGGAGTGACGTTTAAATGGTTTCATCAAAATGAAGAAATTAAACTTTTCCCAAGCGCCATCCTTGTGTTCACTGCTCTGGGAGTGCAGAGGAAAGGAGAGATTGGAGGTACAATCCTGAAAGTTGCTATTTTACGAACTGCAATTACCAGTAACACCTATGATAATGTTAGTAAGTGCAATGGTGCTTGGAGCCCTTCATATCCCCAAGATCCATTCGAAGTGAAAGCAACTGCAGAGCGAAAGTCTGTAGGGCCATTTGTTTCTATACAGCATTCTTGCTAAGATGGTACAAGTCATGCATTTTTTAATGCACCTTAAACTATTTTTTACTTTTGGCCTGATGTGTACTGGAAGTCCTTTGGGTGATGGACCATTGTTGATATACACAGGATGCTGTTGATCATGAAAAACCCTGCAGCGTTGCAGCTCCTGACACGCTCAAACCAGTGCAACTGGCACCTGCTACAACCACACTCGGTTCAAAAGCACTCAAATCTATTTTGCTCGCCATTCTCCCTCATACACAATGTCTCTTGTCTCAAGCTTTTGAAATACTTCAACCCATTTCCTCTCTTCCATCTACACCAATTAAAATAGAATCAACCAGAGATCATGACTTTCACCTGGACAATGTCTTTCAAGGAAAGGGCAGCTGAACTTAATGTTTTGCATACTCGAAGCAGATTTAATAGGTTTATGGGTTATGGTCGAGCCCGGGAGGTGGCTCAGATGCTTCTTTATCATCTGAGACTGTGGGTCATCTTTCTAGTATGTGGGAAACCATTTATATTCAAAGGGATCATTTAAGCTTTAGCATGGTCAAGGTAAAGACAGAACTGTTTAGATTTGACTGGAACACTATAGGTGCATCTAATCTGGTGTTTCACAGATTCTGAGTACAGCAGAAAACTAGACATAGCCTCGGGTAGATGACATTTAAAAAGGCTTTCTTGGGCGTGAACAATTGTGCATTGCTGTTCCAAAATTTTTCCATTTAGCCTTTCACAAGACAAATGTCAGCTTCCCCTCCATTGTCTTACATTGTACACTTGAGTTTAAAAAAGTCCAGAAGTTAACCAACATCTGTGCCAGTTATAAGTAAAGGTAGTTCGTGAAATATTGTATATTATCCTCATGTGGTTTAAAAAAAAAAGATTATTGTGGCACACATGTGCACAACTCTCACACACATCAATATTTAACATCTGATTACCATGCATACTATATCTCTGCACCATTGCACCTTATAACCTCGGATTAGTCAATCCATCCATTCACCCATTATCCAAACCGCTTATCCTGCTCAGTATATTTATGTGTGTGTGTATATATACACTACCGTTCAAAAGTTTGGGATCACCCAAACAATTTTGTGTTTTCCATGAAAAGTCACACTTATTCACCACCATATGTTGTGAAATGAATAGAAAATAGAGTCAAGACATTGACAAGGTTAGAAATAATGATTTGTATTTGAAATAAGATTTTTTTTTACGTCAAACTTTGCTTTCGTCAAAGAATCCTCCATTTGCAGCAATTACAGCATTGCAGACCTTTGGCATTCTAGCTGTTAATTTGTTGAGGTAATCTGGAGAAATTGCACCCCACGCTTCCAGAAGCAGCTCCCACAAGTTGGATTGGTTGGATGGGCACTTCTTTGAGCAGATTGAGTTTCTGGAGCATCACATTTGTGGGGTCAATTAAACGCTCAAAATGGCCAGAAAAAGAGAACTTTCATCTGAAACTCGACAGTCTATTCTTGTTCTTAGAAATGAAGGCTATTCCATGCGAGAAATTGCTAAGAAATTGAAGATTTCCTACACCGGTGTGTACTACTCCCTTCAGAGGACAGCACAAACAGGCTCTAACCAGAGTAGAAAAAGAAGTGGGAGGCCGCGTTGCACAACTGAGCAAGAAGATAAGTACATTAGAGTCTCTAGTTTGAGAAACAGACGCCTCACAGGTCCCCAACTGGCATCTTCATTAAATAGTACCTGTTAGAGCCTGTTTGTGCTGTCCTCTGAAGGGAGTAGTACACACCGGTGTAGGAAATCTTCAATTTCTTAGCAATTTCTCGCATGGAATAGCCTTCATTTCTAAGAACAAGAATAGACTGTCGAGTTTCAGATGAAAGTTCTCTTTTTCTGGCCATTTTGAGCGTTTAATTGACCCCACAAATGTGATGCTCCAGAAACTCAATCTGCTCAAAGAAGTGCCCATCCAACCAATCCAACTTGTGGGAGCTGCTTCTGGAAGCGTGGGGTGCAATTTCTCCGGATTACCTCAACAAATTAACAGCTAGAATGCCAAAGGTCTGCAATGCTGTAATTGCTGCAAATGGAGGATTCTTTGACGAAAGCAAAGTTTGATGTAAAAAAAATCTTATTTCAAATACAAATCATTATTTCTAACCTTGTCAATGTCTTGACTCTATTTTCTATTCATTTCACAACATATGGTGGTGAATAAGTGTGACTTTTCATGGAAAACACGAAATTGTTTGGGTGATCCCAAACTTTTGAACGGTAGTGTGTATATATATATATATATATATATATATATATATATATATATAGGTCAATCCTTGTGTATATATCTGAAGATTGTTGTGTTGTAGTATTGTTACTCTATGTTAAGTACACAGAGAGCCACCAAACCGCAGCCAAATTCCATGTTTGTGCAAACCTACATGGCCAATAAACATGACTCAGATTCTGATATATAATGTGATTGTAATCCAGTAAATATTTAGTGTTATCCATCCATACATGCATGCATGCATCCATACTTACATACATGCACGACTACCTGACTGAAAGTAAAGAGCATAAATTGGCCGACACGTCATTTTGGGCATCACTGTTGCAAAGGCAAACAGGCCCCAAACTTGGTATCTGTGATCTATTAGCTGTTTGACCAGTGTGGCACTCTGAGTAAACACAGATGATAAGAGTTCATTAGCGAAGAGGTGAAAGGGTTTCGAGCCTCTGACCAGGGGGAGAGTTACATTCCTGTTGTGCATGTTGGGTAGCAAACAGTGTGAAATCAATACTTGCTGACGGCTTGACGCTTTCAGTTTTGGGCTACGGCTTGTTTAACCTGCCAGCTCTGTGAGCCACTTCGGCCTGTGACTGACTTTAATTTTTACACTTAGATTTCTTTTGTGGCGAAGACATTTCATTGGATGGTAGTAAGGCGAATCCACCTCCACGCACAAAAGTGACTTTAAATAGAGATTAAACCCACAACATGTACCTCTTGATCCCAAAGGTTTACAATTCACAATTTTTTGTTAGACTTAGAATAATTTATTGGAGCAGATATAAGAGTTTGATCAAAATTATCAATTCATAAAAGAACTATTTAAAAAAAAATAATCAGACAGTCTACACAGCATTCATCTTAGATATGAGAAATATAGTATTACTCTTTAAAAACATTTTTAATAAGCAACACCTCAACGTTGGTCCCAGTAAGAAGAATGAGAAAATCTTAATAAAAGTGGTCACTAAAAAGAGATAGCAGGCTGTAGGCACATTCAGATCTATTATACAGTGGAGTCAAGTCGTAAGACGGCTACTCGTCCCGCTGCTCCTTACATACAGACAAACTCTCTGGTTAAGACGAAGACAACTTCTGAAATACAACACACACAGACAACAAACTCTTTGTTCCTGGCTTGCAATTTGATGTTACCGACTGTTTGGTTAAAAATACATAAAAAAATTAAAAAAAACAAATAAAAACAAACCAAAGAAGAAAAAAACAACCTTAGTTATTAGAATTTTAGGAAGCGCAATCATGCTCATATTTTACCCCCAGCCTGGCATGTTCCAGTTTCCAGTTTCAAGTCTCAAAGCAGGTAGGATATTTCCTTGCATATGAGTATGTGTGTGTGTGTGTGTGTGTGTGAGAGTGTGTGTATACATATATATGTGTGTGTGTATTATAGGGTTATGACTGTGCCGTCCTCCTCCACCCCGCCCCTGGGCAGTGCCAGGCTGTGTCGTGGGTCCGTTTTCAGGGAGCTGAGGATTTTGTGCAGGCTGCCGTTGCTGTGGCGAAGCGCCGGGTTGCTGCTGTGATGCTGCGGCTGGCCGTGGTGGTGGTGGTGGTGGTGTTGGTGGTGATGGGACTGGCTGTGCGGGTGGTTCTGGTGGAGGTTCAGGTCTCTGTGGAGCTGGTAGCTCAGACTGCTGTGGTGGTGGGACCCCCCGTTGAGGCTGGGCTGGGAGTGGAAGGAGGCCGTGGAGATTACGGACGAGGGCCGCGTTGGGGGGCTCGGCGGCTCTGCCGGAGCCGTCGCCATCGCGTGCTGAGAGCGCGACGCACTGGACGCCACTGAAGCGTTGGACCGCCGCGATGGCCGCTTGAGGCTGCTCTCGATGACGATGTCGGCCTCCTCGTCGCTCTCCAGGTCGTCCGGGTAGCCGTGCGCCCCGGTGGTTACCATCCCCGGCGTGGCCGTCGACAAGGTCGGGTACCCCGTTGAGCCGCTGCTGTCAGACGACTGGCCGGAGCTGCCGGAGATCCTGCTGCTGCGGACCACGTTGTTGCGCTGGTTGACCGGTTTGACCGTCACGATCAGGTTGTGGCTGTTGGCGATCATCATATCCGTCACTTGATCGAGGGACTTTCCCGTCACTTCGATTCCGTTCACCTCCAGCACCTCGTCGTTGACCGCCAGCAGCCCGGTGCTCTCCGCCAACCCGCCGGGTACCATCCGCGAAATGAAGATGCCAGGGACTTTCTCAAGGCCGTGAGGGGTCACCCGCACGCTGGTGCCGTCGCGGATGTAGAAGCCCAGCGGTTTATCCGAGCCATGGCGATAGAGTCGGACACGTCGGTGGGACTCGGGCAGGATGTCCACGTCGATGATGGACGAGACTGGCCGGAAATCTTGCGGCATCCCGATGCGGATGTGCGGCCGCTTGCGGTTGACGTCGTTGTTGCGCAGTGTCACCACCGCCTTCTTCTTGCGGGTGAGTGTGTTGGTGCCAAAGTTGGCATAGTCGACCTCTTCTGCAGAGAGGAAGAGGAAGAGAGAGGAAGAAAACAGACTTGAAAACTTGTGCACAGACGCTTATCAGGGACCACTTATCATTTATAAAGGTTAACTCCTCATGCAGTGATGATGCAATTCAGGTTACCATAGCAATAAACAACGTCTGAGTGTTTCTGGGTTTTCTCAATTCCCTGGCATGCGTGTACTCAACATGTTTATTTTCAAAGGGCAACTAACCTCAAAACCACACATTAAAAGCGACATGAGAGTCCAATTTTTATCTCCATACTGCAGGAAGCTTAACTGTGCCTCCAAATTATAGCCCTTAATGAAACCCTGAGACCCTGCCTGGCAGTGTGTGTGTGTGTGTGTGTGTGTGTGTGTGTGTGTGTGTGTGTGTGTGTGTGTGTGTGTGTAAAATGCTGAGTGTGCAGAGCATTCCTGTCTGTGCTGACAGAGGTGATCTGCCCTGTTGCTACTTAGACAGCTGCTATGGGGAAACACAATGCAAATGTGCACCCCACAAATAAATGCGCGCGCACACACACACACACACACACACACACACACACACACACACACACACACACACAGTCTGCAAAATTATGGAAAATATGATAACCCTGATTATTCTACTAAATATTGTGATTACTATTAATTCAGGTCATTAGTTTACTGCACATTTGTGGGGGGGGTTTGTTTGTGGACCCCCCCCCCTTTCCTCCTCAATTGCACTTGGCCAACTACCCCACTCTTCCGATCTGTCCCGGTTGCTGCTCCACCCCCTCCGCCGATCCGGGGAGGGCTGCAGACTACCACATGCCTCCTCCAATAACATGTGGAGTCGCCAGCTGCTACTTTTCACCTGACAGTGAGGAGTTTCGCCAGGGGGATGTAGCACATGGGATGATCACGCTATTCCCCCCAGTTCCCCCTCCCTCCCCTGAACAGGCGCCCCGACCAACCAGAGGCGCTAATGCAGTGACCAAGACACATACCCACATCTGGCTTCCCACCCGCAGACACGGCCAATTGTGTCTGTAGGGACGCCCGACCAAGCCTGAGGTAACACGGGGATTCGATCCGGCGATCCCGGTGTTGGCAGGCAACGGAATAGACCGCTACGCCACCCGGGTGCCTGCACATTTGTAATTTATCATAACATTGGGCCAACACATTCATTTTACTTCACTTAAGCTGTTGCTCTACATCAGGCTTCTGCATCTCTTTGCCACTTGTTACCGCTGACTTCTTCTGCTCTGGTCATGTGATGCACGTGCAAAGATGGTGACTTCTCAGGTGTCGTGTGTGCACTTGATTTCACACACAGGAAACTGTACTTTCAATACACCTGAAACACTTCAATTGCTGATTTTCACAATTACCAATTGTGGAAACAAATTCCAACATCCAGTTATTTACAATTACCTGTGCAGCCCAAGCACACACACATTAATGGAATTTTAGCTTTTATATTTATCTATGACTACATGCCAACAGAGGCATATATATATATATATATATATATATATATATATGTCAACAGCACACACTTTCTGCTGCAGTCCATTTAGAGCATGACTCAGACTGAGCAGTCATCGAAAGAATTAAAGCCTTTCTGGAGCTGTAGAGAGCCACAATGAGAGGTTCTCCTTCCAAATTAGGTAGTCACGGCTAAAAAAAAGCAAAAAACAAAACCCATGGTGCTCATCACAAGCATTATATTTAGTAAAAGAGGAGGCGAGGTTAAGAAAAAGCCAAGTTGAATGAGGCTGGAGGGATGAATTAGCTCTCTGAGGGGAGTCACAAATCAGGGATCAAGAGCACGTGACGTGCTGATTTGATACGTGTTTCCCACACACCTTGAGAGAGATGAGAGAGAGATGAGAGAGAGATGAGAGAGAGATGAGAGAGACAGAGAGTTGAGAGAGAGACACAGACAGAGAGAGAGAGAGAGAGATGAGTGAGAGAGTGAGCGAGAGAGACAGAGAGCGATGTGTGTGAGAGCGCGAGACAGAGAGACACACAGAGATAGAGAGACACAGAGAGAGATGAGAGAGAGAGTGAGACAGAGACTCAGCGAGAGACACAGAGAGAGATGAGAGAGAGAGTGAGACAGAGACACAGCGAGAGACACAGAGAGAGATGAGAGAGAGAGTGAGACAGAGACACAGAGAGAGATGAGAGAGAGAGTGAGACAGAGACACAGCGAGAGACACAGAGAGAGATGAGAGAGAGAGTGAGACAGAGACACAGAGAGAGATGAGAGAGAGAGTGAGACAGAGACACAGAGAGAGATGAGAGAGAGAGTGAGACAGAGACACAGCGAGAGACACAGAGAGAGATGAGAGAGAGAGTGAAACAGAGACACAGAGAGATGAGAGAGAGTGAGCAAGAGATAGAGAGATGTGTGTGAGAGAGACACACACAGTGTGAGAGAGAGGGAGACAGAGAGAGACGCACACACACAGATAGAGAGAGAGAGCGAGACAGAGAGAGAGACACACACACACAGAGTGAGAGAGAGAGAGAGAGAGAGTTGGAAAAAGTGAGAGCATGGGGGTGTCCTTGCACTTAAGAGAGACCCGATGAAAATCCCCAGGATAAATAAGTTGATAAATGCTCTCCCTCCACTCTTCTCAGGCTGACAGGAAATCTGGACAGTGCAAAGCATCATGTGACAGGAAGTCAAGAGTCCCAAAGCGGGCACACATCGGCTCCACTTCCCTCATGGTAACCAGAGTGAGTCATCTCTGCCCCTCCGTTTCGGGACACCCGCTTTTGACACAATGCTTTGCACGGATGTGCGTGCACACGTACAAGTCTGCGGGAGCGGTGTAATTGTTGGACTCATCTTTAAAGCGCACGGCGGGGGAAGAGCGCTACGCCACGATGGACGCCGAGACAAACACGGAAAAGCCAGAGCCAACCCGTCCCTTCCTCTGCTACAGATGGCCATTCGGCCCTTCCTTCACCCGTAATGGGAGTCCCAGCTGGACGACGCTGACTCATCACTTCTAAAACCTCCCTTACCTCCACCTCCGCCTCCTCCTCCTACTGATCCTCCCTTCCCGGGGAGAATATTAAGTATCGGACAGCTTGCTTTTAACGAGGCTTTAACAATAGATGGAAGGAGAAATGTTATGGGGGAATACTAAATGGAAAACAGCACCAAGCATCTGACTAGTTAAAAGACAACTTCTGCTTGATCCCCCCCCACCTCCAGACCAAACAGCAACATTAAGATCCATTAGTTTTTACAGGTCTGAGCTGGTCCTGGCGTGGCGTGTGCCAAACACACACATGTCTAGTGCAACACGCCCAGCTTCTCCCAGGCAAGTCAACCCCACCTTCTCGTGGTTCGGACTGCTACCCCTAACGGGGCTGTGGTTATGGGCGAATCGCCGGCGCCCTAGAAGGTAACCGGCCCCCTGCTGCCTTGTGGGGTAGGCTATTTAGCCAAAGGGTAAGGGCGGGGCGAACCCCAACAGAAAACCTCTGCAGGAGTAAGTACCCCCCGCCCCCCGTAGACCGATTACTATGGCCCACTTGAAAGTGGACATGTCCTTGTAATTGAGTCAAGGTTACCCCAGTTATGGGTTCAATAACAAAACAAACTACTGCCTTGTAGACGCACTAGGAGGGGGGTAAAGGCCATGGGACCAACCCAGATAGAAACTGGGGTCCGAAGGAGGTGCCACCTCGGTCTACTATCAGCAAACGACAAGCACTGCTCGACTGCGGTTGAAGGATGATGACGAGTTTTTACAAAAACAAGAGAGAAAAAAAGAGTGTAAACAGACACATACTGGTAGGATTTTCCACACATACATGCAGCACATCCGGGTGGTGTGGCAGTCTATTGCATTGCTTACCAACACGGGGATCACCGGTTTGAATCCCCGCGTTACCTCCGGCTTGGTCGGGCGTCCCTACAGACACAATTGGCCACGTCTGCGGGTGGGAAGCCGGATGTGGGTATGTGTTCTGTTCGCTGCACTAGCGCCTCCTCTGGTCAGTCGGGGCGCCTGTTCAGGGGGGAAGGGGGAACTGGGGGGAATAGCGTGATCCTCCCACGTGCTACGTCCCCCCTGGCGAAACTCCTCACTGTCAGGTGAAAAGAAGCAGCTGGAGACTCCACATGTATCGGAGGAGGCATGTGGTAGTCTGCAGCCCTCCCCGGATCGGCAAAGGACCGGGACGGCTCAGAAGAGTGGGGTAATTGCCCGGATACAATTGGGGAGAAAAATGGGGACCCCCCCTCAAAATACAGCTGTCCATTACAAGTTCCTAGAGTCCAAAGCGGACTCCTACAACTATTTACTTAGTCTGACCTACTCCTTCCTCATCTTATTATGACATGGATCGAAGAAAGGCAAGCAAATCTGAATTTAAAGCGATAACCAGAAAATGTTTGGACTTTCTACTTGACAAGAGTCTAAAATTATTATAATCAATTAATGCTGTGTTGATTGATTGATTAATTGACTGATTGGTTAATTGACTAATGGTTTCAGTGTAATTCCTCATCCCCTACCACACACACATGATTCTTACATCAAATCCCTGGATTCTCATGTCTTCATGTCTTCCGTCCGGGGGTAAGCGGCGCTCTGAAAGCATCAAGTGCCTCCGAGTTAAATCGAGCTTCAGGGAAGAATCCTCAGCAACCGACACGGAGCGAGGTGAACGTGCCAATTAAACATTTATACACTTCATTTTAGGGAAACTTTTCCCTCCATAAGCTTTCACCGCTGCACAATCCCAAATCTCCCATCAAAATTTAAAATTACATAATGTGTTTCTTGAACCCCCCCGCTCTTTTTCAAAAGCCTCCATGTGTCCTCAAGTACGGGGCGTGTACGTGGGTATTCTTAGTTTTCTGTGTATGCTGTGGCAGAAGTGGTTTTGATCGACTCCAGGCGAGGCATTCGCTACAGGGCTGGAATCTCTGCCACAAGTGCAGGTCTCCCTGATGGGAACCATACCAGAGGGAGGGCCGCCAAGTCTCATTACAGGTCCTCGGTGCTACGCCCTTTCTCTGCGCCCTCTTCTGGGGCCGAAACCATGGGCATGACCGCATAACACACCACCACATCAGGTGTGAATTCAGTTAGAGACGTTATGTCGGACGAAGGAACCCTGTGAATAGAGCCATCATTAGGACGTAATGGCTTTCAGGTGTTCCTGAAAGACCCTCGAGAGACCCGTGATGGCATATTAGATTTAAAGTAACTGCTGCAAAGTCAAGGACATAGGGTGTGTTGGATTAATG
The DNA here is from genome assembly GCF_029633865.1 of Lampris incognitus. Classification (NCBI taxonomy): domain Eukaryota; kingdom Metazoa; phylum Chordata; class Actinopteri; order Lampriformes; family Lampridae; genus Lampris; species Lampris incognitus. The sequence continues at coordinate 32,059,644 of NC_079228.1, read as the reverse complement.
TTAATGCAAGAGGAGACAGTCTCCTTAACGTGGTCTTGATTGCGTAGATTAAGTCTGCAGAGGAGCTCTAATTTAGGTGCACCACACGTCGCACAACATGCGAGGATCAACCAACATTCCCCCGATAACAAAAGCTGCTGAAACACATTCAGAGACGAGACATGTCAGATAAATCTGGAGTCCAACGGCAGGGACAGATGTTGGCACCAGTGTCCTGTCCGTCTGTTTTAGTCTGTCTCTCCCCGTCTGTGTGTGTCTGCCTGTCTCCATCTTTATCTGTCTGTCTGTCTGTGTCTGTTTTCTGTGTCTCTGTCTGTCTTTTCTGTCTCTGTCTTGTCTGTCTGTTCGTCTTGTCTGTGTCTGTCTGTCTGTGTCTCTGTCTGTCTGTCTGTGTCTGTCTGTCTGTCTCCATCTTTATCTGTCTGTGTCTCTGTCTGTCTTTTCTGTGTCTGTCTGTCTGTCTTTTCTGTCTCTGTCTTGTCTGTGTCTCTGTCTGTCTGTCTGTCTGTCTGTCTGTCTGTCTGTGTCTCTGTCTGTCTGCCTGTCTGTCTTTTCTGTGTCTGTCTATCTTGTCTGTGTCTGTCTGTCTGTCTGTCTGTCTGTGTCTGTCTGTCTTGTCTGTCTGTCTGTGTCTGTCTTGTCTGTGTCTGTCTGCCTGTGTCTCTGTCTGTATTTGTCTCAGACAGAGACACAGACAGACGGACACAGACAGACAGACAGACTGAGACACAGACAGACTGAGACACAGACAGACAGACAGACAAGACAGACAGACAGTCGGTGGCATGGTCTCCTGCTCTCACCAGCGAGCCTGCTGGGATTCAGGGATTTTTCCATTGCAAAATTGAAAGATTATTCTCGTCTGCTTCTGTGCTTCCCTGCGCCTGGCAGTGGGAATACTTTCAGACTGAGAAAGTGAAAACGGGTAATCCCCCCATGCTAAAGCATGTTTGTATGCTCTCTGGTTTATTTTCCCATGTGCCATAATTAATCATTAGTGGTGTAAACTTCATAGCCCACCAAATAGCACAGGGAGCCGCATCAACCTCTAAACTCCTCCTAAAGTCGGACACAGAAAAGAAAAAGAAAAAAAAAGAGCTCAGCTTCCTCGAACAAATCCAGTCTCAACGAGGGACATTTAACACAAAGAAGTAAACAAAGGCTGAATTATCAGGTGCCGCGGCTTACGACGACTACCTCGGTGCAGCCAAATGTCAGAAAACACACGTGTGCAATCTGGCACGGAGCTTCTTGGCCAAGTGAGCGCGTTCAAGGCGATCACCGCCAGGTAACCGTAATCGGTCCTGACAAAGCTAATCCCTACCGCACCGAGGCATGATGGGTAAGCCAACGTGAACTCGCTGATCAAAGTTGAGCAGGTCATTGCCAAGCATGTGTAGGCTAAACCAGTTTCCAAAAATCAAGACTCGGGATTAAAGAGGCCTCAACGGACGACCTGAATGGAGCAACACGGAGGACGGGGTATATCCCCGTCACACAGATACTACAAAACCTGAATTAACAAGCGCAAAGAGCACGGATGGAGAGGGCGCACAATTTAAAATGACAACATTTTCTCTGAAAATCTTTTAGGGAGCTGAGACACACACACACACACACACACACGCACACTAGCCAGCTGTTTGCAGTTAGCCACAAAGTTCAATTTGCTTTAAACCAAAAGTAATGTCATCCCCACTACAAATCCAGCCAAGAGCCGGTCTAAACGCTGACAGAGATGGAAAAATGTTAATTCACTTAAATAACACGAAACACTTGCGGCCAGGACTATCACTGAGGGGCAACGTGAGAGCTCATTCAAATCCTGATGGATAAAAAAAAGATTGTGAATGGACGTGGAGAATTCTAGCCCTGCCATATTTCCCCCCGCCGCTGTAAACCCTCCGCTCGTCGCCCATCAATCCGCTTTGCAACTTTTTGGACTACTTCGGAAATTGTTTTCTCCAAAAGTGACCTGAAAAACTTCCTTAAGGACCCCCAACACACAACCCACGCAGGGTCAACTGACAGAGGTCAGAGTTGAAAAGGGGGCTGGTGGGTGACTGCTCCACATTCCATTATGTGTGTGTGTGTGTGTGTGTGTGTGTGTGTGTGTGTGTGTCACATTCATGGAATGCACGGAGCTGATGTGCTACTGAGATATCGCAGAACAGGTTGAACACTTGCGTAACTCCTCGGGACAGGCCCGGGCCACCTGACGACTGTTTCAACCTTTCAAAGACACCATTCAAACAAGATGTCTACCTTACAGGACATGATTCTAGTCTCGCTCCTCCAGGAGCTCAGAGCTGGCAGAGGTGACTTTTTTTAAAGTGTCTCAGATAATATAATGAGATATTCAGTCATGCCCCCCCCCTTTTTCTTTCAATTACCCCACTCTTCCAAGCCGTGCCGGTCACTGCTCCACCCCCTCTGCCGATCTGGGGAGGGCTGCAGACTACCACATGCCTCCTCCGATACACGTGGAGTCGCCAGCTGCTTCTTTTCACCTGACAGTGAGGGGTTTCGCCAGGGGAACATAGCGCATGGGAGGATCACGCTATTCCGCCCCAGTTCCCCCTCCCCCCTGAACAGGCGCCCCGACCGACCAGAGGAGGCGCTAGTGCAGCGACCAGGACACATACCCACATACGGCCAATTGTGTCTGTTGGGACGCCCGACCAAGCCGCAGGTAGCCCAGGGATTCGAACTGCCGATCCCCGTGTTGGTAGGCAACAGAATAGACCGCCACGCTACCCGGACGCAGTCATGTTAGTTTTTAATCGGAACTTTATTTGAAAAGCCCCAATATCAAGCACCCTTGTAGCAAATCTATTCTCAGACCATGCATTATATTATTATTATAATCGTTATATATTAAACATAACATAAACAATATAACAACTACATGGGTCGGGGATTCATGCCAGTGTTTCAGACCAAATCTCATGTAAATGACGTCCTGATACAGCCATCCTCTGATTGGTTGCAGACTGCCTTCCCCTGTTAAGTCTAAATCCATTCAGGCGTGGGGCTGTCACTCATGACTATTTTGGTGACTGACTGATCTATTGATTATTCTGGCTGTTGATCGAGTTAGTTGGACGAGCAACAAATGCATGTAATGGTTGTCTTTATGCATACTCAATAATCCAGGTGAGGAAACACAGAAAGTTGAATCAGTTCATCTGGACACAACGCTTAATGGGAGAAACATTTCATCACTCATCTAAGTGGCCTCTTCCGTCTCAACTGACTGCAGGTATCCCGCCCTTATAAACCATACATAACGGCACAATGACCGAAACCAATGATCAGTTTCATATGCAAACTGGCGTGACCATTAACTAGAGTTACAATGGCCATGTGTACTATTGACAGAGGATTTGAGAATGTTTGCAATCACAGCATTGTAAGATGGTGACAGATGTACTCTTACCCCCCCCAACATTTAAATGTTGTAAGAGCATAAAATTTACACTCCCCCCCTACTGCCCACTGTAGTGTAATAGCTCTATTCTTTGATGATATGCTTTTTTATGTCTGGTCCATGTTTTATATTTTTCACCAATCAAATAAAATGATAGATTTGCAGGCAGGACGCTTTGTGTTGAAATGCTGCAGCGTAAACTTTGTGCTGTTGTGGTAGGGACGTTCAGCTCTGCAACGCTTGCAGATGCAGATTACTGCATTTTTTTGGCATTTTAGTTGAACATGGTCCAAAACTTTGGACATTTCTTGTCTTCTTTTTTTTTTTGTTGGTTTCTGCTTCTTTTTTGTTCATCTCTGCTTTGCTCCACTTTCTCGACTCAGATAATCCACTGCGTCATCTAGGTGCAACAATGATGCCTCTTAGTGCTTTGCTGCCCTATGCGCCCGTTTCTAATTGCCCTGGCACGTTAAGACACGCATGAAAATATGAAATGAGGCTTCAAGGCAGTAAAATTTAAATGATGATTTTCTGTAATCGAGTTAATCGGGTTATTGGTGAGAGCATATTCAGGTGCAGCAACCAGAAGCTAGCTAACTTGCTGGCAACGGTTTCTCAGTTCTTATGACCTGTTTCATGCTGTGCATGTGGTAATGAAGCCAAAGGAAGCAAAAATAAGCCTTTGTTCTACTGAAGCCTGCCCCTAGTTAAGCAAAGCTGTGAAAAGATGGCCTTTTTAAGTCCCTCCACTTTTTCACCATCTCCAATAAAACCCAGGAATCTCAAGAGTTTTATGATCGCCCATTAGGGCCTCACAGCGCAATTTGTACTGGCATGTCTTCTTACATCAACTACTGGCCAAACCTGAGACTGGAAAAAGGTGATTGAAATGAATCCAAACAAAAACATGTTTCCCTTTTGAACCACCGATTCAAATCCCCCTTATGTGTTGGTACTCTTCTGTGAAATCTGTTGTTCTCTGGCTGACCTTGAGTAATACATGGATGTTATGGAATTATCAGAGATTAGACAGGGCCTTGTTTGTGCCGATGTGTTTGTGACTGTAAGCCAGCCTGCTCTACCGATAATGCTGAAGATTCAAATTTTGTTCAGTTTACTGACACTTATCGTAGTACTTGTAATTGCATTGATGTTTTCGCTTTAAATCCGAGAGCTCCATTAGCTCCAGTTCTGTGGTGTTAGCGCCTTCCCTTTACAATGATCAAGTACAAAAGTAGAGCCAGACAGATAAATTGGCATGCCGATATTATCGGCCAACATGAGCAGATTAATTGGTATCGGTGTTTATAATGGCCGACAAATGACAATTAAAAAAAGAAACGGAGAGACGGAAAACTGTCGTCATGTAGTTCGCAACTCTGCTGTTGGTGACACACGTATTTGGAACGCCACAAACCCCAACAATCAGCTGACCCGAGCAGAGTCGACCACGATGAAGTTAGTTTTAAGTTGATATTCACAGACAGATATTCACTCCAGATCCAGCGGCCTCCCCTGTGGTTAAGAGCGACCACTCGGAGGTAAGCTAACTGTCCTCTTACTGCCAACACTGGTGGAAAGTGAGTAAGAGGAAGCTGCTGGATCCAGAGTGAATATATATTGAATATGCAACTTAAAACTAACTTCACCGCAGTGCAGAGTAGCCCATGACGGAGAACATCTGTGTTCATGGTAAGCTGATAATAGACACGTGAAATACATGACTTAAATAATAATAAATGTCACCCATCACGTCTCCTCTTAGCCTTAAGCTTGACAGCATTCATGTCAGCCATGCCTGGGTTTGCTGCAGTAATGTGAAAGCCGGTATCATCAGTCAGACATCAAAGTTATGCTTAATGTTGTAGCTGAGTGGTGTAGACTAAGCCGCTGACAAACTTAATTGTTCGTCCCCCCCCCCTTTTCTCCCCAATTGTATCCGGCCAATTACCCCACTCTTCCGAGCCATCCTGGTCGCTGCTCCACCCCCTCTGCCAAGCCAGGGAGGGCTGCAGATTACCATGTCTCCTCTGATACATGTGGAGTTGCCAGCCACTTCTTTTCACCTGACAGTGAGGAGTTTCACCAGGGGGATGTAGCGCGTGGGAGGATCACGCTATTCCCCCAGGTGCCCCGACTGACCAGAGGAGGTGCTAGTGGAGCGATCAGGACACATACCCACATCTGGCTTCCCACCCGCAGACATGGCCAATTGTGTCTGTAGGGATGCCCGACCAAGCCGGAGGCAACATGGGGGATTCAAACTGGCGATCTCCGTGTTGGCTGGCAACAGAATAGACCACTACGCTACCCGGATGCCCTAATTGTAAGTTTATTTATGATATAGTGTGGCAGTTCTAGCGGGTAAACAAGCAACTAGCGTGCAAACAAATGACAGTCTTATCATTTCTCCCTCGTCACTTCTAAAAATCCTCTGGCAACATCGCTTACAGCAGCTTATAACACTGTCCATTGCTAAATTAGGTTACCCACAAAGCTAGCTAATGCCATGTTTATCAGTGCAAGACCGCTAACGTTAATGAGCGGCTAAACTAGAGCGTTTAACTTATTCTGCCGAAATGAAGAAATGGTAGATACATCTGCAACTTGCATGTCTGTAGCTACAGTCGGTGCGTTGGAAATGATTAAACCAGAGCGGACACGTAAATAAAGGTGAGCTGAACACACAACAACATGGCTTGGTAGCCAAACAAAGTTATCCAGCGCCTCTTTCAGATGTGTAGTGTGAAATTCCAAGGTCACGAGTCCTTGCTGCAGACAGTCAACAGCAGCGTTTACTCTAGGTCACCGTATCAGTTTACTGCATAGTTTAAGACGAGTTAGTGTTAGAGTTAGGTACTATTTATGACAGTAAAAAGATTATTTTTAAATTGCATTATGTCATGTTACCTTGGTGAGGACTCTTAAATAACTATACATAGCAAATATTAAGGAAGATCCTTGTTATATGTTTTTGGGGAAAAAAAGACTATTATCCTATTTTTAAATCCTCTACTGAAATGGATATTGGTCTCAAAAATCCTATATCGGCCGGGCTCTATGCAAAAGCATCAGTGATTCGGATATTCATAGATTAGCTGTTATCTTGAGCGCACCGGTGATAGAGAACTACCAAAAAAACCCTTTTTTCCATGTAAATCTTCAGGATTGGGACTTGAACAGAGATTACAAACAGTATGTTGTATGTGTGGTTATGTTTATGTGTAAACCAGCCCACTCTACTTAAATATAGATGTGCCAATGGGGGGGTGTACTGTGCAGCGTCAGCATCGTGGGTGGGCCTTGGGGGTCCAGGTCCATCCAATAAGGTCACTATGCCCCCTCAGCTGAATTCTCACCCTGACCAAAAAATTAAACAGAAATACTTTTACAGCTATAAGTAAAATTAAGTCATACAATTTGATAAATGAAGACTTAACACTAATGCAAAATAAAGCATAAAACGGTGATGGTTTGCATTTACTAAAAACAACAACCCCCTGCCAAGCCAATTAAAAACAACTATCATATCCACACTGTATGACCAGCCAATCAATTATATTACAAGGTTGAACTTACAAGCTACGTAGAGACGTTCGGAGGGCGGTACTAATGTGGACATTTTCTTGGCGGTAAACAAAGTTTAAAACAAAGCTAAAACTAAATGTGCAAAATGTAGCCATCATTCAATTAATATGGACTTAAGAAAGTGGTTTGGAGCAGCGGCAATAAGTCGTGGCGGTGACAACCAGAGGGGATTCTGCACTCACAGTCAGTGAGTTTTTCCACTTCCAGTGTGAGGAAGAACGCGGTGCGAATTCACGTTTGCAGCGGCCTCACCCAGTACCGTCCATGCAGTGTCTTTGTCCACATCTAAGATTTGTCCTAGTTTGATGGCTGGGAGAGCTTGGTCTGTTGCGTCCTGTGGGCCCAGGGACCACGGTCCTGCTCGAAGCTGCACCCAAACAGTAAACACCGAGGGCGGTCTGACAGGACGCAGAAGTGGGGCAGGCTAAGCTAACTGCTAGCCCATGCAGACCGGCAGTTCCGACAGTCATCCTAGCTGGTATTCGTTCCCTTGGACAGTACTTTTTTTTTTTTTTTTAGTTTGGATAAATGTGTTAGTTTGGATATGCGTGTTCTTGGAGTTATTGGATGTGTTTTTGTCTTTGTGTTGCACTGCTGTGGGCTGGGGGAAATGATATTTCATTTCACATATACACTACCGTTCAAAAGTTTGGGATCACCCAAACAATTTTGTGTTTTCCATGAAAAGTCACACTTATTCACCACCATATGTTGTGAAATGAATAGAAAATAGAGTCAAGACATTGACAAGGTTAGAAATAATGATTTGTATTTGAAATAAGATTTTTTTCACATCAAACTTTGCTTTCGTCAAAGAATCCTCCATTTGCAGCAATTACAGCATTGCAGACATTTGGCATTCTAGCTGTTAATTTGTTGAGGTAATCTGGAGAAATTGCACCCCACGCTTCCAGAAGCAGCTCCCACAAGTTGGATTGGTTGGATGGGCACTTCTTGCGTACCATACGGTCAAGCTGCTCCCACAACAGCTCAGGGATTTTTGGGACTGTGTTGCACTGAGGACTGTGTTGTTAACTGTGTTGTTTTTTGTTTTGTTCTCTCTGTTTTTGTATGTTTTTGGTGGTGTCGTTTTTGGAAGTTTTGGATGTGTGTTTTTATCTTTTGTGTCACACTGCTGTGGGCTGGGTCAAATGAAATTTCGTTTCTTTTGTGTACACAAGTACATGAAAGAAATTACAATAAATTGTTCCCGATTCCTGATTGTTCCTGCTATACTCAACCCCCCCAAAAAAACTACAAAAACTACAAAAACACACATATCCAACATATCCAAATAAATAAATAAAAAAATTTCACTGTCCAAGACAACTTCAGCTAGGATGACTGTCGGAACTGCCAGTCTGCATGGGCTAGCAGTTAGCTTAGCCTGCCCCGCTTCCGTGTCCTGTCATTCCGCACTCGGTGTTTCCTCCTCGGACACAGCTCCGGGCAGAGTCGTGGTCCCTGGGCCCACCAGACACAGCAGACCAGGCTCCCCCAGCTGATATATGTCGGAACTGCCAGTCTGCACGGGCTAGCAGTTAGCTTAGCCTGCCACGTTTCCATATCCTGTCAGTCCGCACTCGGTGTTTCCTTCTCGGACACAGCTCCGGGCAGAGTCGTGGTCCCTGGGCCCACCAGACACAGCAGACCAGGCTCCTCCAGCCAATATACGAGAGGAATGAGGGAATAACTAACCACTAGGAACTCAAGTTCATCCTGATAAGAGGACAGAAAGGGCGGGTTGGGGGTTCAGTCACGACATCACAAATGGATTTGTGTTGGCATAGTCCAGACCAACTCGTATTAGCCGACATACTGTGGTGAAACTGTAGCTACTGACCTGGGGCCAGCAGCTACAGTTTGTATGCAGCTGTATCCATGCAAGAGACATTCCTGCTCTGACCCACCGACTCAACCCCTCACCCCCATCACGCTTTCCTCGGCCAAGCGTGACAAAGTGGTTAGCGACAGCAGAGACCACAATCACCAGAGGGGGAGAGACACAGAGAAAGAGAGAGACAAAATAGTTATAGTCCCTGCTGCCTTTTACATTAGGTCACTGGCTGCTGTGGCGGAGGGCTTCACACACACACACACACACACACACACACACACACACACACACACACACACACACACACACACACACACACACACACACACACACACTTTCTGCCCCACTCTTGTGGTTTTAAAAGTAAGAGTAGACTTGAATGGAAGTGAACAGCATATGACAGGGCAGAGCGGGGTAGAAGCAAAACAAAGCAGCCCAGTACAATACTGTATAGTTAGGGTAAATATGTTTCCAGCGAACACCCCCCCCACCCCCACCCTACCCCAAGTTTTGTGTCCTTTCCCTTTTTGCAACAGAAAGGACTCATCTTAATGAAATGCAGCTCTGTGGTGCTTCCTCCTCCCTGAGCGTGGGAGTCAGAAATAGCAGGTTTTCATAGTAGGTCCTTTCACCCGCTGGCCATATGAGATCTGCTTTATTTTTCCCATTTTTGGTTTCCTCCATTTTATTTTAAATCCCAAACTGTACTTGGCCAATTACCACACTCTTCCGAGCTATCCCGGTCGCTGCTCCACCCCCTCTGCCGACCCGGGGGAGGGCTGCAGACTACCACATGCCTCCTCCGATAACATGTGGAGTCACCAGCCGCTTCTTTTCACCTGACCGTGAGAAGTTTCACCAAGGGGAGGTAGCACGCTATTCCCCCAGTTCCCCCTCCCCCCCGAACAGGCGCCCTGGCCGACCACAGGAGGCGCTAGTGCAGCGACCAGGACACATACCCACATCCGGCTTCCCACCCGCGGACACGGCCAATTGCGTCTGTAGGGACGCCCACCGGCTTGGAGGTAACACGGGGATTCGATCCGGCGATCTCCGCGTCGGTAGGCAACGGAATAGACCGCTACGCTACCCGGACGCCTATCTTTTGTCTTTTTACTCGTTTTTACTGTAGGAGAGTTTGTGTGATTAATTACTACAGTAAACGCTTGATGCTTGGACGCTTGATTTTTTTTCTATCCCATACCAGAAACCCACGTGCCTTTACACCGTGATGCATAAATGCACGAGCACAAAGACACAGAAGCGTGACCGCTTCTCAGCGAGGGAGAGCGATGGACGGTAAAGTGTTCACAAACTTTGTATTAATCTCCCCAAACTCTGTGCACCTCTGTGTTTATATCCAGTTTCATTTCCATGCCTGCGTGCTATGATTCTGTCCGTTTCTTCCACGCCGTGGACCTGGTAAGGCCCTAACACAGCAGAGGGCCAGATTAACGGCAGAGCACCGGCCTCTCAGCTTGTAAATGAAAAGTGGGGCGGGAGAGGCGAAAACATCCCTTCTAAGGACTTTCTCTCCCTCCGTGCAACGGTTCAAAATGATTAACTGAAACTTTTCATCGTTCAAAGATGGACTAAAAACGACTCGTGATGTCCTTATTGCCCTCCTTCAGAAGGGTCTCCTCCCACGACGGCTTTTTCCTCCTCTCCTTTCCTCCCCGACATGCTCAAGTCCCAAATTTGTTCCCAACACTGAAATAAAGTGCGCAGTCAACACAGCAAATTAAAAAATAAAGATGTGAAGATGCAGCTAGCTGTGCAGGAAATCTGCAACAGAAACTTTCAGCTTCAGGCTTCGTATTGCCACCTGTGCCGTTTTATCATCAAGTTGAGATGACGTCTTTCTCTTCCCTTTTTTTTTTTTTGTTGAAAATTTTCCCCAATTGTATCCGGCCAATTACCCCACTCTTCCGAGCTGGTCACTGCTCCACTGCTCCACCCCGTCCGTCGATCCGGGGAGGGCTGCAGACTACCACATGCCTCCTCCGATACATGTGGAGTCACCAGCTGCTTCTTTTCACCTGACAGTGAGGAGTTTCGCCAGGGGGATGTACCATGTGGGAGGATCACGCTGTTTCCCCTCCCCCGACCGACCAGGGACGCCTGACCAAGCCGGAGGTAACACGGGGATTCGAACCGGCGATCTCCGTGTTGGTAGGCAACGGAATAGACCGCTACCCGGATGCCCCCCGCCGACATCTTTCTCTCTTAACGGGATGGGGGTGTGGAGCGCCTCGCAATAGGTGTTTCACACATAACGAGCCAAAACATGGTACATTTGGACCTCCTCTCTATTCCCCGTTGAAAACAGCAGGGAGGCGCTAACTGTGTGTGCAGCAGCAGACTACTGCCAAAATATTCAGCTAACACTAACATGGAAAGAGAATCCAGACTGAACCCCCTCTCCATCCCCTTTAAAAAAAAATAAAAAAATAACCAAAACATATTTCACATTCTTGTCAGGGTAGCTGAAGCAAGGCCCGGGGTGGAAATTTGGATAAGCTCAGAAATGGGAAGTAGTTGCTGACAGCTGTAGTGAACGGTGGCACGAGGACTAAATGGAAATTCCTCTGGTTTTGAGCTGTTGGGTATAGCGTGGGGAGGAGCGAGCACACAAACAAAGATGCATGTGCACAGCACGCACGTGAGCGCTTACACACACACACACACACACACACACAAAATGTGATCATTATCCGACCCCCTGTAACCAAGAAAGAAAAGCAAGCAAGGGAAAGAACAGACGCCGGTATAATTACAAAACAAATTAAAAACAACCTTGCGGGAATGTTGAGCTGTCAACATCGGGATTAGTGACAGATCGGATTTATGGAGGCATCAACTCAGGTTGATGGCCGACGATGAGGCTCCCAACACACCCGCGTGTGCAAGCGTGTTCATACGTGCAAGCTTACAAGCTAGCAGTACCCTCGATGCTCCCAATGCTATATCCACAGCACAGCCCCACCCCCCACCCCACCCCCCACGGCCTCGGCTGCTGACCCTCTGCACACGGAGGCCCGATCGCACATCTGGGACAAGTTAAATGGAACCGACTCTGCCTGGTTTGGTTCGTCTGTGCGACAGGGTGGGGGGGGGAAAGAGCAAACAATTGCGGGATTAAAATTCCCGGCAGGTATCAAACTCCCCCCCTTCCTACCGACTGACAGACACGCATAAAGACACCCGTTCTTCTATCTTTATTCGCACGCGTTACGTCATGGACACTGGGCGGAGACCGGGTGGTGGCTGGAGGAGACCGAGAAGCACGGACAGGAAGGAGTTTAAGAAACACAGTTTGTATGAGCCTGCTTGTGAGCAAGGACACGGGCGTGGAGGAGCGCTCGAGTTCAAGTCATGTGGAATGCAGAGCAACTTTGTGGGTGCAAGGATTTTGATTCGGTCTGGTACTTACGTAAAAACATGAACAGGACGTAGTCCGCCTGCTTCCACAATGTTCTGCTGCGAGTGTAAAAGAACATCTGGTATCTAAGAGTATCCGTGTGTCTGGGAATATTAAGTGGGCAAGGGAGTAAAGATGTGTGTGTGCGTGCGCGTGTGTGTGTGTTGGGGGGCAATAGGAGAAGAGGGCAGGGCAGGGCAATAAAGAGCGGGGAGGGAAGGGAAAGGGTGGATGGGCAGACAGCTCATGCATTCCTCCAAAACCATCTTGAGAAGGAAAAATTCTTCTCCACCCAAACAACACAGCTCTCCTTCAATAAAACACACACACCAACCTTCCTCGCCCTCGCAGAGCAGTAACTTCTGTTTCTGGCTTTACTGCCACGGCTTTCTTTGCTGTTCACACGAGTCTTCCCAACCCCGACAACACATGACGTCCGCTTATGTCGAGCCCGCTCTCCGCTGCCATATGGCCCACAGGTATGAGAGCCGCCTGGCTAGACCGAGCCGAGCCTTACGACGCCCATGGCACCGCTACAAGAAGAAACTTTGATTGAAGAGTTATGCAACCGAGAGGCGTTTTGCTGTGAGAACTTTGTTCCGAAACGAGACGTCCACCATTTGAAAAATGTGGCACCGATTCTGTCTGAACAACTGAAAGCGCGAAAGTAAATTGCACTTTGGATTATTTCCAAACGTAAAGCTACGATCCTGGAGATTGACATGCAAGTAAATGGCGCGTATGGTTTATAGGTCTTCAACAACGCAGCCAAATGCAAAGGCAGGGGGCAATTAGCGTCAAATTTGAAGGGGAACGTATGCTGGTAAGCAAGCAGATGTGACGGAACCAAGTGGGCAACCACCACAGCTGATTTCTGAAGTCAATGTGGAAGCGCTTTAAGATGAAGTTCTTCGTTTTTTGGGGGGTTTCTCCCCTTTTCTACCCAATTGTACCTGTCCAATTACCCCACTCTTCCGAGCCGTCCCGGTCGCTGCTCCACCCCCTCTGCCGATCCGCGGAGGGCTGCAGACTACCACATGCCTCCTCCAATACATGTGGAGTCACCAGCTGCTATTTTCACCTGACAGTGAGGAGTTTCGCCAGGGGGATGTAGCGCGTGGGAGGATCATGCTATTCTCCCCAGTTTCCCCTCCCTCCCAAACAGGCACCCCGACCAACCAGAGGAGGCACACCAGGTGCAGCGACCAGGACACACCCACATCCAGCTTCCCACGAGCAGACATGGCCAGTTTTGTCTGTAGGGACGCCCGACCAAGCCGAAGATAACACGGGGATTCGATCCGGTGAGCCCCGCATTGGTAGGCAACAAAATAGACCGCCAAGCTACCTGGACACCTGATCACGTTCTTCTAATAGCTGCTAGATACCGGCTCCAAAAAGACTCCAGTTATATGAAAGTCAATGGGAAACACCCCAACTTCTCTCCAGAAGTAAAACATCAACACACTTTTTCTACAAGAAATTAAGGTCTCAATAGTTTTTTTCACTTCTTGTAGTGAGTGTTTTGGAGGGGAAGTCTGAACATTATTATTTCATTAAGAGGTGTAAAGATCAGCATATTTGGGGATGTTGTTGTCTTGATTGACAAAATTGACTTGACTTGCAACATCAAACCCATCTCGTTGCCAAAATTTGCTCCAGCTCCAAAATCTGACAAGACGGCGGTGAGCATTATTACAAACTTATGGCTTAAAAAAATAGTCTCGTCTGAAACCTTTGGGTGATGTCCCACCTGCTACCGTCCATATATTGTACAGTCTATGAACTGATCACACATGAACACAAACTTTACCAACAGGTTGAGATTCAAGATGATCTCTGCTTTGTTGCACTCAAACACACAGCAGTTACCACAGTGTCCATAGAGTTACAAAGCTATAATCCTTCCCCTGGATCGCCACCTTGCCATGGTGGAGAAGCTTGTGTGTACTAATGATGCCAAGAGCTATACCATCCGGAGCTTGGCTCCTGGTAAGGTCACCCAAGGGGGATAGGTCAAGAGGGAGGTTTCAGACGAAGCACAATCCAAGAAAGACCTCAACAGTGGAAGTGGTGGAAGACGTCTCCAGGTCACAACGACAATGAAGGCTGCAACAGAGGGTGGTCCCCAATCGTCTTGGTTCTCCATGCAATTGGACTCTGGCCACCCCCTGCCAAGGAGCGTGTGGTGGCTGCAGGCGCATCAGCAACACCACGTAAAAAGCTGACACGCTTAGGCGTCCTCCCATTATGCGGCTCCAGGATTGGCCTCTGTGCCCACCTGAAGACCCAGAGGGAGCCAGAGGGAGGACTGTCATATTCGACCCTGAGTGACTGCTGATGATGACAAAGGTATAAACTAAACCTACGATCTTCAGGACTGTAGCACTGATAGCAATCTTGAGGGAGGTTTTTAAAAAAAATAATTTTCATCTTTTTTTAGATCTCAAACCCAAGATGCTGAATCATCCACTAGGACGGCCAATACTCTTGAACTTTAAACTTTCTAGGGAGAAAAAAAATCAAAGTAAGATGATGTAAGTCCCCCTTTCAACTGTTCAAATTCAGAGAGAAGTCATATGCGCGAGGTGCGTAGAGGTTCCCGTAATCAAGCAGGATAACACCCACACAAATCCTACGGTGATTTTGGAAACAAAGGATTGAGGGAAACAGATTAGTGTTGTGTGTAAGGACCAGGTGACGCAAGTCGCCTTGATAAACTTGGGCTTGAGTCCCGCTCGCCACCTGTCTGACCTTCTGTTGGTGTGTGAAAGAATGAGAGTAAAAAGAGAGAAAGGGAGAGAAACATGGGAGACAGACTCCACCACAGGCACTTCAGAAGATTTCTGCAACCAATTTCCTAATAAATAACAGTCCTGAACGTGGAGGATGTGAGTTCGACTGCATGCTCAAGAGGATCCCCGCATTTTAAGGCTTTTTGATGTCTGGAAAATTTAATAGCTGCTATAGGGGGAGTTTTCCTTGATTATTTATCAGACTCGATTTCATTCTGATGCCTCTGTATGACTGACATGAGCAAAGAAAGCCATCGGCGAGAAGATCAGATATGATTTCAAATGCTCTTCTCCAGGTCGGATTCCCCACAAAATCTGACCAAACAGTTAACGGCACACAGATGAGACACATAGCCACAACTACAGATGCATTACTCATTGCTGTATATATCTTACTAACACCAGTTTTTCCAAAACACCACTTCATCTCTCACTCTTCTCTTCAGAACGAATGCATGAGCCAGCAGAAGGTGAAAGTAGATCTTTGCGAAAAGAGAGAATCCTTATGCGAAACTGTTGTTTTCCGCGAAAACGTTGCTGCTTTTACCAACAGGGATGTGCAAGGTCAATAAAAACCCAAGCTCCTACCAGCCTCTCTCTCGCTCTCATCCAACTCTCTCCCTCTCTCGCTCTCATCCAACTCTCTCTCACCCAACTCTCTCCCTCTCTCGCTCTCATCCAACTCTCTCTCATCCAACTCTCTCCCTCTCTCGCTCTCATCCAACTCTCTCCCTCTCTCGCTCTCATCCAACTCTCTCTCACCCAACTCTCTCCCTCTCTCGCTCTCATCCAACTCTCTCTCTCTCACTCTATCTCTCATGCTCATCCAACTCTCTCCCCCTCTCTCTCTCATCCAACTCTCCCCTCTCTCATCCAACTCTCTCCCCCTCTCTCTCTCATCCAACTCTCCCCTCTCTCATCCAACTCTCTCTCTCATCCAATAACGTTTAATGAACCCCCGGCTGAAAAGATTTGCTGAGAATTGGATTTGCTTCACATTGCTTAATTAAGAGGGCACTATTTATGTGTCCTGTGTGGATACAATTCATCAGGCCCTGCTTTAGGCGGTGGGGGGGGGGGCAGGATGTGGTTTGCTCACAACAGTCTCCAATCAGATTGCTCAATGCAGTTAGTCATGTGAATAAATTGATTGTGTCCTCCCGTGTTAGTCTCCGGGTAGAAGTATCTTCATGTTATTACATTGGGGAGCTTGGCATAAAATCAATACAAGGTTCTATGAACAGCCATGGAATAAAAAATGAACTCCATTAGCATGGGAACTTAAATTTATAGACCCAAATGTACTGAGACGGTACAGAGGGCATGGGCGACCTCTTATTTCCCGACTTTGTTTTTGTTTGTATGCAGCTTTTAGCTTTCAAAGCTCCATTTGGAAAGAATTTATCACTACAGCAACAATTAAGGTGATTTAAGAGGGGCAAATATGACAGCTGTTCAATACGCTGGTTGACCCAACCAGCGTATTGTACTCAACCATCAATCCAGGGTAGTCCTTGGGCAACACAATTATTTATAATGTACTTATTTCTTACGCAAGGATTCGGGAAATTTTGGGAGGCTCCATATCACTATCCTTAATGAGAACGGCTGCAGTTCATTTTCGATGCATGCAGAGTAAACACGCAAGACCAGCAGCCAAGAAGTCATTAAATCAGAATAATTTATGTTATTTATCAGCTGGCCTAGACCAAGGGTGGCAAACCTGCAGCTCTTTGCCTGCTCCTGTGCGGCTCATAGCTCTTCTATCCGTGTGCTCTCTGTTAAATATTTGCCTAATTATCTCATTGGGAATTTTTTGAAAAATAAAAAATGACTTGTCGTCATGTGATTTGAATCACTATGGCACCATTTCACATCACTCCGCGCTCAGGTGGGCCAGGAGTTTCCCAGAGGCACTGAACTTCGTAAGCGCAAGGTAAACACATTAAAACATCAGTCAGAGAAGCAGACTTGGTTTTTACGGAGCCTTCAGAGACAGTCACATTGGCATCATTTTACCTGGCATGGATCATTGCCCGTGCCAAAAGGTGGTACAGTGAAGGGGAATTTGTGCAGACATGCCTCGGGGATGTTGATATCCTCGCTCCCGAAAATGAGAGTTTGAAGCGTTCTGTATCACGCCTGCAGCTGTCATGGCATACCGTTGAACAGAGAATATCGGACATAGTAGCAACTCCATTGAGACAGTTATGTACAGATCTTGAGAAGCGCCGGTATTTCAGCGTTGCTTTGGATGGGTCTTGTGACATTCAAGATAAGCCACAGCTGGCAGTATTTGTGTGGTTTGTGTCAGAGGACTATACAATTAAGGAAGAGCTGCTTGACATTGTGCCGTTAAAAGATCGGGCCCGTGCATCTGGGTGGCGTGGCGGACTATTCTGTTGCCTACCAACACGGGGATCGCCGGTTCGAATCCCAGTGTTGCCTCCGGCTTGATCGGGTGTCCCTACAGACACAATTGGCCGTGTCTACGGGTGGGAAGCCGGATGTGGGTATGTGTCCTGGTCGCTGCACTAGCGCCTCCTCTGGTCGGTCGGGGCGCCTGTTCGAGGGGGAGGGGGAACTCGTGGGAATAGTGTGATTCTCCCACGTGCTACAGCCCCCTGGTGAAACTCCTCACTGTCAGGTGTAAAAAAGCAGCTGGCGACTCCACATGCATCGGAGGAGACATGTGGTAGTCTGCAGCCCTCCCCGGATCGGCAGAGGGGGTGGAGCAGCGACCAGGATGGCTCGGAAGAGTGGGGTAATTGGCCAAGTACCCAAACTAACACTAATAGCCACAGACAGCACGCCAGCCATGTTGGGACAGGCAAATGGCCTTGTAGGGCTGTGTAAAGCTGATGGCTATTTTTCGTATTTTTGGACACTTCACTGCATCATCCATCAAGAGCACCTGGTGCGTAAAAAGCTGAACTTAGACCACACCATGAAACCTGTGCTGGAAATTGTGAATTTCATTCACACTCATGCTCTCAATTACAGGCAGTTCAAAAAACCTCGTAGCCGCACCTGACGAACACCTTCCCAGTGATCTGCTTCTTTACTGCACTGTGAGATGGCTTTCAAGAGTTAACGCGCTATCCCATGTTTTTGAACTTTTGAACCCAGAGAAATTGTTCCTGGAAAAGAAACATAGCAATATCTGACCCCCCAGTGGATTTCAGCTTTGGCGTTTCTACTCGACACGCTATATCATCTGAACAAACTGAACCGGGATCTGCAAGGGAAGTTATAAATGCTGCCTGACCTGGTGCAAAGTGTTTTCATGTTTGTCAACAAACCGAAGTTCTTCCAGATGCAGCTTGAAAGGGAGAGCTCACACATTTTCCCTCCTAGCTGAAGGCAAGCGGGGGAGCAGCTGAGGTCCTAAAAGGGAGCACTGCACACTATGCAACGCTGGTTGAAAATCTACAGCAGAGTTTTGGAGTGGTGTGACTCAGGAGGTTGAGCGGGTCGTCTAGTAATCAGAAAGTCGCTGGTTCCATCCCCGGCTCCTCCAGAGAACGAGTCAAAGTGTCCTTGAGCAAGACACTGAACTCCTATCTGCTCCTGATGAGCAGGTTGGTGCCTTGCATGGCAGCCTCCCCCATCAGTGTATGAATGGATGAATGTGAGGCATGCATTGTAAAGCACTTTGAGTGGTCGGTAGACTAGAAAAGTGCTATATAAATGCAGTCCATGAGGTTTTGAGGACAGATTTGGCAGCTGGCAGCAAAAACAGCCACAGATCACATTCCTCATCAACACTTTGACTGCTGAATCAGAACGTTTGAAAGCCCCTTTAAGGGGCAGATGAAGCAGCGTCTCAGTTGGAGATGACTGAACTTACTGAAGATGACGGACTTAAATGTGTTCTGAGGGAAGGAACGGTGGAGTTTTGGAAAATTGTGCCAACAGACAGAATCCCACTGTCAAACAGGCTGCACTCAAACTACTGTCAATGTTTGGAGCAACTGTGAATCAGCTTTTTCTACGCTGAAACAAGTGAAGTCAAAGCATCACTCTGATCTTACAGACACACACGTGAAGCAGTAGCCACGACTCAGTACAAGCCAGCCCTGTAAATGGCTGTGGAAAACAAAGACTGCCAGTTGTCCCACTGAGTCAAATGGAGGTAAGAAAAAGTTTAGACCTATGAAAACTGTTGTACATTATGTCATTAGGCCTGTTGCTGTAGTAGTGTGTGTGCACACGTGTGTTGTGCAGCTCTTTGCAATGATGTGGTATTTTTTTTGGCTCTTCATGCCAGCATGGTTGGCCACCCCTGGCCTAGACTGGTTCTCTTCTAGATTAGTCATAAAAAATGCAAACCTTGCTAGTTTTCATTTTCAACCAAGCAATTAAAAACTTAACACAATGTGACCGATGGCCCAACGTGCCGTCCACTGCATTCTTTTGCAACGTGTCTACTGCACATAAGTACGCTGTGATGTCAATTCTGACGTTGTAGAGCATTCAGCCCTCTACATTATTTTTGTGTGGATTTTCTCCCCAATTGTATCCGGCCAATTACCCACCCCACTCTTCCGAGCCATCCCGGTTGCCGCGCCACCCCCTCTACCGATCCGGGGAGGGCTGCAGACTACCACATGCCTCCTCTGATACACGTGGAGTCACCAGCTGCTTCTTTTCACCTGACAGTGAGGAGTTTCACCAGGGGGATGTAGCGCATGGGAGGATCACGCTATTCCCCCCCAGTTCCCTCTCCCCCTCAGCAGACGCTCCGCCCGACCAGAGGAGGAGCTAGTGCAGTGACCAGGACACATACCCACATCCAGCTTCCCACCCGCAGACACGGCCAATTGGGTCTGCAGGGGCACCCGACCAAGCCGGAGGTAACACGGGGATTTGAGCCCTCTACATTTTTTTTTATAATACTAATCTTTCTGTCTGTCAAATTGTCTTTCTACTTGCAACACTGCTGGCTGTTGCTGTTCATCCATCCATCCCACTTGCCGGGCTCGTCTTCACCACCCTCTTCTCTCTCCCCCATCAGACTGGCAGTGATGTGAGTCAGACTTGACACCTAATCTGCCCTTCAATGGAAGTGACATACAACAGGCTGCCTAGTAGGATTAGAGCTAGCTCCCTCCCTCTCTCTCTATAAACACACACTGGCAGGGTGACAACATGATCAAGGAGACAGACACAAAGTCACTCGCAAACACAAAGACAAATTCCAGTCTGTGAGCGGGGCAACAGGTTGAGCCACAAAGAATGAGAATCAAATAGCGATAGTGTTCGGCAATATGGAAAGTATTATTATCATGATAATCACGGGAAATCTTAAGATTTTCGACACGTATCTCGATATCTGTTTACATATGCAAAAATACCATGTTTAAGTCTTGATGCATGCTCAATAATCCAGTTAAGAAAATCAAATAAGGTTGAATCAGTTCATCTGGATACAATGTTTATTGAGAGATACATTTCATCATGAAACGTATCTCTCAATAAACGTTGTATCCAGATGAACTGATTCAATCTTCTTTGACTTCCAGATGAACTGTATCCAGATGAACTGCTTCAGACCGAAGATGTCACTTAGATGAGTGATGAACCGTATCTCTCAATAAACGTTGTATCCAGATGAACGGATTCAACCTTCTTTGACCACATTTAAGAATCCAAGCGGGGTTCACAGCATTGAACTGTTTGGTAATGTCAACGATAATATGAAAACCAAAACTAGTTTTCAAATAAGACCTCATTTTGCGAGAAATTTTAGGTAATAAATTCTCATTATCTTTCATTTAGTCAAGAAAACTGTGTATCACGTTCTGAAAATGTCCGATTGTGATCTCTAGTGTGGAAACAATTACACGAGACATTGATTAGTCGATCGACAGAAAATTAACTGATTACAATTTTGGTAGTCAAGTAATTGTTTGAGTCATTTATCAAGTACAAATACCAAACATTTCTTGGTTGTAGTTTCATAAATGCTAAGATTTACTTGCCTTCTTATGTCATTATGATAAATGAGGGGTTTTTTTTGTTACGGGTCTGACTAAGTCAACAGTTATGAGACATCTTTTGCACTCTGGAAACGTATGATCGGCATCGTTCAGTATATCGTTCTAACAGACTTAATGATTAATCGGAAAAAATTTGAAAATTGATTATGAAAATAACGGTTAGTTGCAGCCCCAGTCATCCCAATACAGCTCCATTGAAAGAGGATACAGGATGAGGCAGAGTTCTGGACAGCAAAGGTAACAGAGTGCATAATGGTCATAGCAGCAACACAACCGAAACCTTTCAGCTCATTCTCTCTCTCAAATTCCAGGAAAGTTAGCTGGTGGTTTTTCACCGTCCGCCAACAAGTCTGCCAACCAGTCAGCCACAAAGAAATCTGAGCTATTCACGATTTGAGTTTCCCAACAGAGAGGTGGGAGAGACACAGTGTGATAGATAACCGCTGACTAATAGTGACAAAGCCTGATTAATTCATATACAAAACACACAGAAAAAAAAACAAACTGTAAAGACAACCACACAAAGAAAGCGCAAGAGAGAATGGGGGTGGATGAAGAAAGTGGGGAGAACAAGGAGGGTGAGGAGGACAGAAAGAACATCTCACAGCGAGGAGGGTTTGAATCAAACCACATGAGAAAAAAAAAATTCTCGTTATTCCATCGCCTTTGGAGGCATAAATCTTATCCATCAGCAGGGCTGGAATACTGGAATAATCACCAAAGTACATAACAGATTAATTTATCCGCCACAAAGTCTTTTCTCCCAGACTTTTCTGGATGTGTTGTTTTAACTCAGAAAAGTTAAAAACCTCAGCTGTGTTTTGGCCGCTTGGTTTGTCCTCCAAAGTCGAGACAAGCTCGGAGTCGGAAGATGAAGGATGTTTGGCGAGGCTGCCAACGCTTGCACACGTTCGGCCATTTTGAAAACAATATGTGGATTCTGAATCTCACACGTCAGCCACTTCCGCCTGTGTTTGAAGCTCCTAAAGGTTGTCTTCTGTGCTTAAATTACTGACCTATGGCGGTACAAGAAATACAGGCGTTTGAGCACTCGATCTTTGAAAGATTCATTCAAAATTAAACAGCACCCCCCTCACCCCAAAAAAAATTTTTTTTGTTTTGGTAGTTGATGTAATATTGACGATTAGCGAGCAGCAGTATGGTTTCATGCCACGAAAGAGCACTACAGATGCGATGTTTGCTTTGAGATTGTTGATTGAGAAGTATAGAGAAGGCCAGAAAGAGTTGCATTGTGTCTTTGTAGATTTAGAGAAAGCAAACGACAGGGTGCCGAGAGAGGAGGTGTGGTATTGTATGAGGAAGTCGGGAGTTGCAGAGAAATATGTAGGAATTGTTCAGGATATGTATGAGGGAAGTGAGACAATGGTGAGGTGTGCGGTTGGAAAGACAGATGGGTTCAAGGTGGAGGTGGGATTACATCAAGGATCGGCTCTGAGCCCTTTCTTGTTTGCAATGGTGATGGACAGGTTGACGGACGAGATCAGGCAGGAGTCTCCATGGACGATGATGTTTGCGGATGACATTGTAATCTGTAGCGACTGTAGGGTGCAGGTTGAGGAGATCCTGGTTAGGTGGAGGTATGCACTGGAGAGAAGAGGAATGAAAGTCAGTAGGAGCAAGATGGAATATCTATGTGTGAATGAGAGGGAGGACAGTGGAATGGTCTGGATGCAAGGAGTAGAGGTGATGAAGGCATATGATTTAAATACTTGGGGTCAACTGTCCAAAGTAACGGGGAGTGCAGTAGAGAGATGAAGAAGAGAGTGCAGGCAGGGTGGAGTGGGTGGAGAAGAGTGTCAGGAGCGATTTGCGACAGAAGGGTACCAGCAAGAGTTAAAGGGAAGGATTACAGGATGGTTGTGAGACCAGCTATGTTATATGGTGTGGAGACAGTGGCACTGATGAAAAGAAAAGGGGACGGAGCTGGAGGTGGCAGAGTTGAAGATGCTAAGATTTTCACTGGGAGTGACGAAGAAGGACAGAATTAGGAACGATTATATTAGAGGAACCACTCAAGTTGGACGGTTTAGAGACAAAGCAAGAGAGGCAAGATTGAGATGGCTTGGACATGTGTGGAGGAGAGATGCTGGGTATATTGGGAGAAGGATGCTGAATATGGTGCTGCCAGGGAAGAGGAAAAGAGGAAGGCCAAAGAGGAGGTTTATGGATGTGGTGAGGGAGGACATGCAGGTGGCTGGTGTGACAGAGGAAGACGCAGAAGACAGGAAGAAATGGAAACGGATGATCCGCTGTGGCGCCCCCTAACAGGAGCAGCCAACAGTAGTAGTAGTAGTAGTTGATGTTGATGTATTGCAGCACGGTGGCGCAGTGGTTAGCACGGTGACCTCACAGCAAGAAGGTCCTGGGTTTGAGCCCCGGGGTAGTCCAACCTTGGGGTCGTCCCGGGACATCCTCTATGTGGAGTTTACATGCTCTCCCCGTGTCTGCGTGGGTTTCTTCTGGGTGCTCCGGTTTCCTCCCACATTCCAGAGACATGCAGGTCAGGTGACTCGGCTGTACTAGATTGTCCCTAGGTGTGAATGTGTGTGTGTGTGTGTGTGTGTGTGTGTGTGTGTGTGTGTGTGTGTGTGTGTGTGTGTGGGCCCTGTGATGGCCTGGCGGCCTGTCCAGGGTGTCTCCCCGCCTGCCGCCCAGTGACTGCTGGGATAGGCTCCAGCATCCCAGCAGGACAAGCGGTTTGGATAATGAATGGCTGGATGGCTGTTGTAATAATTGTCAGTTACCACCTTGGTTCTGCCTTATCAACTTTGCCTATCTTCCAAATCAGCTGCCACCTGCCTTATTCCTTCTCATTTGGATGCTTGTAAAACGCCGTGGTGCCTTAGCGTACATGTCAACCGTGACGTTAACCATTCAAATGAGCGAGCACAAAAGCGTAAATGATTTGCATACTAGTGGATTAGCTATTGCGAGCAACAGAAAGTGTCATAAAGGACATTTGATCGCATGTAAATCCTCAGGAGTGCATCTTTAAATAGACAAATACCCGGCGCTTTTGGTCACCGTGCTTCACACCCGCCAGCCGGCGATGGGGGAAAGGACGATAAGCGACTTGCTCAACAGCAACATCGGCATCATAATGCTTTACAGCAGAGGTGGCTTGGTGGTTTCATCTCTGAATATGCGTTTATTCAAGACCACTCTTGATCCTTTTGTGCAAGATTGTACAATAATTAGCATTGATGTGTGTTCATATTAGTCACTTCTAACGCCCTAAAGGATCGGCGTGTTTCAAAGTGTGCTTTGTGCAAAGACGTCGGACACCACGTCATTTCATACTTTTTCCAAGCCAATTAAACTTGAGGATGGGGCAAAGAGTTGCTCGTCATCTGTACGTCCAGGCCGCACCCCGCCACCCTCACCGTTTCCCTCCATACTTTTTGGGGCTGTGAATGGTGAGCAGTGGGGTAGTCTAAATCGTGGCAGAAGTAGTTGTGCGATGAGTGAAGGAAATAGAAGTAGCAGAGCAGTTGAAACCCTTTTTCATAGTCACACCTGAAGCGCACCTGGCCTAGTTTAAAGTTACAAAGTCTACGTCTGAATCAGCAGCATGCCTTAGTGACCACAGATTTGTTAAGGATTTCTTCTTTTTAAACCCTGTGGCTTCACAGACACACCCTCTTGCTGGTTTCCAGGTGAGGGCTCCCATTTCCTGGGTGTGCAACTCCTCTGCATGCTTGGACAGGCCTCGGTCCCATCACACTCTAAACCTGAACCCCCCCCCCCTTCCCTTTTACACAACCACAAAGCGTAACACAACACTTCCTGTGTGGGTGTGCATGTGTGGACACGTATCCCCATACTCCCAGCTTTGCTCCACTGACTCCATTAGTAGTTTACTTTTAGGACCTTTTTTTTTGCAGTGAACACACACACACACACACACACACACACACACACACACACACACACACTGGTGCTCAGAGTGGTGGAGTGTTTCCATTCGAGCTGTCAGTGTCCATTGTCTCAATGAGTCGCAAGAACACAATTCATCTGAGCACGCGAGTCAGCATTCCTTCCCTCCCCTCCTTTACTTTCCTCCCTCTCCCATCCTGCACCACTGAACTGCTGAGTTGGCCCGATTCAGAGGACTGACTGACAGCCCACATGTTTGGAGAGAGGGGGCCGAGCAGTGTGTTCTCACGGTCCGTGTGTGTGTGTGTGTGTGTGTGTGTGTGTGTGTGTGTGTGTGTGTGTGCCAGACTTCTGTGGGTTTGTTCAGGAGGTCATAAGACAAAGTATTAAACTGAGCAGCAACATTTTCAATAGAAACTTAATGAGTTTTCGACGTTCCATCTCGATGTGCAACACAGCAATTTGTAGCTCTTTGAACGCGGCCTTATTAAGAGCTGCATTCAATCATCGGGGACTTAGTGGCAGATCGTAAACAAGACTATTGGACATACCATGGCTGACTTGCACAGAAAGGTATGGAGGGGATGTTTGCACAAGGAAATCAAAGTTATTAACTGCCATCCCGTCCGCCTCCATTCCGAGACGACATTTGGACTTTGACAAAGGAGCAAAGCATCACTGGTATTTTCACTGAAGCCTTCTCACGGTTTCATGTGGTCCGATACACAGTGAGATGGAATTTGCGTTTGAGCGGCGTGTTGACACCGAATTCCTTCTGTATCTTGTTATGAAGAAATGATGCTGATAGAAAGCAGCACAGCACACAGAGGGATATTGTGAAGCAAGCCCACATTTCAAGATGACTAGCTGATTTGTGATTGGTACAGTCACTTGGGGGGCGGCACAGTGGTGCAGTGGTTAGCGCGGTCACCTCGCGGCAAGTAGGCTCTGGGTTCGAGCCCCGGAGTAGTCCGACCTTGGGGGTCACCCCAGGTCGTCCTCTGTGTGGAGTTTGCATGTTCTCCCTGTGTCTGCGTGGGTTTCCTCCGGGTACTCCGGTTTCCTCCCACAGTCCAAAGACATGTGGGTCAGGTGAATCGGCCATACTAAATTGTCCCTAGGTATGAATGTGTGTGTGTGTGTCGGCCCTGTGATGGCCTGGCGACCTGTCCAGGGTGTCTCCCCACCTGCCGCCCAGTGACTGCTGGGATAGACACCAGCATCCCTGTGACCCTGAGAGCAGAATAAGTGGTGTGGATAATGGATGGATGGATAGCTAAACGACAATTTTGACTCAATACCTCAATATTGATAATGTGGTGATGTTTTGGAGATGACTATTGATGCTCCTGTAAGATATTTACACACAAGTTAACTTTGGGAAATGATCATTTGTAATGTGGATGTGATGACCAAACAGGTACAAGACGTTCATCTTTAATTTTCATATCAGGTAAACCAGTTGAATGAGTTCAGAAAAATGTTGCACTTTACTGTGATGCAGCCTGTAAGACCAGGAAATGACATTTACGTTATATCACCATATTATGAAAGTAAAACCCCAGATGATATCTAGTCTCACATCCCGATATCAATGTTTTATATATATATATATATATATATATATATATATATATATATATATACATACATACATACATACATACACACACACACACACACAACAAAATATTGAAAGGACAGATTACACTAAATCAAAGGGAACAACCTACATTAAATACATTAATAATAATATAATAAATATAAATAAATAATAAATTAAATAAAGCCATCGGTGAGAAGATTAGATATTATTATATAATGAAATTGTATGGATGACCCACAGGGACAAAAAAGTATAGCAGACATGTAGTACTTTCAGTTTAAGTTTACATTAATAGAGAAGTTAGGAGCCACCCAACCTGTGTAGTGTTAAAGTGACGGCCAGCTCTGGTGACTCCTCGTAGCCAATCAGAAATCCCTTTGGCCCCAGTTTAACCAATCGGATGGGTTCATCGACTTTAGTCCCAGCGATGGATGAACAATTGCCAGATCTGTCAGAGGCACGGCAGCTTGTCTCATTGTTTTACCCCCCATGACCTATATATGGCTATAATGTGCACGAGGCCTTTTAGCTGGGGTTTAATTGCCACTTTAATTCCTCAAGCATGCGCACATGCAAGCATGCATGTCTGCACAGTCACAAGCTACCAACCCCCAACCTTCCCAAAACCCACATCGACAGACCTGCCAAGCCCAATGGGCCCGGTTGCATTCAATGGTCGCATATTTCCTGCAAGGCTTAGCCAACAAGAAAACCCACCAACATTATTCAGATAAAACTATATGACTGTCAAAAATGCATCAGGATGGCTGCCATCAGGCAAAATAGAGAAGATTGAAGAAAAAAAAAAGAAGAATTACTGTAAACCACAGCCCTCTATCCCTCTATTAAAAAACAGAAGAAGAAGAAGAAAGGAAATATCAAAATGGTTTCTGATTTGGCCAACGAGGCTTCTCCCTGAGGGGATAACACAAGAGTAAACAACCCAGTCAAGTCGCTGTCAGCGAGACCGGATTAGGGCCATTTTGAGGAAAAAACCCTGGCAACCTTTGACTCAAGTGATCTGAAAACACAAACAATCCTTTCAAGCTATACTCATGGCCGGGTGTCCCCCCTGAACCTGTTGCATTGCATGTGTGTGTGTGTGTGTCTGTGTATGTGCACATGTGCACACAGACCAATTTGTTGCTTTTCAGAGAGTGTTCGCCTAAAACAAGGTGCCCTGTACTGGTGAAGCCGTGACTTACAAGCCACACATTTATATATATAAAAAAAAAGAGAGAAGCAAAAACACTAAATGGATGGAAAGAAAAAGAACCCAACTAAGAGTGGGGACACTGGTGTGTGTATACAGGCCAGAGGGTGCAAACACAAACACACACACACTTACACACTCCATTACACATACAATCCACTCGTGTTTTCACAGGCTTTCATGTTAAGTGAATTTGGTTCCTGATGAAGTTTTGCCTCAGTGTCGTGAACTTCTGCCCCAGGGGTCAGAGAATCAGGAAAACAAACCGCTTGGTAAACACACAAGATGTGCGCATGTGCGCAAGAGGTGAAACAAGTCAGAAAGTTGTTTTCCGCACAACAAGCCTCCCTCTAGCCAACATCAAAAACACTCGTGAAAGAAGCAATGCGTGACTGCATGGTTAAGACCGGCTGAGGTACTAATCGATGTGTCCAAAACAGGAGATTATGGGAGAGAGGGATGAAGAGTAGTGTGTGTGTGTGTGTGTGTGTGTGTGTGTGTGTGTGTGTATAATAGAATCATTATCTCTGGCCAATATCTATACAACATCACACAAAAGCAAATAATGCTATGCTAACCAGTGGTGCTGTATAGCGGGGGGGAAATTATATTAGTTCATCACATTAATAATAAAAATCTTCGTCAGTGTGATATCTTTTCACAGGGCCAAAGTTCCTGGCTGTGCCCCTGATGCACGGAGCATCTTTCCATGCATTAGCATTGCCTTTGCATGCAGCTGACAGGACACGGCTAACCTATAGTTAGCTGGGTGGCTCTCTGGCTAGTCCTGCCAGCAGCGGTGAGCGTGTTTGCTGTGGGTGAGCTGTCAAAATGCCAAGTCCAATCCTCCTTTGTAATTATGAAATCCCAAAATACCCCTTCGCAGAGGCAGTATGAGCCTCTTTTAGCGTGCTAGCCAGCGAGCAGTCCACATGGCGAGGCTCGCTTCATGAGAGAAAAGCTGCATGTTGCTTCTAATTGAGGACAGGGATTCGAGTAACTGTGGTCCTGCAGCCCAGAGGATGGGGTTTATGAGCATTCCAATGGCTTAACCAATTTGGAAATCATCCTTGAAAAATACGTGCTTCGCCACAGAATTTCAACGTTGAGAAGATCCAGAAAATGCCGGAAAGGCTCTGAATTGTTTTCCAGATCGAGATGCTGTGCCCGGCTGCACAATGGACCAAAACAATAAGTACACAGGATGAGGAAAATAACGAGACAAACGAAATGTGATTCGGAAGGGCTGCTGTTTTCTTTTGTAGGCGGGCTGCCCAAGCGATCTTAGCTGCCCCGAGAATGGGCAAAACCCTATCCAAAACATACACGCTGGCATCATCATATAAACTTGAACATTAATCTTCAAGTTTCTTTTCTTTTTTTTTTTTTTTAAGTCTCACTTAGGTACATTCTGGCTTTATATCACCACGCTAGCTCACGTTTGGCCGTGGTGGAGAAAATACGTTCCCTGAAAGTTTGCTCATAAAAGCAATCTGACAACATACACAATAGTAAAATGTGAAGTGTGTGTGTGTGTGTTTTGAGAGAGTGAATGCATTTGTGTGTCTGTAGGGTTTGCTCAAACAAGCTCTCCTGGATCTGTAAGGACATCATCTTAACAGTAACAGTCAGTCTGACGTAGTATACTAAATATTTTCGGAAATGATATTATTCTGCAGCATTATATGGAAATGCAAGGACTGTATCCAACAACTTACACAGATTTCTACCGTTGGAAGCTTTGGCACACAAAAATTCAATCTTGGGTTGACTCGGGCTCACTTTCCATGACCTTTGCCACCAGAGTCCCTGAAAAAAACCCACTGTAAACTAACTCTATGTAGCTTAAAAAAACATAACAAAGGCCTCATAATACTGCAAACAATGACTGAAAGTGAGGAATTACAGTACAGGATCAGAGTTGTCATACATCCTAAGTGGAATGTGGAGCATGAGGAGCTTGTATATAAGTATACTTGGATATAATAAGGTAATCCATCTCATAAGGCATATGTAATCCCCTACACAAGCTTACACCATACATGGTGACATGAACAAATGCAAGTTTCCTCAAACTAAAACACACACGCTCAGTCATGCCACAAAGAAGATGCAACACACAATCTAGTGAGTCATTGCACATAATGCATGCATACACCCAAATGTGCAACACAAGCATGCAAACACACACACATGCAGCATGTCTGGCCTTGTCCTACAATAGAGCTGTAATTAAGGGGGAACCAAAGTGAGCAGTCTCTCAGCAGGCTGTCTCTATGCAAACCAGCAACTCCTCCTTCAGAAACCCACTAACATCCACCCGATGTCCCGATTCCACAATTTCTTAGCCTAAATGTTCGCCCTCGCACTTCACCGATTGGCTCGGTCCACACTTGGACCGGGGATTTTCCACCAGATTTTCAAGTGCAACCACTGTCGTTATGGTGTTAGTGAGAAAGACGTTCTGGTGGGAAACCTAAAACCCAGAGATGGCTCCAAATTAGGGTAAAATGCTGCTGGAAGAGTACAACTGGTAAGGGTTCAAGTTTTTTGGGGGGGTTTTTTTAACTGCTAATCACACAAGTTTGCACATGCAGGGAATTTGACTCGGTGGGATGCTCTGCATAAGGGACACAAGAGACAGATGCTACGAGTTCAAGTGGAGTATGGAGGAGTATAAGAGACTTGTCTGCATACAGCAGAATACCTTAGTAGGCAAATAGGTAGAGGATTTGGGATTGATGGACGTCTTTCGCTACCATGCAAAAGCAAGAACAGCCATTAGGGAATAACGGCACACAGTTTGTAGCAGTTCTTTCATTATAGTAAGTCCACCAGAGTTTTCACAATGGTTTTGAATTTAGCGAAAACCCTGTAGGACTGGTATCTGTGCCTCGACGAATAGACGTCACTCTTTTGTGCTGTCAAATATAATCCCAAAGGGATCGGTCCAAAAAACAAAGACGTTGGACGTGACTGTTTTGAACCAGCACCGCAACATAATCGGAAAACAATACACAGAACGGGTCAAAAGATGATTTGCGGGTGGGGAAAAAAAGTGGTCAACATTTAGGGTTTTAGCACTATAGACCTGCACCGCACTGCCATTTCTATGTTTTTCCCCTCAGCGGAGCCCAAAACACGCCAGTTGCTAAAGGTCCCCACCCTGAACAGGGGTCCTTCTCGCCTTGAACCAAAACCACATCGGATCCGGCCGGGACCGGCTCTTGCAAAACTCTGCCTGAGGCTACAAACAACTACTGCTCTTGCGGTTTTCTTAAGAAAAAATAAATTCACACACACACACATATATACAAATATACAGCGAAGAGCCAGACACACACATAACAGGTCTAAGCTATAGGCTGACAGAGAGAGAAAGGAGAGCGGAAGGGACAGATTTTCGGTGTTTTTTTTTCCGTTTGAAGGCCGAGGAATGGCAGCGGGGGTGGCGGCTAAGGAAGTTGTTTGTTTGTCCCAAGAGGAACGGTTATATTCATCGCATCCAGTACACAAGTCCTTGGGCCTGCATCTGTGTGTGTGTGTGTGTGTGTGTTGGGTTGGGTTGGGCTGCGATGCGGCATGGGGTTGTTTTCAGTTCATCCGCTGCCTTTTCAAGAATAGGACTCGGCACAAACCGGGCTGTGTCTGAATGCGATGTTGTTAAATTGAGAGGGGGGAAAAAAAAAAACAAACTCAGGGGACTTTGTGCAACACAAACAGTTGCAATTCATCTGCGTTTGGGGGCAAAATGGGCATCTCAAATCTTTTTGAAAAGTTTAAAAATGAATCAAGAATAAGAAAAAAAGAAAATTCGCCGGTTCGAATCCCCGTGTTACCTCCAGCTTAGTCGGGTGTCCCTATCGGCCGTGTCTGCAGGTGAGAAGCCAGATGTGGGTATGTGTCCCGGTCGCTGCAGTAGCGCCTCCTCTGGTTGGTCGGAGCGCCTGTTTGGGGAGGGGGAGGGGGAACTGGGGGGGGGGAGCGTGATCCTCCCACGCGCTACGTCCCCCTGGCGAAACTCCTCACTGTCAGGTGAAAAGAAGTGGCTGGCGACTCCACATGTATCTGAGGAGAAGTGTGGTGGTCTGCAGCCCTCCCTGGATCGGCAGAGGAGGTGGAGCAGCGACCGGGGCGGCTTGTAAGAGTGGGGTAATTGGCCAGATACAATTGGGAAGAAAAAAAGGGGAGGGGGGGGGCAATCATGGATAATTTATCAATGCGTAAGATTTTTGTGGGTAAGTGATGACCAAACATCAGCTGCCCTTTGTGTACATCTGTTGTACCCAGCAGTCCACATGATGCCCCGCCTGGAAACCTGTCGAGGGACAAACAGGTTCAACATGTGGTGGGAGCTTTGCAGGTTACAAAAAAAAAATCTCCCAGATAACAACAACCCCCGGTCCCACAGTGTCTGGAAACTTCATCGTGGTGGGGAGCGGAGGCACAGTTCAAAGCAGAGTCATAAACCCAAAACGAGCCGGGGACCTTCAAAAACACAAACACCTATATAAACTGGCCAAACACAACAGAACATACACGTTTAATTAACGCACGCGGCCGTCCCCCACCCCAGCCTGGGATCAAACAGGGGAATGGGGCTGAAAGTGTGTGTGTAGAAGCATACAAAGGAGCGACAGGTTTGATCTATGGAGCAGAAGGAAGGCCGAGAAGGCTGGATAAAAAAAACGGGAGGTTGTGTTGAACATGTGTGTGTGTGTGTGTGTGTGTGTGTGTGTGTGTGTGTGTGTGGGTGGGTGTGTGCACAAGTGTGGGTATACAAGTGTGGGTGCAGTGGCTAAAAAGGAAACTTTGTGATCGTGAAATGACTCATTTTACAAATAATGAATACTACCAGTGCGAAGCAACCGTAGTCTGTGTTTGCATGTTTGTGTGCATGTGTGTGTTCAAGTGTACGTGTGCATGTGGCTGCATGGGGTACTGCTGCAGGTTCTAAGCGCGATGCTCGGTGCTGTGGGCTGCCGCAGCACCGAGCCCAGATGATTTACAGCCCTATCCCCCCGCTGGCTGCAATGTCTCTGCAGTCAGGAGGCACAAAGAGAGCCCATTCCCCCCCATCGGATGTGTGTGCTGCTCCTCTGTCCCGCTCCTGGCGGGCAGCAGCCACCTCCATCACTCTAACTACGCCTGGCATTGTGTTGGAATTACATGGGTGGGGGGGGGAGGCCACACACAGTGTTTATTGGGAAGCCTACAAACACACCAACCTGAATGCTTTACGGCGGTGAAACTTTTCCTGGTAGAGATGTGGATTCAGTTGGCGTGGTGTAAGAGAGATGGACACACACACACACACACACACACACACACACACACACACACACACACACACACACACACGTGCACACACACACACACACGCTTTTGAGCCGCAGGAATAATCAGTCCCCCTGCTCATACACAATCTAGAGGAGGTGAAAGGACATGCTGAGCGGCTGCAAGCGGGAGAGCTTTTCCCAAAACTGGCTAGGCTCTAACCACCCAATCTCACCTGGGGATGACGCAGTCTGGAAAGGCAAAAGCATTTTCCCATGTTGGCCCCTCCTGAACGTGACCCAGATACACCCCCCGGTAATAGTTATCTACTTATTAGAGCCAAAAAAAAAAAAAAAAAAAAGATCTGAGGCTTATAAAAATCCCTCATGTAAAAGGTTTTCTCTTAAGTCTGTTCGTACCAGACATTTGTTATTGCCTGTACCAGCTGTGCATGCACGGGCTTCCCCTATTTTCCAGAATATTCCAGGGATTTATGTTGACAAAAAGGAAAATAACAACAGGATGAGAGCCAGGCCACAGAATGGAGGTGGACTGAACCTGCCCAGCCCCACCCCCCTCTCCAGAATGGAGGTGGACTCAACCTGGCCAGGCCCCCCTCTCCCTCTCTCATTCCAGAATGGAGGTAGGCTCAACCTGCCCAGACCCCCCCCCCAAGAATGGAGGTGGACTCAACCTGCTCAGACCCCCTCTCTTGCTCCAGAATGGAGGTAGACTAGACCTGCTCAGACCCCCCAACCCCCTCCTCCAGAATGGAGGTGGACTCAATCTGCCCAGGACCCCCCCTTTCTCTCTCTCTCTCGCTCTCCCCAGTATGGAGGTGGACTCAACCTGCCCACCCCACCCCCCCTTCTATCTCTGTCTCCCAGGCTGACTCCCCGCTGTCTGCAGAGCGTTTCACCCCTTGCTCTTTCGAGTTGAGTCACAGACAGGCTCTAATGTGCAGAGAAGTGGGCTTGGCTGACGTCGCTACCTGAAACAGTGCTCTGAAACACAGACCGGGCAGATCTAACAAAACGGGACGGACCTTTGCTCTTTTTGCCAGCGTGTTTCTCACAACAGCCTTTCTGTGATGTCCTGTTCTTTCATAAAGAGGGAGAGGGTCACGTAGGAGGGAATAAAGAGGGTAAGTAAAACATGAGAGAGAGAGAGAAAGACAGCTGGCTGTCTTCTTCATCCAGGAGCAGCGGGCCATGCATTTCATAACAGTCCCTCTCACACAACCAGCTCCTTCATCACAGGGCCCCGAGGCCCCTCTTTTAAACCCACCATGGAGACCGATGTTCTGTCAGCTTCGCATAATAGACGGTACCCGCTCTCTGAAAGCCTTCTGACGCTGTGAAAAGGCGCCACGGTCAGAAAGGCACAATGACAAGTCTAATGCACAGTCGGCGCACTAATATGGCCATAAATAGATTAATGGTACAAGGAGCGAGCGACCACGGTATTCGATTGTCTGCCCAGCCGATAAACAGCTGAGCCGCATTATCTGCTGAAAAGCTTCCAAAAAGGCAAGGTAGCAAAGGGGGGAGGGGGGGGGAGGGGGGAAAAAGAAAAAAGAAAAAGCTCACGCAGCGGCATGAATAAATATTACATTAGCTCCACTCATCAAGAGATCTAATCTAATCTGTGGCTAATACCAAGGGGGCCTAAATCTGATCTCTGCGGTTCGGGCTGGGATAAAGAGCAAGCGCTAATTATTGTGCCGCCTTGTTCTCTCGCGTCTGCGCGGATCAAACGCTCTGAGGTCAGAGCTCGGGATACGGCAGCCGCAGCACCGAGCCCGGCGTGCTGTTGACACATCTGTCGCACAGACGCAGCCTCATTCCTGTGTAGTCCAGCGTACTTGCAGGCAAAAGCACAGCAGATAAGAAAGATGTGTGGACAATTGTGTCGGTGCACACATGCGCACACACAAATACTAAAATGGATGTGTAGCATACATGAATATATGAACACACACAACTGCACACACACACAAAATACTCGAGGACCCTCATTGACTACATTCATTCCCTAGCTCTCAACCCTAACCTTAACCATAAGAACTACATGTCTACCCATAACCCTTATGGACCCTTAAAGAAGTGAGGACCGGACAAAATGTCCTCATGTATCACGTTTATCCTCACAAAAGAGGTGGGCTGTCAGTAATCAGACTTCACAAGTGTAGCAATATGCACGCACACACACACACGCACACGCACACACACACACACACACGCACACACACACACTCTCATGCCTGTGGGCCATGGTGAGAGGGAGGCCAGATGTGCTGACAGAATCCCTGCTGTCAGCTGCTGCAGCACACAGACAGACAGACACAACAGACACTGTGGCTCTGACGAGTGTACTAGCCGCCCAGCTTTGAAGACCATTATCGACTCATATTTGCACTCGTGCTGCCCAAGATGACGGCGACGAAGAAGCTCGCAAGCAAACACCTACGAATGGAAAAAGCCGAGGTGATACTCTGCCGAAGCTTCATCTTGAAATCCCAGAAAATCAAAGAATATGGAGAAAGGCTGAGAGACGAAACCAAAACGAAAACAGAAAAATGCTGAACTGGTAATAACAATGGGACGAGAATAGAGACCCCGGCTTGTTGGCGTGCGCTGTAAGAAACGCAGATGTGAAAGATTGGCATAGCTACATGAGAACTTCTATTCTTGTGTGGAGTAATTGTGAAGATAAATCATTCCAGATTTATTATTTAAGTGAACAGTAATCTCTCAACTTGATCTCCATCTACTTAAACTGTATGAGTATTGAGTTAATAATTAAATGAATTAATGAGTGTATAAGTAGACACCAATATTGAGTGGCTAGCACTCCTGCGTGGCTTGCGACTTGTCCAGAACTCAAAACTCTCAACGTTATACCAAAATTCGCGGTATTCCGTTATTTTTTAGATGGATAATTAAATTGATATGACAATTAAATCTGACACATTCCACCTTTAGTGGCCACAGCCCATGCAAACTCATTCAACAATGAAACCGAAACGTCAGGCCTGGTGGCTGCTGGGAAACTAGAAAATCTGTGGTCTTTTCAAGGCAGCGTGATCTTCAACACAAAAGGTCCAGGTCCGGGGGCGTCCGGGTGGCGTGGTGGTCTATTCCATTGCCTACCAACACGGTGATCGCAGGTTCGAATCCCCGTGTTACCTCCGGCCTGGTCAGGCATCTCTACAGACCCAATTGGCCATGTCTGCGGGTGGGAAGCTGGATGTGTGTGTGTGTGTGTGTGTGTGTGTGTGTGTGTGTCCTGGTCGCTGCACTAGCACCTCGTCTGGTTGGTCAGGACACCTGTTCGGGGGGAGAGGGAACTTGGGGGGGGGGGGTAGCGTGATCCTCCCATGCGCTACATCCCCCTGGTGAAACTCCTCACTGTCAGGTGAAAAGAAGCGGCTGGCGACTCCACATGTACCGGAGGAGGCATGTGGTAGTCTGCAGCCCTCCCCGGATCAGCAGAGGAGTCGGAGCAGCGACCGGGGCAGCTTGGAAGAGTGGGGTAATTGGCCAAGTACAATTGGGGAGAAAAAAAGGGGGGGGGGATCCCAAAAAAAACCCCAAACATCCATAGCCCTACTTCCAATCAAAGGTTGATTCTTCTTCTATTGCTTTTACTGTTTCCATGGCAACGTTCTGCATGGCGTTTCATGGTGAAAAACCCTCATTCAGCAATGAAGGAAGCGAACCCAAACAGGCATATGGTTTGATTTTTCAGACAGGTGTAAATTCATTGTTAAACCTGCATGTTTTCAAAGAACAGAGGGACTTTATAGGGGGGGGTGCATTGAATTAAGTATAGTTCACCCTCAGGTTTTGTTGCACACATTTGGTTTGCGGTGTGCCAACCACGCTTTAAAAAGGTCGAGACACATGGGTGTAAATGACGTCCCTCTTGTTGCACTATGCCGAGCTTCGCTCCATCCATGACCGGCGTCTATCACCTTACGCAAATGAAACAACTGGCAACAAAGCAACCGTGTTTAACACACAGAGAGGCGCTAAAGAGTCAGAGGTCGCAGAAGTAAACGGATGCTGGTAGACTATGCTCGCTTGCTGGCTGGACTTCTTAAAATCTCCCGAGTGACTGTGTGGTCCAAATTTTTGAGAAACTGCGTCGGTCTGAACATCTGCACCTCTAACTCGGCCTTAAAAAGGCACACAAGCCGTTTTCATTCTCTCCCTTTTTTTCAATTTGTGGTGGGGTCTGACGTGTTTCTGCGAGGGCTTGGCCGACGCCGATAGCTGGTCATCCAGTTTTCACAGGTGTGCGGATAACGTTTGGGTTTCGCCGAGGCCGCGTACCCAAGGCAAGCGCTTCGACACGCCAGATACGGAGCCACGCAGACACAACCTTGGCCCGCTCTGTCCGCCGTATTTATTTAAACGCTCGGGCCTTTGTGAAAACGGGGTCTCTAGTACGTTTGTTTAAAGTTTAGTCTGAGTTCAGGGCACGGACACCGTCTACTAAAACAACCACGTTTTGTCTCGCAAAACGTCGCCTGCTAAAGCAGGTATGTGTTTTGCTTGGCTGAAGACCAGTGCGTAGATGCTGCAGAGCAATTCAAGGCAGAGTGCCAATTATCCAAGACGATTGTTATATGTATGTATATACACTTCATATCTCCACAGTTCTTCCAAGCAGTATATGTTTTAGCAAAGGTGTCTGCCTCCAGGAAATCATGTTTATGACTGAAGGAGTGATTTAAGCAAGGGTGGAGAAAAACACTGCAATTTCCATTGATGTGGCCCTCTTCGAACTGGAATGTTTTCTACTCTGCATTCCTGCAGAAGACCATCATAACCATAACAGTCAGGGTCTGAAGCGAGGAGCCGCTGACCGAGTGTGTGGCCACCAGTTAGTTCATCCTCCCTCCCAGGAAGTTAAGCAACAGGTCAGCTTTCTTTCGGTTGCCTGCTATCAGACAGGATTGTAAAGTCGTTAGACTCAATTTCCATCTTACGTCGAACTTCGTCTTCGCTCTAACTGATTTCCGTGGGGGAGGGGCATTCGATTCTCCCGAGCCAATCACAAGAGACCAACGTTCCTGCTTGACTCTAACGTCTTTGTAGGTCGACACTGATGGGTAGCCATGCAAACATGCTGGTTTTGCCGGAGTTTTAAGAAAGTAAAAACAAACTACAATGGGCGTCCGGGTAGCATGGCGGTCTATTCTGTTTCCTACCAACATGGGGATCGCCGGTTCGAATCCCCATGTTTCCTCCGGCTTGGTCGGGCGTCTCTACATACACAATTGGGTGGGAGTCCTGGTTGCTGCACTAGCGCCTCCTGTGGTCGGTCGGGGCGCCTGTTCGGAGGGGAGGGGGAACTGGGGGGAATAGCGTGATCCTCCCACGCACTACAGCCCCCTGGCGAAACTCCTCACTGTCAGGTGAAAAGAAGCGGCTGGCGACTCCACATGTATCGGAGGAGGCATGTGGTAGTCTGCAACCCTCCCCGGATCAGCAGAGGGGGTGGAGCAATGACCGAGGCAGGGTTATTGGCCGGATACAATTGGGGAGGAAAAGGGGGTGCGGGGACTACGATGTCGGGGGATATTGAGAAGACATGCTGTTTAACGCTTGACAATGGCGTTAGTCTCGCCTATGATTGGCTAAATTGTTAGCCCCCCCATGGTGCTCATTGGATAATCGCTTTTTCAACCGAGAAACCGCTGTTTCACGTCATGATGCCAGACCAGAAGAACCAGCCACCTCGGTGGAGTGGGCAGATCCAAAAGGTCTGGACCCAGGCAATTCATTCAGAGGACCAGACTCCAAAACCGCGTTTGCCTGCGGAGATGAGATCTTTATCCCGTGTTTTACGACTGCAGTACTCAAACTGGCCGACAGGGGATCCTTAAACCTTGCCCTCTCTCTCATCTCATCTTCAAAACAGAAAAAAGTGCCTGATGGGTTTTTAAACCCGCTTGCCGCTGGGGCTTAGCGGTCGAAGAAAAGTCTATTTCCCATCCAGAAAGCCCCATCAGCTGGTATGTTGTTCATGTTAAGTACACAATGAGGACAGCCCTCCTCTTTAGGGGTTATCTAAACCCTTTTTGAATGAATTTGTGCAACAGGATGACAATTAGAGGACGGTTAGTGCCCATAAAACCAACACCCTAAACAAACACAACACAAAGGTTTCATACAAATCACACTCCGACTACTTAGAAATCAAACTTGGACGTATAGTAGTTGTGCGTCCGTTTCTTAATGGGAATGTGGCAGGTGTAGGATCAGTTAATAGGAATGTGGCAGGTGTAGGATCAGTTAAGGGCTACAAAAGGTGATGTGCTGACTAACCAGTATTAAAATGGGAAATGGAAATCTTGACCGCGGTCAATGCTTCATAATATCATCCTGTTCTCTGAAATTTCCACCTTTTTAAGCAGCGGCGCCATGTCAAGTGCACGCGTTTGCATGTGTGCGTGCATGCGTGCACTTGTTTCCTTGACCTTCATCTAATGTGAATCACCAGCCGGCTACACATGACTGAGCCACTACAATCACGTACCCAAACACCGTATTATTATAGACAGAGTCCTCTGTTTCACCAGCCCGGTTAGCTCACTCATCTTCTTCCACCGAAACCGACTCGACCTTCCAGTTTTACCTCTGAAAATAATCCAACTTCTCTACGGGAAAGAAGGGATGGATTGTTAGAGCACACCAGGCAACACACACACACACAGAAACTATTTTCTCTTGCTTGATCAGAAAAACTCACTATAATATGTGTGATATAAACCATTCATACAGCCATTATCCAAACCGTTTATTCTGCTCTCAGGGTCGCGGGGATGCTGGAGCCTATCCCAGCAGTCATTGGGCGGCAGGCGGGGAGACACCCTGGACAGGCTGCCAGGCTATCACAGGGCCGACACACACACACCCATTCATACCTAGGGACAATGTAGTACGGCCGATTTACCTGACCTACATGTTTTTGGACTGTGGGAGGAAACCAGAGCACCCCCAGAGGAAACCCACACAGACACGGGGAGAACATGCAAACTCCACACAGAGGACGACCCGGGATGACCCACCAAGGTTGGACTACCCCGGGGCTCGAACCCAGGACCTTTTTGCTGTGAGACGACCGCGCTAACCACTGCGCCACCGTGCCGCCTGGTGTAAACCATTTGAAAATAAATGAAACCTAATGGTACTCGATGATTAGTAGAACTGCAAGCAAAGTAAAATCTAACATAGGCTTCCCACAGCTTTTAGAAGATCATATGCAAGGGCGGCACGGTGGCCCAGTTGTTAGCGCTGCCGCCTCTCAGCAAGAAGGTCCAGGGTTCGAACCCCAGGGTTGTCCAACCTTGGGGGCCGTCCTCTGTGTGGAGTTTGCATGTTCTCCTCGTGTCTGTGGTGGGTTTTCTCCGGGTGCTCCGGTTTCCTCCCACCACCAAAAAGACATCCATGTTAGGGTTAATACTCCCGTCTCTGCCCCTGACCGAGGCAATGGAGAGGAGAACTGGAGTTGGTCCCCGGGCGCAGCATGACGGCGGCAGCCCACTGCTCCTAGCTACACAGATCACAGCTAGGATGGGTTAATTTGCAGTAAATTAATTTCCCCAAGGGGATTAATAAAGGAAACTTAACCCTTCTGTTGTCGTACGGGTAAACAAGGCCCATAACAGTGTTTAACAGCAGAGAAAAGTCTCTAAATGATCTTTTTTCAAGCTGAAATTTGATGACTTTTCCTAGAGTGACCTCAACATTAGAAAAAGTGAAACATTTTTTTCGTTCATATTTCCATGAAAGCTGTACACCACTAGGGTACTAAGATTGTCTTAGGGTCATTTTTGACCCTAAGACATGTTGGGGTCATGTGTGACTCTATAAAAACGAGTGGTGTCCACTGACTAAATGCAGTCTTTCTGCACTGGGAAGAGGGAAAGGGTCAGATAGTCACACAGTTTGTGATGAATGACAGCTTGTTTCTTTGTCCAAAACAGATTTGGGGTTTAAAATTAAATTAAGTTGCTTTGATTTAGAGGTTTAATGAAGGCGGGTCATGAATAACCCTTATGACAAGGGCAGTATACAGAATGTGAGGACAACACAAGGGCTAACTTAATAACTTAAGATCCAGTACATCCATCCATTATCCGAAGCGCTTATCCCGCTCTCAGGGTCGTGGGGATGCTGGAGCCTATCCTAGCAGTCATTGGGCCGACACACAGGGCCAACATACACACACACACACACACACACACACAGTCATACCTAGGGACAATTTAGTATGTCCGATAAGATCCAATACAGCCCCATGTGATGAAGCGGTGCACATTTACGAAGCGACGGGCACCTTCTGCCTTTACCCTGGTGAGACACCCGGCGAGTACTGGTTTATATCGACAGGCCGTCAGATAGAGTGTACCGAGTGGAAAAATGTAGAACACACATACCCCCCCCCCATTTGTGCGGGTAATGACTA
This sequence comes from Lampris incognitus, assembly GCF_029633865.1. Taxonomy (NCBI): domain Eukaryota; kingdom Metazoa; phylum Chordata; class Actinopteri; order Lampriformes; family Lampridae; genus Lampris; species Lampris incognitus. The sequence goes on along the minus strand of NC_079228.1, from coordinate 32,018,097 downwards.
AACGGGCCGCCTTCACAGCCCAGAGGGAGTTGTGGGTAACGGCTGTACAACCGCACAAGCGCTGCACGTGGCGGGCCCAATTTTACAACCAATGGTAATCCGAGCCCTGAAGGGGAGTCGGGGAGACATTCGTTCGCTATGAGGCACGTGCATGCGTACAAAAACGCACGCACGCACGCACGCACACACACACACACACACACACACACACACACACACACACACACACAAACAAACAAACAAAAACACAAGATGAGTGAGTTCAAATGGAAAACACGGATGTCCGACCACAGAGAGGAAAGGGGGGGGGGTCATTTAAACTGGTAATAAGATGCAGAGGTCACAGGTCACATTCATAAACCACACACACAGATGATGACGGCGCCTCCTTTCTTTTCTTTTTATCCTTTCCTCACAGCCCTTGTGGCCTTGGCCTCTCTTCTCTGACTGTCTGGCTGCTTCCTCACCTCCGTCTCATCTCTGACTGGAAAACATCTGAACGGCAGTAACGGTGCCGGCCGGGCCATAAAACCCAGGGACACCGCACTATTACCCATAGGATTACTACGTCATCTGCAAATGTGGGCTGCGGAAGACTTATGGACTCTTAAAACTACACCCCCCCCCCTCCCCATTTCAAACGACCTTTGTCTATTGCCTTCTGAGTGGAAAACAAAAAGGGGAAGGGCGAGAAAGAGAGACGGGGAGAGGATGCCCCCTCTGACACTGCTGCTACGATAACGCCGTTTGGTATTTTGTCTTCTATTTTTGGAAACACAAGATAATATCTAGTTTAGAGATGAGAAAAATGTGCGCCGAGCATCATGGGAGATGCTTTGATATGTTTTTGCTCAGTGTGTGTGTATGTGTGTTTTTGTGTGTCTGCATGTGTGTGAGGGAGGCATAAAGGTTGGTTTGGTGTGCAAAGCTAGTTAGAAAAGCCCCTACGATGACATAGAGTGAGTCACACCATCTGTGTGTGTGTGTGTGCGTGTGTGTGTGCGTCCATCCGTGCGTGTGTGTGTGTCCCTCCTTTATCTCTGCTGGTGGGCTGACTGGGAATAAGGAGCTCCATGGTGACACCAGTGGCCAACTCATTGCTGATGTGTGTCTGATGACTGGTACTATATGGTGCAGACCGGTGCAGTGCCCGCTAAATCACAATCGCGCACATGTACAAACGTGCAAACTCCCCACACAGACGCACAACAAGCACCTCTGACACGCACATAATTAGTCAAGCTCATTTAAAGAACACACACACACACACACACACACACACTCTTCTGAGACGTGAGGTAAGTGTACACAGCCATACACGCGGCTCATTGTGTAGCTGCCAACAACAGACTCCAGTGAGGCTCAAGATGTTTAGACTGGCACGGTCACAACAGCGCTCATCCCCGCTGGATTACATCACCGCGGCGTGACCGCCAATCCGTCAACACCGCAACTACTGAAACAACACGGGCACCGGACCTTCCTGTGTGCTGCTGAAGCTGCCCCCAAATGAGGATCAGACCCTACCAGCTAGCTAGGAGAGGCAGGAAGTGGGACGAGGGTAGAAGGAGGAAGTTGTGTAGGTCATGGGTCACAAGCGCATAGTGTAGAAAAGTGCAGATCCTGACCCCACAGGGCGGTCAGTAAGCCCAGTGTGCATTGAGGGACAGTGTTGCGGAGCTGGACAAGGCAGAAAGAGAAGGCAGCCGTACTGAAAAGCAGGAACCAGGACCTGATGCTTAACTTACTGTAGTGTTTGTATTTACATTTCGCATTTGGGTCCTAATTCGATCTGCGAGATCCAGTATCGAGCCCATTAAGACTTGCAAAAGAAAACAAAAACAAGTACAGATGGTGAAGGTCACAGCCACAAAGTGCGGAGATCATATGAAAAGTAGACGTTTGAGGGGTTGGATAGGGGAGAAGGGGATGTGATTTTGGAGGGGAGAGGAAATTAGTGGGGGGAGAGAGGAATGTCCAGTTTTATGCTTGTTCAAGTCATTTTCTCAAACTTCAATAATCGGTGGTTCTTGGCAGAACGTCGCTCGATGGGAAGCGCAAATCTGACTCTTTGTTTAGTCTGCCTCTGCGAACAAAGAGGGAATTGATTATGCATGCTTTTTTAGCGCAAGAGCTCTACAAAATGCTAATGTGCTCTTATTGGCAGCGAGGAAAAACTCTCTAAGAAATGTTTGTGCCTGAAACACGCCTTTAACTTCGCCCTAAAAGCAAAGGCCGAGCTTTTCATTAGCTAAATATCAACTTATTCGTAGATTTCTGACATTAGACTGACACATTTTAGTCAGCACTACACATCCACACTTGTTTATCTAATTCACACAATATATATGAGTATACACAAATTCGGTGTGTGCCATTATATCCATGTTTGGCTGTAAAATGAAGGGCTACACTATTCTGAAACACAGCAGCTGGCTCGCTCACAATGAAAAAGCTGCAGGTTTACATTGGTTGTACAACTTTGGCGCAAGTCCCACCCAACTTAACAATCGGCGTATTCAGCCGAAGAAGCCACGCTCCCTTTTACAAGACAACGCGTCATCGCACGGTGCAGGGATGAAGAGGTGCCTCCTCCTCGAGTGGAAAGCCGTCACCCTGTCTCGCAATCTCACGCAAGCTAATCAGGCACGCCGAGGCCCGGCTTTTGTGCTTCAGCTGCCGGACCGCAATTAAAACAATACCCTGGAGGGTACGTGTTCAGCTCACGATGGAGCTTAATGGCATTCCAAGGAGGACCGGGGCTGTGAATGGACGTGAATGGTTGACGGCATACGAATGACGCTATCTCACTAGCTAGCTAGCTGGTAGGCGGGCAAGGCCCACTCCGGAGCTGTGGCTCGGTGAGGGACGGAGGTGGAGAGAGGGATGGAGGTAAAGTCTAAATGTAGGTCCCATTCAAGGTTTTATCTTCCAATGCACACAAACACACCATAGACACATTCACACACACACACCATACAGATACACACACACACACGAGAGTGAGGGACAGACAAGAGAGACAGACAGAGCTCAGTGAGGAGCCTCTCTTTTCATGCAGATCTTTTGTCTCACAGTAATGTCTGGTATGCTGGGATACAGGCTCTGCTCAATGACCTGATTTCTATGGGCTGCCACGGCACCGGCGGCCTGTGTGTGTGTGTGTGTGTGTCTGCCTGCAAGCCCTTCCTTTGGATAAGACACAGGACTTAGCTCAGCAGACAGACACAGACAGCTTCGGCCCATAAGGGGGCAGGAAACACCACACACACACACACACACACAAGGTAAACAACAAGGCCTGGAGCGCTCATAGCTGGAAGACAGACATAATTAGATAAGGAAATATGCTGTGGGAAACTTATTTTGATTAGCGATATCACAACTGAACGGATACAAGTGACGGGTCGGTTTGTGTGCAAATATGAAGTTGACGGCATTGTGAATTTACTGGTTGAAGAACATTAGAGATCAAACCCGATATGAATTTGTTTGAGCCCCAATCAAAGTTGGAAACAAACCCATCCAGCTATTTTCCGCGTCCTAATGGTGGAGGAAAAAAAACAAACAGCCAGCTAAAAATCACTGAATTCACTTTATCTAGGCATCCTACTTCTAGTGGATATATTATGCAATATGATGTCCATTCAGTTCACAAGGGGCATCGCCATCGGGGCTAACACTTAAACACACACAAACACGCAGCTCGCACACCCACTCTCGTGCATACATGCACACACACAGTCACACACAAAATTTCCACCATCGGCCCACTTACCTACATACAAACACTTCCTCTAAACCTCATGAGGGTTCAAATATATCCTCTACATATGTGTGCACGCTCTCTCGTCCTGTGTGTTTTTGTGCGATATAAATTCAGTGTGATGACTGATAAATTGACTGACTGGTTGTTGAATGAGCGTAAAATCTAAAAGAAAATGCAGAGAGGAGGACCCCCCCCCCCCTTTAAAACCCTTCAAAGACAGACCTACCTTGTCTCTGAATGAAGATCCTGAGCAGGGGGTGGGCCGTGGACACCGCCTTGCAGAAGTTGTCGTCGTTGTTGATTGGCAGCAGGTCACCGTGGATGTCGGCGTAGCCAATCATCACCTCCATGTTGGCGATGCGGTGGATGTGCATGATGAGCTTGTAGAACTCCTCGAACTTGCCCGGCTTGACCCGGTCCACCGAGAACCGCCGGAACTCTGCCCCGTACTGTGTGGAGGGGGGGGAAAGAAGACCAGAGCACAGGGAAGGTTACTATGACAACCAAACAGGAAGAGGAAGCCGGAATGTCTGACCTCATGCATTTCTATCCAAACAGACCTCGTGCATTTTCTCCAAACCAGGCAGCAGGTTTGGACGCAAGTTTCGCGGCTGTCTCGACACACGGCCGTGCCTCCCACTCTGATAAAGAGACGGATGGTTTTATTGTCCTCAGGGAGGACATTCTTCTGCGCAGTCGGTACACGTTACACAGAAGACGACAGGGTGAACCAAGAGGGAAGCTGACGTAAACCACCCATATTCAAACACTTGAACAAAAAAATAACGCCGACTAACACGGATGCGCCCACCTGATAAATAACGCACTGGAGATTCCCATATGTGAGTGACCCCCCCCCCCCCCCGGTATCAATCATGCAAGCTTCATGCATTTCCTTTAGGTTTTACTGAAGAAATGGGAACACAAAGTCGTCTCAAAGCAAGACACAATCCTTCATCCAACAAAGTCAAGACTGATATAACTTCTCATTGACAAGCGTCCCTGTTGCTTGGAGCTTCACGAAAACACAAACAACAAAACCTCTGGGAGATTTAACGGTGAACCGCATCACTGGACCGCACATTTATCCACCATCGTCCAAGAGTTCAGCACAAGAACAACAGAACACGAGCAACAAACTGTCAGACGCACATCAGGTACAGTTCAGTCCAAATGAAATGGAAGAGCAAGTGTTTGTGTCTGTGTTTGTGTGTGTGTGTGTGCGTGTGTGTGTGTGTGTGTCTGTGGGGGGGATAGGTGGGTCATAAATTGAACAATGGAGCAAAACAGGTAGATGAGTCAGCGACCCCAGCATGTAGAAATGGCAGCCGCTCACCATTTACGCACAAGACTTGAGCAACTGCGGGGAAGCTCGGCTGCTGAGGTCACCAGACGAACCGACGACGAGGGCGGCAGGAAGAGAAAGACACAGAAGAAGAACGACTACGGGGGAGCAAATGAAAGCAGACACAGTGTCACAGATGTGAAGTACAACCGTTGTGCGACTATGTTGCGAACGAAACGATACGGGATCGCCGCCTTTGGGTTGGATTTATTGTAAAGCGACTCTGAGTGTTAGAAAAGCACTATATAAGTTAATTATTACTAATATTATTAATTGGAAGTAGGTCAAGTATGGACCGCACAAGTATTGAGTAGCTAACGTTACATATTATTTATGCCGTCCCGGTTGGATGCTAAAGCTAAAGCTAGCTCGTCTGAGTCGTGTTTTTAGCTGAGCAGTAACCCAGGAAAGCATGCCAACACATCAGAAAACACTTAAAAAGCTTTTATCAACAGACCGATTTAAGTCAACATGTTGAAGGTCAAGTCAAGTAGGTTCTACTTGTCCCGACAATTGTTGTTTAGCAGCGCCAACATTTAAACACACAAACACTCCATAGGAACGCATTAGACCAATAAATACAACATGTAGTGAGGAGAACAAAGCCAGTGAAAAGCAACACAACAGTAATTAATCAATAATCAATATTATTATTACTATTATCATTAGTTTATTATATTATTATATTATTACTATCATTATTATTAGTAATTAAGTAAGAAGGTGATAGATCACATCTTACTTCCGTCTCTGTCGATGGAGTTTCTGTGAAATCCTACCTCCACTGAAACCGCATGGGTGATACCAAGTGACAGTGACAGAATACTCGGAGGCTAAGAAAGGCCAGTGGTGGGGGCGTGGAATATATTTTGCCAATCTTCTTACCAATGACAATTGTCGAGTTGATCACACGAAACAAAAAAAAATCTTTTAACATCCTACAACAGCATGTGTTTTTGGATGCGCTCACAAACTTCTTTCGGAGGCGCCGCAGTGCAGACGGTACAGCTAAACGTGAGACCGAATGAGTTTGTGAATGAGTGAGTGAGAAGTGATGCAAACACGATTAGTCAGCTGATCGACTGGACGATCGACAGAAAACTAATCGATTACCGTTTTGGCAGGTGACTGATCGTTTAAGTCAGTCGTCGAGTACAAATACCAAACGTTTGTTGTTCGGTAGTTTCATAAATGCTCACATCAGGAATCAGATATGGTTTCTCCCCGCCCACAGCAGTGCAACACAAAGACAAGAACGCATATCTAAAAACTACAAGAACACATATCAAAGTACAACAAAAAAAATCACTGTCCAAGAGAACGAACGCCAGGATGAGTGTTGGAACTGCCGGTCTGCATGGGCTAGCAGTTAGCTTAGCCTGCCCCACTTCCACGTCCCGTCAGACTGCCCTCGGTGTTTCCTCTTCGGGCACAGCTCCGGGCAGGGCCGTGGTCCCTTGGCCCACAGGACGCGGCAGACCAGGCTCCCCCAGCCCATCCAGCGCCAGCTCCCCCAGCCATCAAACGAAGACACAAACTTAGACGCAGATGTGGACAAAGACACTGCATGGATGGTGCTGGTTGAGGCCGTTGCAAACGTGAATTCGCGCCGCAATTTTCCTACCTTCCTCTGATTTATATAATTATGAATTGAACACTACTTGAGGTTTCTGTGGTTGTCAGTCAGACTGAGTAACGCGCCCTCTGGAAATGCGCGTTCATCGATGTTTTTGACTTCTAACCGACTGAGTGATTAATCCATTAAATCCAAACAATAATGGATAGATTAATCAAGTACGAAAATAACTGCTAGTTGCAGCCGTAGTGAGAAGATGGATTCATGAGCTGCTTCACATCCAAAAAGAGAAGCGGGTAAACAAAAGAATGACACGGTCCTCGTAACCACAACGCCGCACGCTGGGAAACAGCACGAGCATGACTACAAATGACCACCCTGCCTCCGTTAGTGACTGTAATCTTACTGTAATTATCCGCTCAGGGGGAGAAGATGAGAGGAGCTGAGAGAAGAGGAGCGAGAGAGGAGACAGAAGAACTGACAGGAGAGGAGGGAGGAAAGTAAAAAGAGCTGACAGAAAGAGCAGGGCGGAGAGAGGGTTACATTAACTCCATCTACTCTGTAATTAAGAGTTGACATGTGATCTTAAGACAAGAGGAAGTATGTTGGGAGAATTCTGGGGTGCCAGGATGGTGTCAAGTTTGCCAGATCCACTTAGCCATTTCAACCCCCCCCCTCCACACACACACACACACACACACACACACGCGCGCGCGGAATGAATAACAATCTAGGCAGCACTGAACCTGCAATCTAGAAAATGAGACCTAACTTTGATCGCTGCTCATAAAACTAAACCTCAATTTTAGGCCTTGTTCAGACTGCCAGCCCAAATCCGTTTTTTGGCATACCCAGATTGTATCCAGATTGATGTTAGAAAGTCTGAACAGCAGGAAAAAAAAAAAAAAAAAAACACGTGAAACGCGATTTTTGCAAATCGGATCCAAACCACATTTGGAGGTGGTTTGAAATGCGATTCCAATCGGATTTCTAGTCCAGCCGGTCTGACCGCCCAAATCGGATTTCAGACTGTCAGACTGTGTCAAACATGGAACCACACCTCTCGCTGCACAGTGGAGCCCGCCACAACTGCAGCATAGATCATCACAACGTATACCGCCGGCCTCGTCCATCACCGAGTTTGTCTGGTGTGACGGAGGAGTTCTGCACCATGAGTTTATTTACTTATTTATTTACTTATTTATTTATTTGGGGAGATACTTTATTGATCCCTGTAGGGAAATTCTGCTCTGCATTTAACCCATCCTAGCTGTGTAGCTAGGAGCAGTGGGCAGCTGCTGTGCAGCACCCGGGGACCAACTCCAGTTCGTCTTGCCATGCCTCAGTCAGGGGCACAGACAGTATTAACCCTAACATGCATGTCTTTTTTTTGATGGTGGGGAAACCGGAGCACCTGGAGGAAACTCACCGCAGACATGGGGAGAACATGCAAACTCCACCAGAGGATGACCCCCAAGGTTGGACAATCCCAGGATTCAAACTCAGGAACTTCTTGCTGTGGCCAGGTAGCATCTGGATGTGGGCCACTTCAGGCAATGATGCGGTACTGATGACCTTCTTCTGGCCCTGCAAAATGGATGTGAGCCTGAAGTGGCCCACATGTATAATAGCAAATATGGCCTAAATATGCCAAATCAAATGTGGGTCTTTTTTGGCAAAGATGCGGTGATCTCAGCAACATGTCATCTGGATGTGACCCTGAAGTGGCCCGTGTGGTAAATGGTGAATATGGCCCAAATATCACAAAACAAATATGGGCCACCTTTGGCAAATATGTGGCACATGCGACATTGCTATGGCTTGGTTCTGGCCCAGATCTGGCAAACAGGAGCAGACCACCCAAGTGGCATCATTCCACGGGGTATGTGGGCTGGCTGAAAGCGTCGCGTGTGGGACGGGTCCGGGCCGCAGGTATTTTGCCATCTGGGTGAGGCGACAGCGCTAACCACCGCACCACCGTGCAGCCCTAAACCGCTGTTATTACTAATAAACGTGACGTTTATTTAGTTCACAGACTTTCATTTAGTTCACCACAACAACACCCTGTGACCGCCATGGAAACTGAACTGTCTTTTGTGATGCCATCAAAATGAGAATACGCTTTGTATGAGCGATCTTTTTGCTCCTTCAGGAATACACCATCCAATTTCGCTAACAACGTTACCATACCGTTATCACTGTCCAATTCTTCTGCGGAGATTTCCCCGGCTCTTCCTTCAAGCCCCAAAGCAACAACAAGGGCTTGTTTCTTTTTGTCGAGTTCAGTAACCTGCGTCCAGATATTGACTTCATTTTTCCAACATTCGTATGGCCTGGCTTCATCAAGGCATGACTAAAGGCGTTGGATCGGCTGGGGGAGCCTGGTCTACTGCGTCCGGTGGGCCCCGGGACCACGGCCCTGCCTGGAGCTGCGCCCGAAGAGGAAACACTGAGGGCGGTCTGACAGGACGCGGAAGCGGGGCAGGCTAAGCTAACTGCTAGCCCATGCAGACCGGCAGTTCCGACAGTCATCCTGGCTGGCGCTCCATTCTCTGGACAGTGGAATTCTTGGACTGTGTTGCACTGAGTGGACTGTGTTGTTAACTGTTTGTGTTTTGGGGGTTTTTTTTTGTTGCTTTGTTCTCTCTGTTTTTGTATGTTTTGGGGAAATTTGGGATGTGTGTTTTTGTCTTTTGTGTCGCACTGCTGTGGGCTGGGGGAAACGGAATTTCGTTTCTTTTGTGTGCGCAAGTACATGACAGAAATGACAGGCGTCCGGGGAGCGTAGCGGTCTATTCCGTTGCCTACCAACACGGGGATCTTCGGTTCGAATCCCCGTGTTACCTCCGGCTTGGTCGGGCGTCCCTACAGACACAATTGGCCGTGCCTGCGGATGGGAAGCCGGATGTGGGTATGTGTCCTGGTCGCTGCACTAGCGCCCCCTCTGGTCGGTCGGGGCGCCTGTTCAGGGGGGAGGGGGGACTGGGGGTGGTGAAACTCCTCACTATCAGGTGAAGAGAAGCAGCTGGCGACTCCACATGTATGGGAGGAGGCATGTGGTAGTCTGCAGCCCTCCCCGGATCGGCAGAGGGGGTGGAGCAGCGACCGGGACGGCTCCGAGGAGTGGGGTAATTGGCCGGATATAATTGGGGAGAAAAAAAAAGGGAAAATTCCATTAAAAAAAAAAAAGACAATAAGTTGTTCCTGATAATTGGCAACCATCCTCTGCTACCAATGTGGTTTGACTTGTCAGCCCGATTGTTTTTGGGCGGGCAAGATGATGGATCGCCATTTCTCACACTTCCGTGTTGGTAAACCGCGTCACCACCATATGTAGTCACTCACGCCTACGTCGTTACCACAGCAACCCATACAGGTAGGTTGGTGATGCCTGGACACACAAATCCGATCTGATCACCTGCAAATAACAGTGCGGACAGTCTGTCTTGAAGATCTGATGTGAGAAACAAATCCGATTTGCCTGCAGTCTGAACTAGAGACCGACTGCTTCTTAAAAAGCTGAAAAACGGGTTCTCTCGGGGGGGGGGGAAGACTTTAGAAAAGGCGTAGGTGGCATCTGGGCAAACAAAAGCTAAAACCTGACGGTGTAATTAATGAACGTCAACAGATCAAAACCCAACACTCGACAGCGGGCTAAACCGTGAGCTTGTTTCTGCGTTTTAATGCCGACCCAAGGCCCGGCGACGCCTGGGGGCGTTAACAGCACCGTTTTTCCCCCCTCGACGTACTTGAAACATAGCGTGAAGAATCTATTTTCAAACCAAAACGCGGCCCATGGGCACAAGCAAGCCTCAACATGCGGCAATTAATCACTGGCCTAAATTCTGAATCCAAAACCTGAGAATACATCACACGAGGGGTGACATCACCTCTCCTCCGCGCCTATCAGGACAAAGCGAGGCTGACAGGCTCAAACACGTCTGCAGATGCACTCACCTCTGACACAGAGGAGAGCGCATGGAGGCTAAAAAATCCCCGCATCTTCTGCGGTGTTTGTGTCTGGCTGGGGTCCCCGAAGAGTCTTTAAAGTGGCGACAAAAGGCTGATTCACACTTGGGGATATGAATAAAAAACCCAGAGACGCCCATAAACAGGTCTGCTTTGAAGTGCAGCCGGCCTTAGCGGGCTTTCAGCTCAAACTGGATTTTATGCTAATGAGGTTTGGGAGCTCAAGAAGGAATTTGGAAGGGGGAAGAAAGAGCGGGTGGAAGGACCTGTTCACCCCCCCCCCCCCACACACACACACACACACACTCCACTATCTCAGATTAAAGCTTCAAGTTGAGTCAAACCAGCTCCAAGCGGAGGGTCCCAGATAACCAGCCAGACACCTTCAGCGTTGTCTCCGATAGTTTTATCAATGCAGAAGCCCCCCCCCCCCCCACCCAAACTAAACACAACAAACTCACCCTGCTCCGGGGTGAACCCGGCAGGAATATCAGGGATCCAAACCACACACGCAACCAAGACAGCAGACGCACCGCTACTGCTTTTCCCACGCCGATGTCGGCTTCTGCATGCAGGATTTTGCACGCTTTTTAAACACACTGCATTTTTCTTATTGTGTCCAATAAGCCCGATTGGGTTTTCTTTTTGTCACATAAATTCAAATTGCTTAGTTTCTTTTTCATCATCATCATCTCCTTAAATGATCCCCTCCCCTTCATAGTGATGCACAAATAACCTGTACGTAACCCTGAGTCCTCTCGTTTATCTGACCTACTTGAGGTGCACATCATTTATCATGTCTTGTTGTCAGATGAAATCCAGATTCAGTGCCGCACCACCCCCGGTGCCAAAACTGCCTCACATCTGGCTTCAATTGGGTTAAGATCTTGGGGGTGAAGGCATCTTTTCAATCCCAAATTGATTCGGCTAGTTTCTGAAACCACCCACCTACCAATTCTCACACACACACACACACACACACACACACACACACACACACACACACACACACACACACACACACACACACACACACACACACACACACACACACACACACGTAGAAAGAGAAGCGGTCATAATTGATTGGGACATAAATAGAGGGATGAGTCACTTTTTCGAGTCATTAAAAGTCTAAATGAGTGACAATGAATGAGCAGTGAGTCACAGCCAGTGACAACTATTTCAACGTGACGACAGCATCAGTCCTGCCCATCCCACCCAACCCGCACCTACAAACAATACCAGTACGAACACACCAACTTCCTCTCTTCTCGATGGAGTGATCTGGAATACGATAAACCTACAAAACAAATGCAACAAAACGACATGAAAATACAAACTGTTGCTCTTTGCTGGGGATAAATCAATGTGCATGACCAAATCATGTGCTTTAAACCTCCAGTTCAAGTTTGGTTTTGCAGAGTCGAACCAAATGAGATAAGGGTATCGGCATCCGTTTCACAGTTAAACTGGCTAATTTGCTAATTGGTCGTGTTTACAAACAACCTCACCGTCTTCATTTTGGGGACTGGAGTTCTTTTGTATAGACACACTGCGCAAAAGTGTGAAGATTTGTTTAGCCAAATGAAGTTAGGCAGAATTTGTACCAAAGAAAAAAAGAAAGAAAAAAGACAGCAACGTGGCCTAAAAAATGCAGAAGGGATAGGTGTGAGGGTGTTGAGGGGGTTAATGTCGTTGAAGGAGAACACAGGTGTTTGCAGTGGCGTGGGTTCATGCACATGCATGTCAGAACCCCCCCCCCCCCCCCCGCTCTTCCCCCAACCCACAGAGCCGTCTTTCAACTCCACTGGTGGGTGACAGTTGGTGAAATAACAGAGCGGTAACGCACCATCACTCAAGTGCACGTCCAACATCCCATCTCATCCAGCACCTCTTACCCTAAACCTGGGCTCACTACCCTACCCTGCCCCGACACAACGCCGTCTGATGCCACGACCCCTGCAACTCACCCCAGACACTCAGCAAGCAAAGCTGGGGCTACACACAACCTGCAGCATTCACCCATGTCCACTGCGAGACGATTCAGCTTTGACTCAGGTACCAGAGGACACACAGGCAGGTTCTTCTTCTCATGCACAGCATGTCTGGGTAATCACACGTTGTTTTGGGTTTGATTTCAACACAACAGCTAAGTGCACTGTGGTGAAAATACACACGTACGTGTCTGCAGATGCACTGCTGTGCTGACAAAGTTTTACCCACAAAACTCGCCCCACACGAGCTCGCAGATGGTTGACGTCAGCTGTGGCGACGACATACCTGCTGGTTGACCGTGTTTAAGATAAGGTAAGTTTTATTGACCCCACAGGGGATCTCAAGTTGCTGCAGCAGCTGGACGGCACAGACTGCACGCAGGTGTCACCGACTGCAAAAATGCTGCGCAAAAAGGGGTGTAATGAATATCCAAATATACAAATTATGTATGTGCAAAAAAAAAGTGCAGTGTGCTTATGCAATTAAGCAAATATGCGGATGTAAAACTGCACGCATGCATATATATATATGTGTATATATACGAAGCAGTTACGCGAAAATAAACCTACACAGAATCACGAGCCCACTGTGCGGATGAATGGAACGCGCGGACGCAGAAAAGTCAATGGATTTGACGGATTGAGCCCTCGCGCACCACGCAACCAATCAAAACCCCTGGGTAAATTCAAACAATGTGGCGAAAATAATCCCACTGACGTTGCAGCAATCCCGCAGAGGACATCAGAGCCGCAGCCGACGGCTGGCAGGGCTTCACACCGACCCGAGTGAAGTGTGTGTTTATCTCCAAGTAAACCTGCACACCGGATAGCAGATGGAGGCTGAAGTCACAGCGGATAATAGTTCTGCCCTGACTTTGACTCGAGAGCTGATTCGTGACAGACAGACAAGACAGACAGACAGACAGACTGACGACCCCCCCCCCCCCCCGCGGGAATAATGTCATGTTATTGCAAGATGGGAAATCCTCGGGAAGTTTGGGAACACATGCACAAAACGACGCACGACATCCGCAAACGTGTTTTAAACATAAGAGCATAAGCGCCGCTTTACACTTAACAGGGGTCGAGAAGCGCCTCGGCGGAGGGGGGGGGGGCTTCTTGACCAAAGCGCAGCCGACCACGGCTCGTTCTGAGGGAGGACCATGTGAACTCTCTGCTAGTCTCCCGAGCCGACACGGCGCCCGCAAAATTACACCCGTTCAGTACATACCTTGCTTTTCACCTCCACGGCGTTACAATCCGTATATCGCAAAGGCTGCGACTTGTTAAAACTCCGATTCATGTTTTTTTTTTTCTGTGCGCGTGTTTTGAGGTTTAAAAAAAAAGAAAAGTTCAGCAGCGTTTGCCCGCACAAAAAAATGGGGCTTAAATCCCACAGACAATCTCTGATGAAGAAAAACCTCCGTGCAGCCCCGACGCGCTTCTGACAGCAACGACTTGTCGCTGGTCGAAACTAGTTTTTAACTCCCGAGGTTTTTTTTCTCCCTCCCAGTTCTTCTTCTTTCGGTGTGCCCCGGTACGCGTTCGGGGAAACTTGACGGGAAAATAAGGAGCAAACTACTCGCCGCCTCTTTTTACTGGGGGAGTGCGTTAAGTTTTGAAATGACGTCACCTCATAAGTCATCGCCTACAGCTGGTCCTCCCGCCCGCCAGGGGGCGGGCTTCACCTCAAGGGTCCATTCCGCTTTTGCTGTCCCAGCTAGTTCAGGCGTTTTTAATGAGAATCAGAATCGTCTTTATTTGACCATGTACTCAATGTACTTACACAGAATAACAACAACAATCTTCAGGGATATATCTATACCTATAGATATAGATATATATGTATGTATATATATATATATATGTATATATATATAGATATATATATAGATATAGATATATATATACAAGGAATGAGTATATGCAGGTAAGACAGGAAGGCAATAGTGCAATGGTGCAGAGTGCAAATATGCTGGAATAAACATATTGTAGCGAATTCGGGGGGACAACGCAACTTTTATCCATGCACGTTACAATATGTTAGCAGATTACTTAGATACATGATTGAGAATGTTGATTGAGAAGTATAGAGAAGGCCAGAAGGAGTTACAATGTGTCTTTGTGGATTTAGAGAAAGCATACGACAGGGTGCCAAGAGAGGAGGTGTGGTATTGTATGAGGAAGTCAGGAGTGGCAGAAAAGTATGTAAGAGTGATGCAGGATATGTATGAGGGAAGTGAGACAATGGTGAGGTGTGCGGTTGGAATGACAGATGGGTTCAAGGTGGAGGTGGGATTACATCAAGGATCGGCTCTGAGCCCTTTCTTGTTTGCACTGGTGATGGACAGGTTGACGGACGAGATCAGGCAGGAGTCTCCGTGGATTATGATGTTCATGGATGACATTGTGATCTGTAGTGAGAGTAGGGTGCAGGTTGAGGAGAGACTGGAGAGGTGGAGGTATGCACTGGAGAGAAGAGGAATGAAAGTCAGTAGGCATGATGGAATACCTATGCGTGAATGAGGGAGGACAGCAGAATGGTGAGGATGCAAGGAATGGAGGTGACGAAGGCATATGAGTTTAAATACTTGGGGTCAACTGGTCAAAGTAATGGGGAGTGCAAAAGAGAGGTGGAGAAGAGAGTGCAGGCAGGGTGGAGTGGGTGGAGAAGAGTGTCAGGAGTGATTTGCGACAGAAGGGTACCAGCAAGAGTTAAAGGGAAGGTTTACAGGATGGTTGTGAGACCAGCTATGTTGTATGGTTTGGAGACAGTGGAACTGATGAAAAGACAGGAGGTGGAGCTGGAGGTGGCAGAGTTGAAGATGCTAAGATTTTCATTGGGAGTGACGAAGAAGGACAGAATTAGGAACAAATATATTAGAGGGACCGCTCAGGTTGGATGGTTTGGACACAAAGCAACGGAGGCAAGATTGAGATGGCTTGGACATGTGTGGAGGAAAGATGCTGGGTATATTGGGATGAGGATGCTGAATATGGAGCTGCCAGGGAAGAGGAAAAGAGGAAGGCCAAAGAGGAGGTTTATGGATGTGGTGAGGAGGCCATGCAGGTGGCTGGTGTGATAGAGGAAGATGCAGAGGACAAGAAGAGATGGAAACGGATGATCCGCTGTGGCGCCCCCTAATGGGAGCAGCCAGTAGTAGTAGTAGTTACTTATATACATGAGGTAGGTGGACATGACAGAATATGCATGTATAAATGTACAATATACAGTATATATACTGTAACAACAGGATTATTGTCCCTAGGTCTTGTTGTCCCAGTGAACTTGAAACATATACAGCATGCTTAGATTTATCACGGCGATGTAAAGTGTTCATCAGAGTGACGGCCCGGGGAAAGAAACTGTTATTGTGTCTAGTTGTTTTGGGGTACAGTGGTCTGTAGCGCCTACCGGAGGGCAGGAGTCGGAACAGGTTGTGACCAGGGTGTGATGGGTCCGCAGTGTTGTTGCCTGCCCGTTTCCTGACTCTGAAGACGTGTCAGTCCTGAATGGAGGGCAGGCTGGCACCAATCATTTCCTCTGCACTCCCGAGTGTCCGTTGTAGTCCATCCCTGTCCTGTTTGGTAGCCGATCCAAACCTGACAGTGATGGATGTGCACTGCCCAGACTGGATTACTGCAGTGTAGAACTGCATCAGCAGTTCCCGAGGCAGGTTGAACATCCTGAGCTGACGGAGAAAGAACATCCTCTGCCGGGCCTTTTTGATGACTGATGATTAAATTAGAGATAATGTGCACAGACCGTCAGATCATCAGTTCGACACAGGGATTTCCTTCTTTTTCTGTTTCAGCAGAATGGCTGCAAGCTGATTGCAGAAGTTATCTTATTCTTTGACTGGCTAATTACAGAAGTCATCCGCCAGCATTATCCTGCGTGTGACCGGAGATAAGTGGCCTAGGAACCAGGCAAATCTGCGAGCTCATGTTTTACATTTGCTCGGGCATATACGTATAATTAGCATTTGCGAATTTGTCTGGTTCCCAGGCGAACACGTGACATGCCCCATTTCTACTTTGTCATCTGGACACCGCAGAGGTCACTACAGAAAAACTGTGTAGTTTGTCAATCTCATTCAAAAATCCAAAAACTCCATATTATATCCTATATGTTCGTTTGTTGGGGATGAATCATAATGAAATCCTTGGTTCTTTATATAACTATTTACTCACATCCTCGGCATCTGGGGTTAAAGCACGTGAAGGTCGCCGACTCATATGCACGGCGGTCTGCACGGGCGTGTGATGAGATGCACATTTTCTAAGTCCTTCTCATTCTTTGAGCGTGCGTGCAAGTCAAAAACTCGCGCAAGAGGCCCGGTATGAATCATGCAATGTCCTTATCTGAATTATGCATTCTGCATCGCGCCCTCTTCATCTACAGCCCTCCCAGAAATAACTCATTCAGACAGATGTGATGCAAAACAGGAGCCAACTTTCCAATTCAAATGAGGGAATTTGGTCCTGAGACGGGTCCAGCAAACATCCTGTAACATCACCGTTTATGTCAGCCAGCATCGTCTTCTGACAAGGCTCATATTGGCTGACGCTGTTTGTGTGTTTATGTCGGCAGAAGCGGCCAAACATGTGGTAAGGGCGAGGGGCTGGGGTGGTGTCCGGCGAAACAGCAGGTTTTCAACTTTAATGACGCTGATGAATACTTGAAGCACGTTGTCGCTGTGTGTGTTGTCCTGGCTCACCCCTGTTCATCTTACCGACACGCTGCAAGGGAGGACACACACACACACACACACAAACAATGGGCCCAGAAAGAGTAATTTGCAAAGAGCGAAGGCCTAAATTAAAGCTGACTGTCCAAAAGTAGTTGCTTTTTTGTTTTGTTAGATTCCTGCTTTGGTTGCATTAAAAGAAAAGTAGTCTCGGAGTGTGCTGAAGACATTGTGTAGTGAAAAGACTGTGCGCTCCATGAAACTTTCTGTTCTCACGTGGGACATTGCTAAAGTAGATACTGCAGTAATTCCAAAACCTCGGGACAAAACGCCGAGCCGCGTTATCGCTGCAGCGTCAGGGGAAGCATGCGAGCAACGATGCATCTAGTACGTCAGCAGATAAAATTCTTCCTCTCCGTAGATAACACCGCTGCTTCCTCACTGAGGATTATCATCTTTCAAGCACTCCTGACCCTGTTTCATTCCTTGTCTTTAACCCCTTTTACTCCCCAATTGTCAATTGGGGAGAAAAGGGGGATCCGGGGAGGGCTGCAGACTACCACATGCCTCCTCCCATACATGTGGAGTCGCCAGCCACTTCTTTTCACCTGACAGTGAGGAGTTTCACCAGGGGGGACGTAGCGCGTGGGAGGATCACGCTATTCTTCCCAGCCCCCACCCCAAACAGGTGCCCCGTCCGACCAGAGGAGGCGCTAGTGCAGCGACCAGGGTACATACCCACATCCGGCTTCCCACCTGCGGACATTGCCAATTGTGTCTGTAGGGACGCCCGACCGAGCCGGGGGTAACGCGGGGATTCGAACCGGTGATTCCTGTGTTGGTAGGCAACGGAATAGACTGCCACACTGCCCGGACGCCCCCCCCCCCCCCGTTTCATTCCTATCAACGCTTCCTCTCTCCTTCCGCACTTCCATTTCAGCGTGTTAACTTTCCAGTAACAGCACCAACAAAGTCGCAACCCTTTTGATTCACAGATACTGAACGAAGCTTTCGCTGAAGCTTTCTCTCGTTCTTTGTTATCTCAAGTTCAACCCCCAGGAGGAGCCTGAGGAAGTTCCTGGGGTGAAGGACATCCTGGTTGCCTGACCGGCCCTGCGGCGTCCAGAACCCCCGACCCAGTAAACCCGTGTAGGAAACGGAGAGATGTCGGGCCGTTGCAAAACAGTCACACAATGCAGGACTGTCACGCTAGAGCCGCATTCCCCGACTTCACGTGTGAGCTGCAACTCACTTACCGCAAGTCTACCCTCACAACGTCTTCATCCGCTGAAAATCACTTTTGTAGCAACGCAATTCAAAATAAAACTCAGAGAAGCACTGAGAAGTGTACCGTACAGGAAATGCATTTGGTAAAATTTAACTCCAGTTGTGAAACTGGCCTCCTGCAGGACATGGATGTGGCCGTCTGTTTGCTCCATATCTGCAAATAGATTTCACTGCTCATTTCTTGGTTATACAGATGTGACATATTAATTTGCACTACATTGAGCGTGCAAGAGGGCGGCACGGTGTCGCAGTGGTTAGCGCGGTCGCCTCACTGCAAGAGGGTCCTGGGTTCGAGTGCCCCAGGGTAGTCCAACCTTGGGGGTCATCCCAGGTTGTCCTCTGTGTGGCGTTTGCATGTTCTGCCTGTGTCTGCGTGGGTTTCCTCCCACAGTCCAAAGACATGTAGGTCAGGTGTATTGGCCATACTAAACTGTCCCTGTGTGTGTGTGTGTGTGTGTGTGTGTGTGTGTGAGTGTGAGTGTGAGTGTGTGTGTGTGTGTGTGTGTGTGTGTGTGTGTGTGGGCCCTGTGATGGCCTGGTGGTCTGTCCAGGGTGTCTCCCCGCCTGCTGCCCAATGACTGCTGGGATAGGCTCCAGCATCCCCGCAACCCTGAGCGCAGGATGAGCGGTTTGGATAATGGATGGATGGATGGATGGATGGATGGATGGATGGATGGATGGATGGATGGATGGATGGATGGATGGATGGATGGATGGATGGACGGATGGATGGACGGATGGATGGATGAGCTTGCAAGATGGCATGGCCTCCAATTCTTGCCTCTGTTGTTTAAAATATAAGAAATGCTGCGGAGAAAGAGGCCGAATTACTGCTGTGTGTTGACCAAAGGGCAATGATAAAAAGGGTCTGGTGGGCCACAGATTTGTGCTGCTGATTTCTGAGCGGGCAACAATCCCGGTTTCCAACATTATCTCTGTATCCTCTCCATGTTGTGGAATAACACTGCATTAGCAGTCATAATACTGAGTGGTCCTCTGTAGGTCTCTGAAATGCCACCGAAGAAAATGTGAATATCAACGCTGTATATAGTACAGCTGTATAATCTGGCGCTCTTATTTGCATTTTCTTATGCAGTGAAGGCTACCGTCAAACCAGTAAGTCTTCACATTCCCAGACTGTCCGTCAGTGATGTCGTCGGCGGACACAATTACAGCAGCAGTCTTCCGTGTTTCAGAGATGGGCGGAAGTCTGCGCAGTATTATGACTGCTAATGGACTGCCATCCCAACAATATATCTCAGTCAGGAGCGATATGGTGAATAAAGCAAAGATAACAGATAATTTAGCGGAAATTAATGCATATCGAGAAAGTCTTTGGCGCTGGGACTCAACAGGGAGATTTTTTATTTGAAGGGCATCACATCAGCCCTGAGCAGCAGCATTAGTCCCACCATGGAGTCCAGACGCTGGTGGTGGTGGATGAGATGATAGACAGATGGATAGATAGTCCAGTTCTTCTTTCCACTGCCTTGCTCAGGGACACAGGCAGGAGTATTAACCCTAACAGACACGTCTTTTTGATGGTGGGAGGAAACCGCAGCACCCGGAGGAAACCCACGCAGACACGGGGAGAACGTGCAAACTCCACACAGAAAGGACCTGGGATGGCCCGGGTTTTGAACCCGGGACCTCATTGCCGTGAGGCGACAGCGCTAACCATGGGGCCACTGTGCCGCCCCGTAAGGCTGATTAAGAGCTGAAACGTATGATCTGCGAGGACTAGGCAGCGATGGGGAGGTGGAGAGGGTCACCTGTAACAGCAGCACCCTCTCCTTGAGGCGGGGAGAGAAACGGACTGGAAAAAGACTGCAGCAAGATGACAGGCTAACCACGCAGGAGCGCTGCTGCGCTACTGGACAGATGAGAACAGGCGACGTGATCAGCTGATAACCCAGCAACCCCAGACGATGACGGCAAGGGAGAATATGAGCGAGCATGCGCGAGGGATGAAAATGGCAGGATAAAATAAGGACTATAACGACAGGCAACAGACAGTCTTCCTGACTGAGCTTCCTCTAAAGCGCCATGTGTCTAGGGAACGTTGGAAAGGGTGATTGTTCTGGTCGAAGTTGGGAACAGCTGCTCCAGGACAACATGTACTGTAACAAGGAAGCACCACCTGCACAGAGGCTCCGCGTTAGCCTCACAGACAGTACTGACACCCCGGCCCGTTCCACTGCCTACTACACCACGACCCCAAATAACCCAATAACTTCTGGGTCACACATACAGACCAACTCGCTCTGGACCCCTGGTTTACTACATTCTTGGGCCCCTAGAGACACCTGTGCAAAACAGCTGCAGGCTGTCATGCCCTTCTCTTACATATGCTACTATTGGTTGTTTACTGACTGCATGGAGGTGGGGGCTAGTAACAGGCCCACTATTTGCCCCGCCAGTCTCTGGCAACAACTCGGTGCACGCAGTGTTGGTAATCTGGTGTTTCCTGTGCAGCTTTATGTGGCAGCGCGGCTGAATGGTATTTTTAGATTGGGTCCAACACACACCTGCACATCGGTCCACGTTTTGGTCCTGGTTATGGTCCACCGCTACTCTTATTTTACACCCGATGGTGCTTATTGTCTCCCCTCTTCTGCCTTCACATGGCCGGACTGAAGACACGCCATGACCCGCTCACCATCCAGGACCACAATGCAAACGACTCATTTTAACTTTGATGCGTTATCCTTGGCAGTGTGACACCGTGTCTCACTAAAATGTCAAAATAAACTGACCGACTTAAAATTCTGTCTGTAGTTCAGCCACCTTCCTGTTGTTGTTATGTGATGCTGTCAAAAGACGAATAACTCTTTTAAAATACACTGAGCTGATGAAATCTATCAACGTGAGTGATTTTCACGTCACAGTGAATTACAGCAAGTTATAATCATGCGTGGATCCGAGGTTTGGATGTGGACTGGTGGTCTGTGTTAGGTCGCCGTCCTATGGCCACTTGTTGTTATTACATATATTCCCCCTGTTTCTTGTAAGGGGCTGTCCACTACCTAGCTCATCAGTCCTTGGGCCATGATGTGGGTCTTACGGCGTGCAGAGCTTCCTTATACAAATGTTCCTCTGCAGAAGAGACCCATTATAACAGTATAGAAATAACTTAATATGCCTTACTTTTTATTTTGTAAATTAGTTGACTCCCTTTTCCCTCCTCACTCGGATGTTACTGGCTATCTGGTTCATGTGAGTCAAATTCTGTGTGTGCAGACTTGGTTCTGAGACAGGCTCTGTTTCTTATATGGTGAATCTTGACTTTGTGCCTTGAAGAAACTGTTGAAATTTCTTTTGCTCTCTTTTCTGACATGTCTCCTAACCTCTTTTGTAAAGTTCTTTGCATTTACTTTACTGTGGCTACGTGTTCTTCCTTATGCTGTCGTTGCATAAATGTGATTTAATTCTGTTCTCTGCATGAAGCATCTTGTGCAAGCTTTCTTTATGGTTTATCACTATGCAGGTAAAACAGACTTGATTGACGCTAACGCCACGTGCTTTGCTTACTGTGGTACTTCCTGTGTTTAATGTTGGATGCTACTTAGTCTGCAACCTGCATGTCTGCAAGTCTGTTTTTAAATGAAACGTAAATGAATAAAATAATAGTAATAATATCTGAATAAAAAGATCTTTGCAAGATTTATTTCGCAGCCAAACATTTGGTGGCGTGCACCATGCACCCCATCACGCTCCCTCCCACTTTAAACCTCCTTATGTCATAAAGCTGACTTCAGCTACTGATGGCTTTTTATATACCCCCTCCCCCATTTCTCTCCAATTGTATCCGGCCAATTACCCCACTCTTCCGAGCCGTCCCGGTCACTGCCCCCCCGCTGATCCGGGGAGGGCTGCAGACTACCACATGCCTCCTCCGATACACGTGGAGTCTCCAGCCGCTTCTTTTCACCTGACAGTGAGGAGTTTCGCCAGGGACACGTAGCGCGTGGGGGGGATCACGCTATTCCCCCCAGTTCCCCCTCCCCCCGAACAGGCGCCCCGACCGACCAGAGGAGGCGCTAGTGTAGCGACCAGGCCACATACCCACATCCGGCTTCCCACCTGCAGACACGGCCAATTGTGTCTGTAGGGACGCCCAACCAATTCGAACCTGCGAACCCCGAGGATGGAAATTTCTGATTTTTTACACACATTTGTGATGCAAGCATGATTCCTTACAGGATCTATGCGGAGTTTTGAGCCATCACTTTGACCACCCCTGTTATTTTCCACTGGTGTGTGCTAAACGGGACTCTAAACAGGACGCAGGTGCAATTCACACAACACAATCCCCCAATTCATCCCCCTCCAAGCGGAGAGAGATAGGCGTTAAGGATGGTACACATCACAAGGTTGTTAACATAAAGGTGACAGTGCCTCCCAAACCAGGAGGCCTCGATCTCTGTGATAATGTGGACCCCAAAATAGGCAGACAACGTCTTTTGTCATTCAGCCCCCCCCCCAACAGCTTACTCCAGAACACCCCTATTTGTGTGTGTGTGTGTGTGTGTGTGTGTGTGTGTGTGTGTGTGTGTGTGTGTGTGTGTGTTCGGAGGGTGGGAAACCTATGATGTATGATGAAGATATTCATTAAATCTTGGTTGTTTCGGAGGATGGAGGAGAGTATTAGAGGAAAGGGGAGTGTGAGGATGGGGTATGTTCTTGCAAACTCACACATGCAAAACACATGCACACATGCAAATGTCTTTGGGGAGACGTCCCGTGAATCCCTTTAATCCCTTAACACCTACCGGCACCAAAGCCCTGCATCTAGACCCACTGCTGTGGCCTGGCCACAACAACTCCTTCCCAAGGGAATTAAACATGGCGCACATGCAAAAATATACCTTACGGCCATCAAAACCACATGCATCTTTCAGAGTATGAATCGTGAGGATTATTTAAAAGCTAATTAGGGGGCACGCCGGTGGCTCACCTGGTACCCCATGGGGCTGGGTCCTTGTCGTAGCGGCTTGGGTTCGGATCCGGCCCAGGCCCTTCGCAGCATGTCATCCCCTCTCTCTCTGCTATCACTGTCCAATAAAAGGCGGAAAATGCCACACACAAAAAAAGAAAGAAGCTGATTGGCATCTTTAAAAAAAATGCAAATGTGCAATAAGCCATATGAGGTGATCTTAGTTTTGACTTGGCTGCATCAGCTGAAGGGTTTCACACCGTCATTATCTGTGGGAGGGATTTGGGTTGATTTGGCTCACATGGATCAACATTTGACAATACACAGTACATAACAGCTAGACGGCTGGAGGCGAGGGAGGTTCAACTGCAATATTGGTAGGAATTAAGCAACACACAAACGCTTATTATTCACAGGTTGCAGAATAATGGGGAAAAGGTTAAATATTGCACGATAGCACTCGCACGCACGCACGCACGCACACACACACACACACACACACACACTTGTCATTTTGTCTTACTCAAAACCTGTTTCATGGCATGAAATTCCACCAGAGGGGTTGTACAGACTATGAGATCAATTCTGACATTCATTTTCATTTGGAGAACAGAACGATGTTCCACTAATGACCAGCAGATGTCAAACTAAGCCCATACAAATCCCCTATGGTGGCGCTCCACCAGCTCCAGCAGATTTCATCACGTCTCTGATCATCAGTCTCTCTCTCTCTCTCTCTCTCTCTCTCTCTCTCTCTCTCTCTCTCTCTCTCTCTCTCTCTCTCTCTCTCTCTCTCTCTCTCTCTCTCTCTCTCTCTCTCTCGAGTACAGACATGCCTGGACCGTCCTGTTTCCCTGTCAACCGTAGCTCACATCCTAAATTAGGAATCTACATGGGTTAATATATATATATATATAAATAAATATAGGAAAAAACTTTTAATACATAGCAGTACACACACACACACACACACACACACACATACACGTATATATATATTTCCTTACATCTTTCTCTCGCCTTCCCTCCCCAGAAACAGAACGGCGTCTGGGGGGCCACGTGGTTCTCAGGGGACAAATGGGCTCAAAGGGAGACGCTGTTCTCTCCGCACCCGTCCGCCCGTCCGTCTGTCTGTCCTCTCCACATAATGTAAGAGACCCACAGCGGTCGCAGAACAAGATCTACATTCAGGGGATTTAATGAGAGCGAGAGCGAGAGAGAGAGAGAGAGAGAGAGAGAGCAAAGAATAGGAGATGAGAGAAAATGGGGGGGGGGACGGGGTCCTCACATGATACCGAATAAAAGGATGTGTGTGAATCAAAGGGAAAAAGGGGGCTCTTGAAAACGGATTAGCGTGTGTGTGTATTTTGCTCAGAGCTGTTTACCATCACATATTCGTTTTGTTGCCATTTTGTTTTTTTATTACTCAGTCGTTTGTTTAATGAGATTTTGCTGTTCAGATGTTCGTAATGCCCTTTCACTGGTGCCACACAGCACTGACAGATAACATGTGATCTTTATTTTGTTGACAGGACTCAAACAAACCAGCAGACCAACAATACGGCCCTTTGTCTTCGTTTTACGGCCATTTTAATTACCTTTTACGGCATTGCACGGTCAGGCCCCCCGACTGCATCCACAACACTATAAAGTCCCTTTCTCAGGGCCTCGAACCAACAGCTTTGGTTATCTAAGTGTTTGGCTAAAGCGAGAGGGGCAGCGTGGTTTCGTTGCTATACACCCCCATTTATGAAACAGCCTTTCACCTGACGCCAAATGACCATTTCTGAAACAAAACACTATGACCACTCTATTCGATGTTTTGTATTCTGATTTGACTGTTTTATTAGCTTCAAAATAATCATTGTGTAATTTGTCATTGTTTTTATCTGCTGGCTGCTCTTGTTGTGAAGCACCTTGGAGCCTTGAACTTTTAATTACTTACTTCCATTTTTTCCCCCCATAGCGCGATCCTCCCGCGCGCTACGTCCCCCTGGTGAAACCCCTCACTGTCAGGTGAAAAGAAGCGGCTAGCGACTCCACATGTATCGGAGGAGGCATGTGGGAGTGGAGCAGCGACCGGGACGGCTCGGAAGAGTCGGGTAATTGGCCGGGTACAGTTGGGGAGAAAAAAATCCAAAAAACAACGTTGTATAAACCGAATTGCGGCAAGTCGCGGACTTACCAAACGAGGAGTGGAGTAGTACGAACGTTTACGGCCCCGCTGACGTCACTATCACCATAACAACCAGCAACAGTCACCATTTTCTTTGGAGCTGCTCGAACGACCACAGCGAACACTCGTCTTAATGGAGGGGCGTCCGGGCAGCGTCGCGATCTGTTCCGCCATGTTGGTAGCTCGAAGAGCTCGCGCAGCTCGGAGGAGTGGTGTAATTGGCTGGATAGAGTTGGGGATAGAAAAAAAAGAAGGGGGGGGTAAAAAAAACTTCAATGTCCGTTCTACTCTCATTCAGTTTCTATGGTGTAAAGTGGTTATTTCACATTCTGTGAACAGCTGATGGCTCAACACCCAATTTCTTTTGAATGATCTCCGAGTCGGCACGAGCGGGTCCAAGAACGAGGGTATTGCTTCATTGTGTATGCCAATCACATCGTGATTACACATGATCCTATCCCCTCCTCCGGGAAGAGAGGACAGGGAATGATGGGCGAGGAAAGAAAAGCGAAATGGCAGTAAGAGAAAGAAAAGAAGCAAAAGGAGATGGGAAAAGGAGGAAAATGCGATGGGGAGAAGGAGGAAAAAAAGGCCAGAATGGAGAAATGAGGGGAAGGAGAGAAGAAAAAGGCAGGCTGAGTGAATCATCACATTCAAATGGTAACTGACGCTCGTGCTACTTCACCTCGAGGATGCCAGACAGTCACGTATGTGGCTTTAATCCAGCGCCAAATCTTTGAATTCAGGTGGTCCTCCGGCGGTAATGCGAGGAGGAGAAGATTACAGCTAGATGAAGAGATATTTGGAGTAATCCATTTTCTGTGTAGAGACAGGGGAACATCCGGAACCGGTTAGCTGGGTACTTAGGCGGCAGCGGTGCCAGCCTGCATAGGCAGCCAGTGAGTCAGACAGATGGACAGACAGACAGACAGATAGACAGACAGACAGACAGACAGACAGACAGACAGACAGACCTCAAATCACTGCTCTATTTGATTGTGCGCCACCCACTCGTTGATTAAAGACAAGGGGAGACACATACTCATGGAAACAGGGAAACACACACACACACACATACACACACACACACACACATTCTTAAACATGCACAACAGGCACAAATTCAAATAAAGAGACAATCAAACACGTGATGGCACATGCACGCATGCGTGCATGTGCACGTGCACACACGCGAGCATGCACATGTGCATGCTGCCGTGAACACACATGCACAAAATGCATGTGCTCTGTCTCTGTCTCTCCCTCTCTCTCTCACACACACACATACACACGCAAGAGTCAAGAGAGTCAAGTCAATTTTATTTGTATATTGTATCAAATCAACAGACACTCAGAGCTAGATACTCACTAAAACATTCAAACACACACACACACACACACACACACACACACACACACACACATTCTTATACATGCACAACAGGCACAAATTCAAATAAAGAGAAAATCAAACACGTGATGGCACATGCACGCATGCACGCATGCACGTGCACACACAAACATGCACACACGCAAGCATGCACATGTGCATGTTGCCGTGAATACACATGCACAAAATGCATGTGCTCTGTCTCTGTCTGTCTCTCCCTCTCTCTCTCACACACACACACGCGCAAGAGTCAAGAGAGTCAAGTTAATTTTATTTGTATATTGTATCAAATCAACAGACACTCAGAGCTAGATACTCACTAAAACATTCAAACACACACACACACACGCACAAATATATAGTCAAATCAAGTCAACTTTATTTGTGTAGGCCTAAATCGCAATGAGTCCCAGAGGGATTTACCATCACATTACGTCCCGTGCAATGTTCCACACCCCCCATCCTCAGACCCACGATTCAGATGGGGGGAAAAGCTCCACAGAAAGAAAAAGAAAAAACCCTGCCAAGAAACAAAAAATTGGACAAATGTCAGAGAGCGCATCAGAGGACAAGAATAAATACAGACCAACACATTCCCACAGTATTACTGCCTTCCTCTGCGTCTCGGCGAACCGTCCATCGTGGGCAGACGCTGTGGTCGTCGTGTGTGTGTGTGTGTGTGTGTGTGTGTGTGTGTGTGTGTGTGTGTGCGTGTGTGTGCGTGTGTGTGTGTGTGTGTGTGTGTGTGTGTGAGTGAGCTGTTCCTCTGGTCCATGACGTGACTGGAACATCATGGGATCGACACATGCTGTCAGACTCTATAGTCATGTCCTCCGTCTCTCTCCACCATGGCACCGCGCGGCGGACAAATAAAAGGCAGGCGCAGCGTGAGTCGGCAAACAGGAAAAGTAATCGCCTTTTTCCTCCTCCTCCTCTCTCTCTCTCTCCTTCCCTCTCTCTCTTTCTCTCTCTCTCTTGCTCTCTATCTTTCATTGTCCCTATGTATTTCAATTGATACATGGGTAGGAAAGGCAAAGATAGAGAGAGCGAGAGAGAGAGAGTGTCAGAAGGAGAACAGGAGAGAAAGGGGGGAGACGGAATATGAAGGAGGAAGAGAGAGAGATGCAATGTGAGCGCTCTTGGCACTGGGCTGTCACCCCACTGTTACAAGGGGGACTGTGTTGGCCATGCATCTGAGAGAGAGCGAGAGAGTGTGTGAGAGAGAGAGAGAGAGAGAGAGAGAGAGAGCGAGAGAGAGAGAGAGAGAGAGAGAGAGAGAGAGAGAGAGAGAGGGAGAGAGAGGGAGAGAGAGAGAGATTGACATGGGAAGCGTTACAGAGGGTAAGGAGTGGGGACTGGTGGTCTCATAAGTGAAAAGCCACGTATCCAGTCCCCGGCGTGCGTCATATGCCAGTAGAGAGACGCTGAACTTTCATGTGGCGGCTCACGGTTACTCACCGTGGATGACAGCGTGCGCCAGACGCCCACGACGTGCACGTGGGTGAGATCTGTCTGCGTGCGATGGGTCAGAGACGAACCGTGTCGCTCTGACGAAGGTTAGTTCACTTTCCTCAACATCACTTTAATCTGCAAAGACCACAAGCCGGGTGGGGGGCGGGGGTGAAGGCTTTCTCTGCACACACACACACACACACACACACACACACACACACACACACACACACACACACACACACACACACACACACACACATTTATGGGTTCTTTTAGAGTCTCCATTTTCACCCAATATGCCTTTCTTTGGACTGTGGGAGGAAACCCGAGCGTCTGGACAGACTCCACGTCAACACGTGAAATCCACATCGAAAATGCCGGAGTCCAGTCCAGGACTCTTGCTGTGAGGCAACGGAAATAGCCACTAAGCCACCACACCGCCCCTGACCATGTAGTCTGTAGCAGATTAACAGACTGCCCTCCCCTAGAAACACACACACACACGCACACGCACACACTCTCTCTCTCCCTCCCCGTCTCTCGCTCGCTCGCTCTCAATATCTCATATCTTTTCTGTGTGCTTTTCACCTTTCACCTGTCACTCCTTTGCCATGCGTCTTTTTGCCAATTGAGACTCGACATTCTTATTAAGTTGTTATCAGCGCACACACACACACACACACACACACACACACACACACACACACACACACACTTAAACTCATGAGCACACATACAGACACTCTTTTCTTCCAAGAGCATTTAATCCCCTCCACCTTTGACTCCACCTTGTTATGGCTGAGTGCACACCGATTTACACGATCGCGCGCGCGCACACACACACACACACACACACACACACACACACACACACACACACACACACACACATATATACTCACAGTGGGCACAGCTCAGTTTGAGCATCAAAGTGTGCTCCTTCCCACCTGCGAGCATCATTACCAAGGCAATAACCACTAACATACACTGTGATATCGCTCCCTCTTCCCCCCCCCCTCTCTCTCTCTCGCTCTCTCCCTCCATTACAAACACAAACAAACTCACCCAGCCCTGCGTCTCCCTCACACAGCCATGTTCAGCTCACAGCCTGCTCAGCTTCAATCCCACCCAGAGGTCCCCCTCGGTGCCCGTCGGGGGGGATTGTGCTATCTTTTGATGTGCCGAGTCACAAAGAGCCGCGGCCCCGACCTGGACTCTGTCATGGCATCTGGAGTCTGGGGGGGGGGGGGGGGGGGAGGGGGGGCGCGTCTGTAGGCGGAGGATAAGCCGGGCCACACAAACCCCGACGGCCATTCTGAACCAGGGTTTGAACTGGTACATCATCGGAAGGTTGTGGTGGGTTTTTAGGCGAATGCGATAAATAACAGCCAGAGCACGCGCCGTTAAAAACGGACCTCGTCTCAAAGCACCGCCAGTCCATATTTGAAGAAAGTGAATAGTTTGATGTTTCAGTGTCACAGATTACGGCATTTTATGATCTCATCTCTTATTCTTATCTCGCTTTTTATCGTTCTAGTTCCAGGATTTCACTCCTACCTAAAACGACCATGGGCCGTCAAAATGACGGCTGGTTTTTAAACTCTATATTCTGTCAGGATAAATACCCGATTGACCTTTCGCAAAGTCCCGCCCCAGAACGGCGCTTGTCCAATCCTACCTTAGCAACGGTTTCTATGTGAGGGAGGTCCGTCAAGCTTTCAGACAGACAGCAAAATGCTGAAACGGTGTGCCTATGGGATCTGCAAATGGGATACTAGATATGTGAAAGGTGGTGGTGGTGGGGGGTAATTATCTTTCCCTTCCCGAAAGCCAGAACGCAAGGAGCGCAATGTCGGCAATGAGTTTCGCAGTATAGCAGGCCCATGGCCAGCTTTATCCACCCAAAATCAACAAAAAGACCTGTCTGCTCCAAGCTAAGCTTGCTACTAGCTAAATAGCTAACGTATTATTACTGTTACTTTTACTGGCTAACAAAATAACATCATTAATGTACCTGATGAACGTAACCAGCTTAGTCTGTGGCCAGAGATACCTAATTTAATGATAGCTAATGATAGCTAGCCCACTAACATAACTGTGTTATGCTACTCACAGGTTAGCCAGGTCCCACCTTTCATTTCAGAGCATAAAGACCCGCGGGGAGGGTCGGCTGGGAGGGTCTCTGGCCAGTCTGACCTCCTCATGTCCGGCCTATTTTAAACGTTCCTCCCCCTCTGTGAGCTCCAGGTGGGGACCGGCCGTTTAGAAAAGTCATCCCGCCCGCGGGGGCATCTCGTTTGCCTTATTTTGTTGAAAATACCGGTTCTGATCCGAAGGTAAAAAAAAAAAAATCATGGGGCGGTTCCCCCGGCCGCGGGGCATGTCCCTGGCCGCACTGCGACCCCCAGGAGCCCATACAGAACCCCCGAAACAGCCTGGATAAAAGAACGCTATGGGGACCCTTGGCCAAAATCAACACTATAATATGGTGATATTGACAATGGATTATCAAAAATATACCAATAATAGCGGAAATATGTAACTTACCCTACAGTGCAAGAGCACAATTGGTCCACAACGTGTTTCAGAATTAGTTGACGGGGTTTCTCTTTCTTTGATTGCGACCGGTAAGCTTCACCCTCAATTACAGTCGCACCCGGCAGCCCGGAGTCCACGCAAGTCAGTTTTACTTTTAATATTCTGCACGTATCCCGCCGCCGCATAATGTAGCCCCTTCTGCCTTTCACGGGATGATATTAAGGATGAATTACTCCAAAATACATTACTTGTTTTCTCTGGGAATGCGCCGATTTCTTCCTTCATGTTTTGGGGTTTTCCGGCTACTTCCTGGATGGTTCTGAAAAGCTTGATGGGCATAGCAACAGTAACTAAGGGGGGCGGGGCGGGA
Organism: Lampris incognitus; assembly: GCF_029633865.1. Classification (NCBI taxonomy): domain Eukaryota; kingdom Metazoa; phylum Chordata; class Actinopteri; order Lampriformes; family Lampridae; genus Lampris; species Lampris incognitus. The sequence continues at coordinate 31,986,598 of NC_079228.1, read as the reverse complement.
CTTTGCGAAAGGTCAGCTGAGATATTAATGCATTGCATATGTTAGCATGTCTGTTAGGAAACGTGTCACAGATCAGAGACGACCAGCAGAGTCCACGACAAAACGACTGACACCCCAAATTAACATCTGAACAACCGCAATACTGTTTTTAAACAATTTAAACTTCTGAGAGACATGGTGGAACTTGAATAGCAAAATTGAAAAAGTGAAAATATTACCTGAAAAACAAAACGGAAAACACACGTTGCTAATCTAACAAACGCAACAAAGCCTATAAAATGCGAAATGTAAAAAAACAAAAATAAAAAAATAACCGAAACTAAATATTGAAACAGTTCCAAACAACGACTGAAATTAAAGACTACTAGAACGACCGTGGGCGGTCAATTTGACCGCCGAGTTTTTAAACTCTATATTCTGTCAAGATAAATACCGAACTGAGATATTAATGCATTGCATATGCTAGTATATCTGTGAAGAAACGACTGACACCAAAATTTACATTTTAACTATAATACTGTTTTCAAACAATTTAAAATGGCCGCTGTCCAACGCCTGTGAATACTGCAACGCGTCGGTGGTAGTCATGGTGCATCTGTAACGGCGTCTGTAACCAGACATGTTGGCAATAATCAGAACTCAAGTTTAGACTGTTTCTCTGCACTGCAGAAGGCTAGTTTGGTTCTAGGACAGAGCAATGACCTTCACGAAGGAAATGACGCGACCAACATCACACACGTCGTAAATAGTGACATGATGCGCACGATCACGCGCAAATCACGAGCGGTCTTTTTGACGGCTCATGGTCGTTTTAGGTAGATCTTACAACTTTTTGTGCAATTGATCTAAAACGTCTTTTCAATGCAAATATATGCAAATTTTAAGCGCATTCAGGGAACAGCAGGTCTGTATCTTATTTTTCACAGAGTTATTATGACGGTCATAATGACGGCCTTGGTCATTCTAGTTCTAAAACGTTCATAACTAGGCAGCTTTGAATTTCACACAAAAAAAAATCATACATTTTGCAGCAATATTACAAGCTTGAGCTTCTCCCTCATCTTAACCCAATACACAACAACCACACATTGCTTCACTTAACATCAGAATCAACAGAGACCACGATGTGCTCAATGGGATCTGCAGCAAGGAGCTCGTTTATGGAGTTATGCTTCTATTTTGCATGCACGGGTGGGCAGATATCTAATAACTTCTCTAATACTCAGTAATAATCATAACATCAACAATAATATTAATATCCTGCTAAGAAATTTACTCATGTCATGAATATTTTGTCAGATTTTCACAACGTGTTACATAGTTTAATTATCACCTTGCAATAAAACTTTATATTCCCGTTTTTCATGCATATGCAGAAGGCAGGCAGCACACCGGTCTCTTTATCTGTTATAATGTTATCGGATCTGCAGGCCATTATTAATATCATTTGTAGCCTATCCATTTTCTCAGTGACGTCACGTTATCCCACCGACTATATGTACGTTAGGCCTTTCTGATTCAGCAGCCTCTGTGCACGGCCCTCTTTTGATAGACTGGCTCCCCCATCATCAAATCCTTGTTGTGGGGCTGAGCAACGTGGAACCACTCCTGGTTCATTTCAGCTCCCACAAGAATGAAAACATCAGCCATCTGGTCTGAGGGTGAAAGGTCAAATCCCAGGCTGGTAATGAGGATGGCTAGGGGGATGAAGGAGGGGAGACGAGTGAGTGTGTGTGTGTGTGTGTGTGTGTGTTTGTCTGCCTGAGAGAGTCTGTTTCCTGAGTGAGCATTAAACATTAACGAGTCAGCTCTGTGAGTCTGCAGAGAGAGGAGGACAGGAGGGGAAAATTGAGGAAAGGAGAGAACAAGATACAGAAGAAGGACAGTAACGTTGACAGAACAAAAAAAGAGTGACCTATATGTACGTTTTGAGTGTGTGTGCATGTCAGTATGTGTGTGTGTGTGTGTGTGTGTGTGTGTGTGTGTGTGAGAGAGAGAGAGAGAGAGAGAGAGAGAGAGAGAGAGAGAGAGAGAGAGAGAGAGAGAGAGAGAGAGAGAGAGAGAGAGAGAGAGAGAGAGCGATATGACCATGCAGATGTTTTCACATGTACATACTGGCAAGTGAAGTATGTGTGCACAAGAAAGGGAGGAACATAGACACGCGGACACGTGCACACACTATCGGACACGTACATTGGTGAGCATGAAGAGCTGGACTACAGACACACACGCAGGCGCACTCTCTTTCAGCCGCTTCCCTCAACACGCATTTCCTCTTGTTTATGGACTCAGCCTTCCAACATCCAGTATGTCAATAGTTCTGGTCGATGACGAAGAAAAAAAAGGCACAAAGACTACTGCTGTGAGGGACGGGTGGGTGCGTGCATGTGTGTGTTCGAGGAGAGAGAGAGAGCGAGGGAGGGAGGGAGAGAGGGAGTACTATGTGTGCGTTCATGCATTCATACAAGCATGCTTGTGTGTGGGTACGAATGCAGGGACATGTGTGTTTGTGTGTGCGTTCAACAGAGAATGAGAGAGAGAGTCCGAGAGAGAGAGAGAATGAGAGAGAGAGTCCGAGAGAGAGAGAGGGAGGGAGGGAGAGAGAGAGAGAGAGAGAGAGAGTGTGTGTGTGTATAGGACCGTGTGTGTGTTCACGCATTCATGCAAGCGTGCTTGTGTGCGGGTACGAGTGCAGGGACATGCGTTTTGTGTGTGTGTGCGCGCGTTCGCGCGTGCGTACAGCTTCATCTCTACACATTCGCGCGCGGCAACATGTGCCTGTGCACCATTACACAGACTCCAACCTTCATCCGCGCCTTAACTCAGCGGCAATACGCCACATAACGTGTTGAAGCGACAACTGCAGTAAGTTCCCACGGGGTTTCTTCTGGACGTCACTCTAACCGCCTATCAAACCAAAGACAGGGACACGTTACCAAAATAGTTATCGGTCTTGTTTGGCCTCTACACCGCAGCCGCCTCATGGCTGTAAATCAGGACGAGCCGGCCGCGAAAGGAGGCAGCAGTAGTGCAGGATACTCATATCCAGCATAAGCGAATACTCACCTGTTGTCATAGTTACCGTGGCGATAGAACAAAGCTTGATACAAAGGTCATCGGGGGTCGCAGAGCACTGCGACATATTGGCCCCCGGCCTCACACACAAAACATTTGCACGCAGCTTATTTGCTGTTCTCCAAATATGTCGACTGGCAATGTTCCGCCACATGCAAGACGATGCGTGTCAACGTATCACTGAAGGAGGACGTCATTGAGGACACCCACTCAGATCTACTTTTTAACCCCGATTCACATTCAGAGCAGCGTATAATGCATGACGACCGGCCTCCCAGATCGTCGCACTGACTTCAACCAAACTACAGCCGCACCTGCACTGAACCGTCTCTCATTCAACAGCACTGACGCAGATGACCTGAGCGGATGTCTGAGGCACATGTGTGCAGCTGCATTATACTCACAATGATGTCATCAGGGCGTCCGGGTAGCATAGCGGTCTATTCCGCTGCCTACCAACACGGGGATCGCGGGTTCGAATCCTTGTGTTACCTCCAGCTTGGTCGGGCGTCCCTACAGACACAATTGGCCGGGTCCGCGGGTGGGAAGCCGGATGTGGGTATGTGTCCTGGTCGCTGCACTAGCGCCTCCTCTGGTCGGTCGGGGTGTAAGTGTGTAGTGATGGTGTTGGTGATTCATATCGGCATGCTAGAGTTTCACAATCCGTAGTCCACACAACAGCTGCCCCCTTCAGTCCGAAGTGACGACATCACATGTGGGACTACACGTGTTATTTAACCCACATTCTCCACATACATGCGGCCGCTTTGCGGACTAAATGGAGAGCAGGGAAGAGGTTAAGGATCATTTTGAAAGAGATGAGAAAACAATCCCTTTTTTTTCCAGTCTCATGTTAGTCATGCTTATTTTTGGAAATGAAAATATCAATAACTGATTTTCCACTCCAGCCCAAAAATAAACGTTGTACATGACTTCTTCTTCTTTTCTCTCCCCAAAGTAAGGATGCACATTTTCGAAACGAACCCATTCATAACTCAGCCATGGGAAAACACGTGAGAGTGCTCTGCCTCCGCCTTGCCTTGGGGACTGGACATCTAGCGCCGGCTTTAGTTTGAATATGGTGCAAAGCCCAGGGAAATTAAACATATAACTCAAACTGTATTCATACTCTACTAACCTTCAGGGTCGGCAAATAGAAAATTAAAGACATATTTTCTGTAGCATATCTATATTCCCGCCCTCCCTCCCTTTTTTATGCTGATAGCCTGTGGCCTGTTGGATGTCGTTTAGTCTGGAGGGTGCTTCTCTTCTTTTGGTGGACCGCCATTATTTGCGTACATATGTACACCTGTGTGTGTGTGTGTGTGTGTGTGTGTGTGTGTGTGTGTGTGTGTGTGTGTGTGTGTGTGTGTGTGTGTACTTTCGTACGTGATCTTAAGCAAGTCAGATTAATTGTCACCTAGATATTGTTAAGAGACTATGGAGACTCTGTTAATGTGGTGTAGATGGGTGTGCAAACACAGACACACACACACACACACAGACACACACACACAGACACACACACACAGACACACACACACAGACACACACACACAGACACACACACACACACACACACACACACACACACACACACACACACACACACACACACACACACACAAAGCCCCTTTCAGGGACACACACAGCCGGGCTATCCTCACCCTCAGCTGTTGCTGTTGTAATTATTGCCGCGGTTATTATCGTTTAGCATTAATGTGAGCACGGCCTCTGGAGTTTTGGGGGGGAAAGGAGGAGGAGAAGAAGTCGTAATAAAACTCGTTATGATATTGACTCCCGGCTGGTGAATAACCACGCCAGGAAAACCTGCAGCCCGGAAAGGAGACTATAATCCTTTCTTAAAGTACTCCTCCACACACGTTTTTAAGTTTAAAAACACTCTGAGATGATTCGTCTATTGTTTAACATGGTTTTCCCACATAACAAGTAAAAACAACAACAAAAAACTGAAAAGGGACTGGAAGCACATCTACTCTTTCTCCCTCATTGTGAAATTCAGGAGATATGAATAGGCAAATATCACAGGCCCCGCCCACCACCGCCGTCTAGGCTGACCAATGAAAGAGCATGCGCACCAAGATGGCTAGCGTTAGAGCAAACGTCAGAGATTCAGCCATACATATCTGAGCCTCAGTCAGACCCAGACTCAGACTCTGTTGTACGCCAAAACCGGCGACTAGCAGACGTATCAGAATGGTAAGTGTGACGCGGGAGACCCGGGTTCGCGTCCCGGCTGCGGCGGTTTCCGGCTGCTCCCCACCCCCGAATTGCTCCATTGTTGCCAGAAGTGGGATGACGAGACCGCGAGGCCATCGGAAACGCATGTGCCCAGAGGCGCGAGGGAGCTGGTATGCTGAAGCGCGGGGACACACATCCCGAAGGAGGGGGGGAATGTAACGACCACGGATGACTAGACTCGCTAGCCCTTGGCTAACGGGTCGGACCCTTTAGTCGACTGGCTAGTGCAGATCCGGGTTCGCCCCCCCCCGAACTCACTACATTATTTATGAACGTTTCTGAGAGATGAGAAAGGGGGCGGAGCACAGCTGACAGCGGCGGTTGGTTGTTATTGGCTGAGCAGCGATGACGTCATCGTGATATCCAAACTGCTTATGCTGCTCCCAGGGTCATCATGATGCAAGGTAAAGCATTCTGATTATCTGCAACGCTGTCCCAACCAGTGATGCAGTGGTAAATTCAAAGGTGGGTAAACCATAATCTTTAGTTAGTGATCAAAATTAGGAAACCACCTACCAATACGGACAATGTTTTCAGAAAAAAAATTAATTCATGTATATACCAACTGAAATACACACTTCTCTGTAACTTGCATCGGTTTGATGATGTTTACTTGGATGTATACTACGAATTAAGATAATGAGGGTTTATGCCAGGCCTAAAAAGAGGGTAAACTATAGTCTACAAGTAAAAAAGGTGGGTAAACTGTGTTTAGGTGCGTTTATCCTCCAAACCACCGTATATACAGCATTCTCGTTGAGTATATTTCATTTGTGTAAGATGCTGTTTTCTCTCTTCCACTGCTCCCCATGTGGACACGACGACGGTCCGTCACGTTCTGAGGAGTCTCAGTGGTGGGAGACACGAGCGCTTCTGACCCCATGTAAACCCAATTAACGAGAGCTAAATAGCACCGTTAATTTAATATCAATGCCCATGAAACGCTTCTTGATATTTTGCAGTTTAACCCATTTCCTTTGCATAAGCCGTATGGAAATGAATACAGGTTATATAATATATCTAGCGTATTGCTAAAAGTAGAGGACACTTGGGGAAACAAAATGTTTGGCTCAAACTAAGGTGGGGATCATACTTTCCGCGCTCGCGAGGGTCCGCATGACGTCAATATTTTTTACTATTTCACAAAACAATAAGGGAAAATAATAATGAAAGAAAAAGACAGTGGTCTAGTCAGAAGTCAATACATGAATGTTTTTGTAAACATTCAAAGCTTGTTTGGTTTTTATACACTTAAGTGCTTTCTTAGAATTTATTGACTCATTCTTGAAGACTGAGAATGGTGGCCTGGTTTTAATGAGTCTATGGATAAACTGTTTAGCCATAATAATCAGGCTATTGTACAACATTTCCATATTGTTATTCTCCATTATAACTCCAAATTTTATATCCTTATATTCTAAATTGGGCGAATCAAAGTCCTTTCTAGATATCCAAATGTGAAACAATTCCCAAAAGGCTCCAGTATGATAACAAGTAAAGAACAAATGTTCTCACGTTTCGATATCAGAATCACAAAACATAGAGTTGTTTTTATCAATGTTAAATCTTTGTCTCAGAAACTCATTATCAGCCTTGTAAACATCATTTATCATTTTAAAATGAGTCTCTTTCGCCTTTGTGAAATGGGGAGAGTGAGGAATCTGGTTCTAATTCTGACTATAATCCCTTTAGGACAGATAATCTTTTAATACATATTTTATTTCTAATGGTAAAGGGAGTCCGTGCCTAGCTGTCCGCGTGCGGGCCAGATTTCGCGCTGCCACTACGCTGAAAGGGCACCGACTGCACGCGCTTGAAACCAAAATGGATGCTGAATTTGTAGAGAAGCTGTGTGACGAGGTCAGTCGCTACTCACATCTCTACAATTCATCTTCATAACAATACAAAGACAATCAAATGTGTAGCGCGCTTTTCCGTTTTTATGTGTTGCACTATGTCCAACAAACAAAGCAGCGCTTCTGTCGCCATCTTGATTTGATTCGTAGTGCGCATGAACGGAAACACGTCAGACGCTGATCCGCTCCACATGTGTGGAGGAAACGCGAAGTAGTATAAACACAACTACTACAAGAACTACTACAGTTTGGGGTTTATGAAAAATGGCATTAAAAGCATAACATGATTTTGCATGTTGCCACATAGTGGACCGACTGACATGGGTTTATATATTGGTTAGAGATGTCTTGATGCATGCTCAATAACCCTAGTAAGAAAGTCAGAGAAAGAAAGTTGAATCAGTTCACCTGGACACAATGTTTATTGAGAAAAGAAACGTTTCTGCACTCATCTAACTGACGTCTTCAGTCTCAACTGACTGCAGGTGTCCCCACCCTCATAAACGGTACAGTGGCATAACGCCCGAAACAACAATCGGTTTCATATGCAAATTGCCCGGATAATTAACTAGAGTTTCAATTGCCATGACTACTGGTCACAGAGGATTGGGGGATGGTCGTAATCACACCATTGTAAAATGGTGACACATGTACTCTTAGCCCCCCCACCCCCGGTTCAGGGATGGTCGTTCCCAGCAACAACAAAAAAAAAAACGTCCCCAGCACGTCCCCTAAAGGACCTCTGTCCGGTAAATGGCATTGTGTAGGGTTTTAATTACGTCACGGGGACGTTATTACAGGCCCGCGATAACGTCCCCGTGACGTCCCGGGGACGTCCACAAGACTTTCCCCTTACGTTCCTGTAATGTCCTCGGGACGACGTCCCACAATAACGTCCACGTAACGTCCCGGAGACGTCTAGAGGATTTCCCTGTAACGTTCTCTGCGTCCCCGAGACGTCCCGGGAACGTCTATAAGACTTTCCCCTAACGTCCCTGTAATGTGCAAAAACGTCCCCTAGACGTCCCAGGGACATCTAGAGGACGTTTTTGCACATTACATCGTTTTCATTACGCCACAGGGACGTTATCGCGCCCCCGTGACGTCCCGGGGACGTCTACAAGACTTTCTCCTAACGTCCCTGTAATGTCCTCGGAAACGTCCCACAATAACGTCCACGTGACGTCCCGGGGACGTTTTTGCACATTACAGGGACGTTAGGGGAAAGTCTCCTAGACGTCTCGGGGACGCCGAGGACATTACAGGGAAGTCGTCTAGACGTCCCTAGGACGTCACGTGGACGTTATTGTGTGACGTTCAAACGTGCTGGGGACGTGTTTTTGTTTGCTGGGTTCCCTCTTCACATAGATGGCCTCTTTGACTCCCCATTCAAACCCTGCATTGGAAGAGATCAACTCCATGACCAATATCTGACGTGGGCGTACATTCAATGAAAGCCAAGCCAAGACAAAACCAAGGCACGTCTCTTGTGTCAGAGTTTTAAATCCTCTACACGTCGGAGGGCATCCCTGGCTTCATCCACACTGCACATAGAAGAGTCCCAACATGCGACATAGAGCGAGCGGACTTCTTTTGTGCAGTGTGAACACAGGAATCTAATATTTTCAAATCAGGTTCGGGCCAGTTTGACATGTGGTCCTAACTCGAATAAACGCGCGACCCGTGGCCATGTCGCCGAAGTGAGAACTGTCGCAGACCACCATCGTCGACAGCGGCTCACTTAAAATTATGGAGGACAACAAAAGTGACGGGAGTCGGTGGAGAGATGGAGAAATGTAAAGTTTGGTCAACATATGGGGAGACGTTTCCATTCAAGTGACGCTCAAGGGAGCGTCCCGTAATTGTGTAGCATTTTAATACAAACGTGAAGGTGCAAAAACATAACACCAGGGCGGTCCGGGTGGCGTGGTAGTCTATTCCGTTGCCTACCAACACGGGGATCGCCGGATCGAATCCCCGTGTTAGCTCCGGTTTGGTCGGGCGCCCCCTACAGACCCTATTGACCGTATCTGCGGTTGGCAAGCCGGATGTGGATGTGTGTCTTTGTCGCTGCACTAGCGCCTCCTCTGGTCGGTCGGGGCACCGGTCGGGGGGGAACTGGGGAGAATAGCGTGATCCTCTCACGCGCTACGTCCCCCTGGCGAAACTCCTCACTGTCAGGTGAAAAGAAGCGGCTGGCGACTCCACGTGTATCGGAGGAGCCATGTGGTAGTCTGCAGCCCTCCCCGGTTCGGCAGAGGGGGTGGAGCAGAGATCGGGACGGCTCGGAAGACTGGGGTAATTGGCCGGACACAATTGGTGAGGAAACGGGAGAACCCCCCCCCAGAACCCCCCCCCCCAAAAAAAATTATAACACCTGAGCAAAAACCATTAAGGCATGTAATACGAACGTGGTTTTCATCATGCTGCTCTGGCAGACTGGCATGTACCCGGAGATTCAGAGAGACAGACGGACAGACAGGCAGATTATCAGAGAGACAGAGACGGAGAGAAGCAGACACAGAGTCTGGGTGTCTATTCCTCCCTAAGCTAGCAGTAAAGAGTGTTTATGTGAGCAGTCTGCAGTGCCAAGCGCGTCCCACACCGGCTCCTTGATTGAAAGAAAACAACATCAATCTAACGCAGGCCCCAAGGCCTTTAAATAACCAGAAGGCTGTTTAGAGCACAGAGCACACTCCCTCCACGATGCTGGGGTTGGACAAACACACAAAAGAAAACACACACACACACACACACACACACACACCCACACACACATGCACGCACACACACACACACAAACAAGAACACAAAGACATACAGAAAACACCAGAGACACACAAGCATCTTTTCCACCAACATGCGCACCCACTGAAACATGCTCAGTAAGCATGCACCCACACAACCACACACACACACACACACACACACACACACAATCCAAGACGTACACACAAACACACAACATATGTGAATATGTTCTCTCTCTTTCTTTGTCTTTAGCCATTTAACCCTCGCTCACCCCTTGTCTTCCACTCCTGCCACCCTTCCTCTCCGTTCCCCTTCCCCGTGTGCATTGTGGTCATTTTCATTCATCGTCCCCATGATGCTAAAATGTCAAGGTTAGAGTGTGCCAATTCTCCCCCCCCCCCTCTCTCTCACACACACACACACACACACACACACACACACAGACACACACACCCCAACACATGGCCAGGGGAGTGGGAGGAGGACGGACCAAAGACTGTGAATACAGGAATTATTCAAGCGTGCATTTTTCTTCTTCTCCCTTTCTTTAGCTCCCTCTCTCTCCTTCACAACCCCCTCTCTTTGTTGGCAGGGGGTTTCAGTGTGTGTGTGTGTGTGTGTGTGTGTGTGTGTGTGTGTGTGTGTGTGTGCGCGCGTGCTTTAGGGGAGTTATCGGGTTAAGGGCAGGAGAGGAGGGAAGCTGGAGTTTGGGTTGGTTAGGGTAAGTTTTCGAAGGTTGTGTGTGCGTGTGTGTGTGTGTGTGTGTGTGTGTGTGTGTGTGTGTGTGTGTGTGTGTGTGGACCAGATGTGCATTCAGTAGCATTAACAGGTGTAGTCGGTGTAAAGTGTGAGTTCATCTCTGAAACCACTTTTACTTCTGTTTTCTCAAAGATGCGTACAAGAAAACCCTGACCATTTGAAAAAGAACATTTTACATGGCACCACGGCAGTGGTTCTGTCTGACATGGCGCTACGGCAGTGGTTCTGTTTGAAATGGCGCTACGGCAGTGGTTCTGTTTCAAATGGTGCTGCTGCAGTGGTTCTGTCTGACATGGCGCTACGGCAGTGGTTCTGTTTGAAATGGCGCTACGGCAGTGGTTCTGTTTGAAATGGCACTATGGCAGTGGTTCTGTTTGACATGGCGCTATGGCAGTGGTTCTGTTTGACATGGTGCTACGGCAGTGGTTCTGTTTGAAATGGCGCTGTGGCAGTGGTTCTGTTTCAAATGGTGCTGCGGCATTGGTTCTGTTTGAAATGGTGCTGCGGTAGTGGTTCTGTCTGACATGGTGCTGCAGTAGTGGTTCTGTCTGACATGGTGCTACGGCAGTGGTTCTGTTTGAAATGGCGCTGTGGCAGTGGTTCTGTTTCAAATGGTGCTGTGGCAGTGGTTCTGTTTCAAATGGTGCTGCAGTAGTGGTTCTGTCTGACATGGTGCTGCAGTAGTGGTTCTGTCTGACATGGTGCTGCGGTAGTGGTTCTGTCTGACATGGTGCTGCAGTAGTGGTTCTGTCTGACATGGTGCTGCGGCAGTGGTTCTGTCTGACATGGTGCTGCAGTAGTGGTTCTGTCTGACATGGTGCTGCAGTAGTGGTTCTGTCTGACATGGTGCTGCGGTAGTGGTTCTGTTTCAAATGGTGCTGCGGCATTGGTTCTGTTTGAAATGGTGCTGCGGTAGTGGTTCTGTCTGACATGGTGCTGCAGTAGTGGTTCTGTCTGACATGGTGCTGCAGCAGTGGTTCTGTCTGACATGGTGCTGCAGTAGTGGTTCTGTCTGACATGGTGCTGCAGTAGTGGTTCTGTCTGACATGGTGCTGCGGTAGTGGTTCTGTTTGACATGGTGCTGCAGTAGTGGTTCTGTCTGACATGGTGCTGCGGTAGTGGTTCTGTCTGACATGGTGCTGCAGTAGTGGTTCTGTCTGACATGGTGCTGCGGTAGTGGTTCTGTTTGACATGGTGCTGCAGTAGTGGTTCTGTCTGACATGGTGCTGCAGTAGTGGTTCTGTTTGACATGGTGCTGCAGTAGTGGTTCTGTCTGACATGGTGCTGCGGTAGTGGTTCTGTCTGACATGGTGCTGCAGTAGTGGTTCTGTCTGACATGGTGCTGCGGTAGTGGTTCTGTTTGACATGGTGCTGCGGCAGTGGTTCTGTCTGACATGGTGCTGCAGTAGTGGTTCTGTTTGAAAGGCCGTGCTGGTGGAATGATGCCTGGCTAACACACAGCAGCATCCTCTGTGCTACATCACACATGATGCACCGCTCACCGGAACAGCCCCTCCGCAGTAAAGAAGCCAACTCACTTGACTGTTGTTAGAACGTTTTCCGTTTTTGGACAGCCGAAGGGCTACCACTTTACTACTACTACTACTACCACTTTACTACTGCTACTACTACCACTTTACTACTACTACTACTAATACTTTACTACTACTGCTACTACTACTACTTTACTACTACTACTACTACTAATACTTTACTACTACTGCTACTACTACTACGTTACTACTACTACTACTTTACTACTACTACTACTTTACTACTACTACGACTACTACTACTACCACTTTACTACTACTTTACTACTACTACCACTTTACTACTACTTTACTACTACTGCTACTACTACTACTTTACTACTACTAATACTTTACTACTACTACTACTACTACTACTACTACTACTTTACTACTACTACTTTACTACTACTGCTACTACTGCTACTGCTACTACTGCTACTACTGCTACTACTACTACTACTTTACTACTACTACTATTACTACTACTTTACTACTACTGCTACTACTACTACTTTACTACTACTTTACTACTACTGCTGCTACTACTACTTTACTACTACTGCTACTACTACTACTTTACTACTACTACTTTACTACTACTTTACCACTACTACTACTACTACATTACTACTACTTCTACTACTATTACTTCTACTACTAGTAGTATTACTTCTACTACTAACACTTTTACTACTACTACTACTACTACTACCACCACTACTACTACTATTACTTCTATGCAATTACTATTACTACTACTTCTACTACTACTAGTATGACTTCTACTACTACCACTTTTACTACTACTACTACTACCACTAGTACTACTATTACCACTATTACTACTATTATTACTTCTTTCTTACTTGCTAATACTATTACTACTGCTATTACTTCTACTAATACTATTACTACTACTATTAATTCTACTACTAACACTTTCACTACTACTTCTGCTACTACCACCATTATTTCTACCACCAATACTACTAATACTACTACTACTACTTCTACTCCTATTACTACTGCTGCTATTTCTACTTCTACTACTACCATTAGTACTACTTCTACTACTACTATTACTTCTAATACCATTATTACTACCACTACTATTACTTCTACCAATACTATTACTACTGCTATTACTTCTACTAATACTACTATTACCGCTACTACTATTACTTCTACTACCACTATTACTGCTACTTTACTACTACTACCACTATTACCACTACTACTACTACTATTACTACTACTATTACGTCTACTAATACTATTACTACTGCTATTACGTCTACGAATACTATTAGTACTACTTCTACTACTATTACTCCTACTACTTCTACTCCTATTACTACTACTACTATTTCTACTTCTACTACTATATCACTACTACTACTACCATTACTACCTCTACTACTACTACTACTACTTCTTTCTACTACTACTACCACTTCTTTCTACTACTATTACTAATACTGCTACCACCAATAACAACATATATCACACTTCATGTGAACTGTAAGTCTCAAAGTGGAAAATGAAATAATTTAACGGAGACATATTCATATTCATATTCACAGAAAACAACAAGCTGCCATAGAAGAACAAAGGTGAGCAACACACGGTAAACAGACAGCGGTCAGCCGGCAGGCAGAGACGGATGTGACGTCATGTAAACAGTCTTCACTGACGCGTCCTCTCTGCGTGCTGACTGTTTGATTTCCATCGGCTAAGCAGGCGAGATGTACACGTGTTTCCGCGGAACGATGAGTGAGTCAGGTGTGTGACAGTACAGACGCTTTTTGGTAAAGGTGAACCTCTTGCTCTTAATTTGTTTGTTTGTTTGTTGTTTATATATATATATAGTTTTGACATTTGCTCGGGTCTGACAGAGCCTTCCTTATTTTTGCATCTGGTAAACAAACAGAAGCCTGGCCGGGAACCTCGCTGAAAGAGGGCAGTGGAGGATTACACATTGTTCTGCTCCCCTGAATACCCCCCCCCACACCTCCCACCCCAACACCCCCCCTCTGCAAAACTTAAAATCCTCCCTCAGCCAAAATCCCGAAAGCCCCTCTCTCTGCAAAGACCCCCCTCCCCTCCCCTTTCCGAAATGGGACATACTGCAGAGCCCCAAGAGAACAGAGGTAAACATGCCCCTACTTTTCTTCACCCCCCCCCCCCCACGGCCCCAACAGCCCCCGCTCCCCCCTTCTCTCACCATGTGCCAGCTCCCTTCATTAGCCAAGGGGCTGCTTTCTTGATTTCTCGCCATTATGAGGGCCTCGAGGGAGGGCACGCTTCAGGGACACTTTGGAGGAAACACGGGTCGACACCGCATTTCCATTTTTAAGGCGAGGAGAAAAAAATAAACAAACACAAAAACAAAAAACCAAAAGGCAACCGAGTAACCCTCGTTCCACACAGCGGTTTACCCGCCGCGTGGCCCGCCATTTCCAAACGAGGCCCTCGCAGCTCGCGCGCTCTGGTCGCTCGTCAGACACGGACGCGGAGCGCGGACGGGACCGTGTGAATCCAGACCCACCGGGCCGCGGAAAGACTCGCGATGTCGCACTGCCGGAGCAGCAAAACCTCTTCGCCCGGTCTGGCCCCCAGCCCGCGTCAGGCGCCTACAGGCCAGCCTGAGCGACGCGTGGGTGGAAGAGGAAGACTGAAACACGGCACGCGGAACAAATAAAAGGGTCGAGGTCTCCAAAAGCTGCCGACCCGGTCTGCAAAGTAAATAACGTCACATTAATCTCTGTCCTCGAAACTCCTCACCAGCCCTTCCCATCGGAGTCTTTTTTTTGGGGGGGGGGTTCCCCCCTCTTTCTGCTCAGTTGTACTCTTGGCCAGTTACCCCACTCTTCCGAGCCGTCCCGGTCGCTGCTCCACCCCCGCTGCCGATCCGGGGAGGGCTGCAGACTACCACACGCCTCCTCCCATACACGTGGAGTCGCCAGCCGCTTCCTTTCACCTGACGATGAGGCGTTTCACCAGGGGGACATAGCGCGTGGGAGGATCACGCTATTCCCCCCAGTTCCCCCTCCCCCCTGAACAGGCGCCCCGACCGACCAGAGGAGGCGCTAGTGCAACGACCAGGACACATACCCACACCCGGCTTCCGACCCGCAGACACGGCCAACTGTGTCTGTAGGGAAGTGGCCAAGCCGGAGGTAACACGGGGATTCGAACGGGCGATCCTCGTGTTGGTAGGCAACGGAATAGACCGCCACGCCACCCGGGGGTGGTGGGTATTTTTAACTACATTTTTACGACTGCATTGCTATAAAATCCAATGGGTCAGTGCAGCCGGCGAATACTGCCTCCATTGAAAAGTACACGAGGGTTAAGATGTGGTATCCAACTCGTGTGAGTTTAGACTGGGAGAAAAAGGTAAGCGTGTGGGGGGGGGGCAGGGAGGAGAGGGAGGGATCAACTTTGTGTGGGCTGTGTATCTGTTATGTGAGTCCGTGAGTGCGTGCGTGCGTGCACGTACGTCAGGGTCTTTTGGCCAAATGATCCCATGTGTGTGCAGGTCTTAACGAGTGCATGCATGTGGTTGTGTAGAGTCTCTTTTGTCCCAGCTCTCAACAGCACCTTCCTGGATCTCCACCCCCCCCCCCATACGTGTGTGTGTGTGTTTGTGTGTGTGTGTGTGTGTGTTGCATATTTCCATCAAGCCCTGTCAATACTGACAGTATAGGCGACAGCGGCTCGTGTGAGAAACACGTCCGTAGCCTCCCCACGAGGGCAGCATCTCCAACGGGAAGATGAGACGAACAAATGAAATGATGAAGCGGTAACCGCCGCTGCGACGGCGGTCACATACGGTTGTTTAGTTCCAGTGCGCTGCCCACACCCTCGATATTTGTAGTCGTCCGCCCTTTCCGCCTGCAGCTTGAACCGGGGGTCACGCGCTCAAGCACTTATTTAAGTGGGAGACAAATCCTCGTGACACGAACTCCGAAACAATTCAGGTCTTATTCAT
Source organism: Lampris incognitus (assembly GCF_029633865.1). Taxonomy (NCBI): domain Eukaryota; kingdom Metazoa; phylum Chordata; class Actinopteri; order Lampriformes; family Lampridae; genus Lampris; species Lampris incognitus. The sequence goes on along the minus strand of NC_079228.1, from coordinate 31,970,366 downwards.
CTCCCGTGACCTCCACATCACCGCCGCAAATGTGGAGATGAGTAAGGCTTCGCTATGCATCTCTGTCACCCCGTAATGCAGTCTGCCGGATCACCTGGTAAAACAGCCCATATGGTGGGAGGTTCTAACAACCCGCGCGCGCGCGCGCGCACACACACACTTACGGGGGGGGGTGTAGATGTGAGATGCAGGATGGTGCTGTTTAGAGCTGGAACAAAGGAGCCTCTACACAGCCATATGCACGCACTCGTTAAGATCTGCACACACACACACACGATCATTTGGCCGAAAGACCCTGGTGTGTGTGTGTGTGTGTGCGCACACAAACACACATGCACATTCATGAATGTACACACACATGCACACTCACGCTTACACACACTTTGTGCGCATGTCTACATGCACACGGATACCAGATACACCCGCGTTGCGCTGGTGAAGGAGCGGCTGCAGACTCGGCAGAAAACGCCTCCTCCCTTTGGACTCTTGGCACATGATGTGGGCCAGTCGCCTCCTCCTCCTCCTCATCTCACACGCACGCACGCGCGCACACACGGACACACGCAGATCCACATATAAACACTACAGACAACGTTCGCGCGCGCGCACCCGCACACACACACACACACACACACACACACTAACTACTCAATATTACGAGGTGTCAGTGGTTGAAGACAGACGAGGTTGGTCTGGATAGGATTAGTGCGCCACAGCAGCAGTGCACCAGGCCACGGCCTCGTCTCGACAAACTGACACGCCCACGTTCTCTACCTCTTTCCTGCCACGCTTGTGCCAGCAGCCATATCTTCTCTACCCTCCGTCTCTTCAGCGTTCGCCTCTTTCCCTTCAGCTGCGCACGTCAGTCATTCGGGGAACATGTCAGGGGAAATCTTGACGTAGCGATCAGATTTTGGACGTCACCATGAAACCGTCGGTGTTTTGGATCGTGTAAAAGAAAAAGAAAAAAGACCTGTGAGTCTCGGAGCGAAACTCTCACCTGGGACGTAGACTGTTGAAGTCTCAACGGTGAGATTTTCACTTGTTCTGCTCAAGATTTTCTCCTCTATCGTCCCCAAAACCACCAGGAGAGGGGAGAACCCCCCCCCCACTGTTGTACTTGTACAAGTTTTACCTCTGAAAGGCACAGGGGGTGGGTATGCTAGCTCATAAAAGAGACTGTTAATGTACTCTGGCCAGGGGTGGGATTATTATTTTGACAGTCTCTTGGCACAAAAAGAGGAATCGGCACTCTGGTGCGCAGGCAGGCTGGCTGGATCATTCGAAGCAGGTGGGACAAGGTGCCATCAAAATGCAGATGTAGGCTCGGCTATCAAAGAAGGCTAACTAGGTGATTTGGCCCGGCTTGTAACTCAACACGAGGGCCAGCGGTGGAAATCCAACAAAAGAGGTTTGTACAAAGGCATGTCGATGCATCAGCTTGTGCAATGGAGCACATGGATGCATGCAAGCAACACCTGCACGCATACACACGCAAGCGCGCAAGCGCACGCACGCACACACACATAGGCACTTCTCTGTGTTTGGGCTGACAGTGGTTACTCTACACGCATTGTCCTGGTGTCTGCAGATGCTAGACAGAGATAGTGCTCGTGTGACAGTTTTAATGCTGTTTGCACCATGTTGACCAGCGTTTGCATAGTGTCCTGGTACATACGGCAATGGCGTTATGGCTTTTCTTGGGGGGGGGGGGGGTTCTAATTCCATCTGATCTGGGGCCGCAGTTCTTCTCCCTCACTGTAGCCCGGTTGCTTTGAACTGTAATAAATAATGAATAATGAAGTGTGCTTGACAATGTCAGGAAAGGGCTCTCCGTGGAATAGGACAGTGCTTAAAGTACAATACAAGCATTAACGTCAAGGCTTCAAAGAGTTTTATGAGGCATGAACAATGTGTACTGCGATGTAAATGTGGTCTGTTTGAATCCACGGATGTGTACTTCAACCGTAGTTTTACAATGGCTGGTCAGCGCAATATCTATTTGAAATCAGATATAAAGGTCCTTTATAGATAAAGTCCAACACAAAGTATACAAGTCCAATACTTAAAGTACTGTAGCGAATTCGGAGGGCAGTCTGGGAGACCGTCGCCACAGCCGGGACGCGAACCCCTATCTCCCACTTCGCAAGCGACAACGTTAACCAGTCGACTAAAGGCACCGCGTCGCTAATCGAGGACCAACGTGTCTACTTATCAATGCACGTTACAGTACATTTGTGGTTGCTAACACCCTTAAGTATTTCAAGCTCTAACACAGTTGCAGCTCGCCTATTAAGTCCAAATTACATGTTTATTAACGCAAAGAAATGGGTGTAGGGGGGGGTAAATAACGCGGAATACAGTGGTCTTTAACTGGGTTCAACGCTGAATGAGACGCGCTGCCCTCATCATGCATGTTGTCGCTTTCCACACTGACACAGCAGGCCGACGGTAGAGTTCACACCCCGCCTCGCTTCCCATGAAACAGAGCAACGGCAGAGGTTCCGTTTTATTGAGCGCGGCGACTTCGTGGACGGAACACGAACGCAGGACCAACCGGGCCACTCACGTCTACCTCGCTGAAACTCGTGCTCGACCCGAGCCGCTGTTGCCCTCCGAGCTCACGCGCCCGTTTCACGCTCGGCGTTCCGCTGAAACGTTTCCACGTGTGTGTCGTAAAAGCGGAAGTCGTTTCATCCGGGCCGTAACGGGGTCCGCTGCCGACATGGCTGCGGCGGCAGTAAAAGGGAGCTCGATGCCGCGGGCTCCAGTTGAAGTGAACGGCTGGTTTTGTTAGCCGAGCCCGCCGATGCTAGCATATGGTGTCGCCGTAAAACGCAGCACAGCAACACGTTGTTGTGCCGCCGAATGAGGCCGTTTCAGATGTGCGTCGCTCATCACCAACCGGGTCGAGAAACACCGTGTTTACCCCTCCCGGTAGAACGAAGTTTAATTTGATTTAAGTATGTTTAAGTCTTAAACATTTCAAGTTATATTTCGGGTCCCTTGTTTCCGGCGGGGTCTAGAAACATTGAGAATAAACAGGTGTTTGTTTGTTTTTTATTTCGACAACCAGTCACTTCTGTAACCGGTTATTTTCTTGCCCGGTGCGGGACTCGTACGGGGTGTACCGCGCCACAAGGCGACATCACTAACCGCTCGGCTAAAGGGTCAGACCCGTTAGCTAGGGGCTAACGGGTTTTATTAGTAGTTTACACTTCTAAGATCGGGGGGGGGGGCGCGGGTTCAGTCATGCTAAATGTCATGCTAACGTCAGTCATGCTAAATATTTAGCCTCTGGCTGGTTCAGTTAATGACAGAATGTGGCAGTTAAATGCAAATTTGACGCGCATTTTGAAGCCGCGAAAAGTTAGCTCGAGTTTCAGTTGTGTGTTGAACAGTCAACTAAAACCAGTTGGAGAAACATCCGCTGTGCACGTGTGATCTAGCCGGGAATGAAGTAAACACCAGGGTGCACCGGTTGTTGGGTCAGCGTGTGTTTCACCGTGAGCCCGTCTCCATCTCTGCAGCTTTCCATCCTAAAACCCTTCTTATCAACCTCCTACACAAGGAACAGCTGCTGTTTACTCTTTTCGACCAGCAACTTCTAAATCTGCAACCACTCAGCGCGTCAGCGTGTGCGTGTGCGTGCCTGCTTGTACCTTTGTGTATTTGTGCGAGTGTGCATGCATGTTTGCGTATGCGTCAGCTGCACCTTCCCACACTTGTCATTCACATGGCTACACAAACGTGCTTCTAACTCACCACACATGTATGCATGCCCACACAAACTAGCCACACGTGCACGCTCACACATACGCACCCCAGGAAGTGGTTGCTACTGAGGCTTTTCGCTTTCCCCTGTCTGCAGGATTTGTGTGTGTGTGTGTGTGTGTGTGTGTGTGTGTGTGTGTGTGAGCGAGAGACTGTGTGCATGTGCGAGCACTTATGCAGTGGGTTAAGAGAGGCCCAGTTCAAGGTAAGAGATAGATATGGACACTGCCTCTCCATTTTCTCTGCTATTCTCTCTCTCACCCCTTTTTCTCCCTCTATACCTCCCGCTCTCTCTCTCTTTCTCCCCCCCCCCTCTCTCTCTGTCCCTTCCACTCTGTCTTCCTCCCTCTCTTTCTCTCTCTCCATTCTCCATGTCTCTCCCCAGCGGCATAATGATGGATGGCAGACTGCAGGGGTGAAGGTGGAGGAGTGTGTGATCAACAGCCGATCCTCTGTGCATATGTGTGTGTGTGTGTGTGTGTGTGTGTGTGTGTGTTTGTGTGTGTGTGTGTGTGTGTGTGTGAGCAAGGCTATCTCCAGGAACGGCAGAACACAGAGGTAAGCGTTGTGTGATATGAAACCTGTAATGATGAACTGAGTCACAAATCACAGTAATTAGAGAGTTAATGGCAAGGAGGCGGACATTGGATCCGGGAAGGAAGGTGCTGCTCTGAGTCGGAACAAAAGAGCCGCTTTGGAGGCATATGCATAGAAACCCCGTGTGTATAGTACACTGTAAATGGCTGCAGAGATTACATGTTGGCATGTAGTGCATGCACACATATATGTGCACATTTTGAAAAGCGGCGCACATGTGGAGTATGGCCGCACAACACAGTCACATGCATATACTCACAAGATACACACATAAAAAGGATCTTTTGGCTGAAAGGCCCACACACACACACACACACACACACCTGTAAGCACAGTACATGCTTGTATTGGTTACACATGAAAGGTTACACAAAGATGTATGTACTCTGAAGATTTATGCACACAAGGACACTGGTGCACGCACACACACACACACACAAACACACACACACACACGCACACAGAAATACGGTATAGACTTAATTCATTCAGCTCATTTAATGGTCTGTGGGTTTATGCTCTCACGTGTCATCATCATTTACAATGGAAATAAAACTGCAGCCACATTACACTTCAATTAGCCGTTTAATACGTCCCATTAAATGACCCCCATTTCAGACAGTGTATCATAACAGTTTGAAAAGGGATGTAGGATTTTATTGGCTACCTTTGATAAGTCTATACAATGAAGGGGGGGGGGGTCTAAAGGTCACAATTTGTCTCATGGTCTTCGGTTTAATTTTGGGTAAATCCAGCAGGAGTGATGAGCGTTCAAGGGGGAGCACCACTCATACATGTTATCTGTGGGGTCTGACAGAATCTAATGGAGCCGGATGACACAAAACCACCGCCAAAAGCTGGATACAGCAGAGACGATGTGAACCCGCCATGTCATCAAGATGCTAAAACTAAAATGGCTCAAGGAAGAACGAGTTGAGGGCAAAAATACACTGCTACCTTTGGCTGCTCCCGTTAGGGGGCGCCACAGTGGATCATCTGTTTCCATCTCTTCCTGTCCTCTGCATCTTCCTCTGTCACACCAGCCACCTGCATGTCCTCCCTCACCACATCCATAAACCTCCTCTTTGGCCTTCCTCTTTTCCTCTTCCCTGGCAGCTCCGTATTCAGCATCCTTCTCCCAATATACCCAGCATCTCTCCTCCACACATGTCCAAGCCATCTCAATCTCTCCTCTCTTGCTTTGTCTCCAAACCGTCCAACTTGAGCTGTCCCTCTAATATACTCGTTCCTAATCCTGCCCTTCTTCGTCACCCCCAGTGAAAATCTTAGCATCTTTAACTCTGCCACCTCCACCTCCTGTCTTTTCATCAGTGCCATTGTCTCCAAACCATATAACATAGCTGGTCTCACAACCCTCTTGTAAACTTTCCCTTTAACACTTGCTGGTACCCTTCTGTCACACATCCCTCCTGACACTCTTCTCCACCCACTCCACCCTGTCTTTCCTATCCACCGCACTTCCTGATCCACTATCGCCACATCATCCAGCCTTCTCTCTCTCATTTTTCTTCATTCATCAGCCCCTCAAAGTACTCCTTCCACCTTCTCAGCACACTCTCCTCGCTTGTCAGCACATTTCCATCTCTATCCTTGATCGCCCTAACCTGCTGCACATCCTTCCCAGCTCGGCCCCTCTGTCTAGCCAATCAGTACAAGTCCTTTTCTCCTTCCTTAGTATTCAACCTCTCATACAGCTCACCATACGCCTTTCCCTTTGCCACCCCTCTCTCCGCTTTACGCTGCTTCTCCTTTTACTCCTGTCTCCTTTCTTCATCTCTATGACTATCCCACTTCGTCTTTGCCAACCTCTTCCTCATTCCACCACCAAGTCTCCCTGTCTTCCTTCCTCTGTCCTAAGGACACACCAAGTACCTTCCTAGCTGTCCCCCTCACTATTTCTGCAGTGCTTGTCCAGCCATCCGGCAACTCTTCACTATGTTATCTATAAATAAATATATAAATAAATAAATATATAAATGCTATATAAATGTAATGATTATTATTATCATTATTGAAAACTGGAATAGGCTCAATATAAGGAGGTTCAGTTTGAAGTGCTGGGAGTGGGAATCCTCTCCCTGCTCCGGAAGCAGGCAGAGCTCACGCCGTCACGCGAGAAAAAGAGCAAAACATGGCTGAAAAAGCAGAAAAGAGAGCCCTCGTAGTCCCCTCCGAACCAGCCTCGCCGCCTTCATCCTGTGGCACACTTAAAGCGGGTGGTTTGCAGGTTTGACATCAGCAGCGTCTCCCTCTCTGGGTGTGGAGGAACACGCAAGACGGGTTTGGTTCGACGTGTTGGAAAAACGAACACGCCCCCTCCCTTCTTTTATTTCTAGAGACGACCCGAAAAACGCATGCAAACACCCCGGGCTTCGACACGTCGTATCTCACATCCTGTGTGTGTGTGTGTGTATGGGCTTGCACGTGGTTGTGTGAGTACTTGTATATGCATGTGTGTTTGTGTGGGAGTTCATATGTATTTAAACAGCGTAACGTGTGTGTGTGTGTGTGTTTTTTGTGGTTGTCTTTGCATGCATCTCTATATGTGGGTGTGATGGCGAGGGTTTCTGTGAGCCTCCAAGTCCATATCCGTTTCCGTTGCGTGTGAGTGTATTTGTGTACGTTTGTTTACGCGCGGTTGTGCGAGCGCTTGCATGCATTTCTGCATATATGGGATCGTGAGTTGTTGGTTTTTTTGGGAGCCTCTATAGGGTTTTATTTGTCTTTGTGTAAGTGTGTGTGTGTGTGAATCAGTGAAATCCATCACACATTACACACAGTACCGGTAAGGAAGCTGTGATCAATCGATGATCGCCTTCCAGGCAGCATTTATTAACATCTCCATCTCAGCCTAATGAAATGTTCTATAACACGCACACAAGGACAGACAGACGGGGGGGGGGGTAAGAGAGGGGGGAGAGAGGAGGGGGGGGAGAATAGCCAGATTATTTGACTATGTCACACTATAATATCCATACAGTTTGCAGGGTGTGTAAATTAGCAGGGATGTTTTTCTATTTCCTACACAAATTCACTTCAAGTAGACAATTCCTCACCCATTTTGTTCTCCCCCCCCCCCCCGCTCGCTGGCTCTCCACAACGCTGTGTCAACACTAAATGTGACTCCAACCACTCCACCCTAATTAATTCATCCGCCGAGCTGCCCTGTGTCGACTGCGTATTAATACAGATGTAATTTGCCTGGAACCGTTAGGTGAGCTCGGGGCCCTAACCGCGCTAGGTGCTAACGTGGCTCTGCATGTGTGGTGCTGGCGAACCGCAGCGGCTGTTAAGGGTGCGAGTCGTGGCCGCCCCTGAAGCGGAAAGGGTCCTTCGGCAACTGCTGGAGGAGCGCAAATATTTAGATTCTGTAACCTACACTCGAGTTTCTGGGGGCAGGCCTTCCCGTGCAACTAAGTGGGACAAATGTGGAGTGCATAATCTGAGAATCTTGTGTGTCCCCCCCCCTCCCCTCCTCTATCTCACCCATACAGGCATACATATTGTTGCATGCAGGCACACACACACACACACACACACACACACACACACACACACACACACACACACACACACACACACACACACACACACACACACACACACACACACACAGGCAGGAATTTACCTGAGGCAAGCTCGCCACGCTGTCTTATGCTTGAGTGGCGTCAGATGGATTATGAGCATACCTCGGCTATACCTGCAGGTAGCAAGGGAATCCATTTTGGGGCGGACTGTCAAGCGTAAACTTTTATTTCACTCATCAATGCAGAGATACTGCTAATGCATCCATCTTGGCCCCCGCGCAGCGCTCAAAGCAAACACTGTCAGAGGAGATTGCGATCTGCAGGCGCAGAGCTAAACAATCCAGCGCCGTTTCCTCCTCTGTGAAAAACAAGATAAAGCTCGCGGCCCAGGAGGCGGGCTGGCGGGGCAAGAGGTGCAGTCCGGCCGCGGAAACGGGTTGCATATGTTTGCTTTTACAGCCTGGCCAAAGGGTATCGGCGGAGGAGGATGAGAGAAGGAGTGTTAACAGTACGGTGTTACATGCGAGAGCACGCCACCGGTATGGTAGCCCACACTCACTTGCCATTGGCTTGGTAACCTGCTGTGTATGCAGGACTGGCATCCTGCCTCGTAATTGTTCATGAGCTGCTTGCCACGAGGCTGTGGACATATTTGAGATGCGTGAGCTTTGTTCGAGATATCTTAATTTTACGTTTTAATTTTATTTAGTTTAAGGGCCACATCTTTGTTTCTTTGTATTTCTATGTTTTATTTTTTGGTAAGTGAAACCATGCTCACCTTTTGGCATCCAACTGGTGATTTATCGCTCTTTTACCATGCTCACTTTTTGGCACCCAATTGGTGATTTATTGCTCTTTTACCATACTCAATTTTTGGCACCCAACTGGCGATTTATTGCTCTTTTACCATGCTCACTTTTTGGCACCCAATTGGTGATTTATTGCTCTTTTACCATACTCAATTTTTGGCACCCAACTGGCGATTTATTGCTCTTTTACCATGCTCACTTTTTGGCATCCAACTGGTGCTTTATTGCTCTTTTACCATGCTCACTTTTACTGCTCTTTTACCATGCTCACTTTTTGGCATCCAACTGGTGCTTTATTGCTCTTTTACCATGCTCACTTTTTGGCATCCAACTGGTGCTTTATTGCTCTTTTACCATGCTCAATTTTTGGCATCCAACTGGTGATTTATTGCTCTTTTACCATGCTCGCTTTTTGGCATCCAACTGGTGCTTTATTGCTCTATTACCATGTTCACTTTTTGGCACCCAACTGGTGCTTTATTGCTCTTTTAACATGCTCACTTTTTGGCATCCAACTGGTGCTATATTGCTCTTTTACCATGCTCGCTTTTTGGCATCCAACTGGTGATTTATTGCTCTTTTTACCATGCTTACTTTTTGGCATCCAACTGGCGCTTTAGTGCTCTTTTTCCGCACACCAACAAACGGGCGAATTTCCAATAGCTGCCAGACACATTAACATCCCCAATAAGTATCAGTACTGGCAGTGACAGTGCAAGGACATTTTTGCATGTCAGAACAAGGGCAACACATGCCAGCATGATGAATGGTGAAACAATGAAAAAAGTCCCCCCTGGCCGAAAATCTGAGTAGATCTTTGATAGAGAAAACTGAGTTTGCTCCCACAGGACCCATAGTATTTTCACACATTTGGGTCTCATTTGGTTCAGTGAGTCTTCAGATCATCTGTAAAGGAAAATATTCTTATCTGGGAACCGAGCTTATGTTTCTTCATCAGTTAGCCAAATTACAAACACTAATTTCCGCTATCTGAAGACTAACACATGTTTTTAAACTCCATCTGAATGTGATTTTGCAATAGGTTTCATCAAGATAAACCCAACCGTCTCCTGTATTAACAAAGCTAATATTCTGTTCCGGGCGGTACGATGACGCAGTGGCTAGCGTGGTCGCCTCACAGCAAGAGGGTCCTGGGTTCGAGCCCCCGGGGTAGTCCAACCTTGGGGGTTGTCCTGGGTCGTCCTCTGTGTGGAGTTCGTATGTTCTCCCCGTGTCTGCGTGGGTTTCCTCCGGGTGCTCCGGTTTCCTCCCACAGTCCAAAGACATGTAGGTCAGGAGAATCGGCCGTACTAAACTGTCCCTAGGTGTGCATGTGTGTGTTTGTGTGTGCGGGCCCTGTGATGGGCTGGCAGCCCGTCCAGGGTGTCTCCTCCCCCCACCGCCCAACGACTGCTGGGATAGGCTCCAGCATCCCCGCGACCCTGTGTAGGATAAGCGGTTTGGATCACGGATGGATGGAAGAATATTCTGTCCCTCTTAAGTGAACTGTGAGTGATGCTGGGCTCGGCTATCAGTTTCTTAACGCAACACCCACCCACACCTCCTCTGTGTGGCCAGACTGGGTTCTTGATGGGATGATGCTGAAAACTGCCCATCATTGCTTCATTTACAGCTCAGGAGAGTCAGGGAAGGAAAGGCTGCTACTGCTGGGCTTCGACGGTCCCCCAGCCCTCCTCAGTTTACTCACATTACTCCCAGAGCCGACATCGCCAGGATTTACCGTACACCTTGTCATCGTCAGACGCACAAATTCTCCCTGTCAACAACGGCAAGAGTTAAAAACGAGGAGTCTGGGTGCATATTTCTTACGCTGCACTTGTCAAATGTGATCCCGCTGTCCTGTACCGGCTGACGGAGGACTCACAAGGGGAAGTAGATTTTATTCATGCTCCAGCTTACCGGGCTGTCAGCACAAAGCGCAGCTGACATGGTAACAGAAACAACAACGACGACGACGACAAAAATTTGGATCCATTACCCGGCGGAAATAAAATGCGAGGCCAACACAGAGCTACGACTGGCAGGCGAGCGCGTGCGTGCGCATGGAAACACGAACAAGGGCAGGAGCACACACAGAAACACACACACACACACACACACACACACACACACACACACACACACACAGCGCATGTGCACAAGTACACACACATCCACACATGCACAGAAACACCACTGTCAATTACAGGAAAAAATACCTTCCCTAATGGCACATGGTTAATGCAATTATTCAATTTGCCTGGTCTGCAGATCGCTGCTGTGTGCAAACCCGGAGAGCACAGCTGAACCCGCATCTGCACTCGGCTGCCCTTGAGATAGCGAGCAAACAGGAGAACGGGAGTCAAAGGAGGGAGGGAGGGAGGGAGGCTACAGGGAAGTCAATCGCCACCCAGTTTCATTCCCGGCCATCACACGCTTGAAGCCGAGTCTGAACACTAGAGAGTTAATATCTACTGACAGTATTCATTATTAATCTCGTACACCTGCCCAGCGCCTCTGCAGCAGAACGGCTTTATAAGTCAGACCAGATCAGCAAAAACGGTGAGAGCAGGCTGCCACGAAGGCAACACATCAAGTCAAAATGACACCATTTCACTTCAACACGTTTCGTCGTCTAACATCAAGGTACAGCAGACATCAGCGTAACCATGTAACCATTTTTTTTGGGGGGGGGTACCCTCCCCACCCCCTTTTCTCCCCAATTGTATCCGGCCAATTACCCCACTCTTCCGAGTCGTCCCGGTCGCTGCTCCACCCTCTCTGCCGATCCGGGGAGGGCTGCAGACTACCACATGCCTCCCCCGATACATGTGGTGTCGCCAGCCGCTTCTTTTCACCTGACAGTGAGGAGTTTCACCGGGGGGACGTAGCGCATGGGAGGATCACGCTATTCCCCCCCCAGTTCCCTCTTCCCCCCCCGAACAGGCGCCTCGACTGACCAGAGGAGGCGTAGTGCAGTGACCAGGACACACACCCACATGCGGCTTCCCACCCGCAGACACGGCCAACTGTGTAGTGACGCCCGACCAACCAAGCCGGAGGTAACACGGGGATTCGAACCGGCGATCCCAGTGTTGGTAGGCAGTGGAATAGACCGCCACGTCACCCGGATGCCGAAAACCGATCCACTGAAGCCATGACACATTCCCAGCATAAACATATGGATGATTTCATGCCAAAAAAAGAAGAAGCCCCTCAGCTAGCAGCAATGGGGTAAAAAAATAAATCCTGATTATCATATTAACATGTGCCTGTTTATTGGGCTCTGCTTTTTTGGCAAAGCCGCCCCAACTGCTGCTCTCCGCTGGGAGGTGGGTGACCTCTATGCCATTCATAAGGACTCTTAAGACAAAGCTATTCCAACAAAGAGGATGCTATACGGTTCCCGCTGGTGCCACCATGCTCGCCATCTTGAGCGTGACGCTGCTCTGCGGCTCTGCAGGATGGGCCTGGGTGTCCGCACGCCGAGCGCCCCCGTCAGCGAGCCCGTCCTCCCTCCGGGTTCGCTCGGCTTATGTGCGGAGAGGAGACGTGACGTTGCTGTTTTTGTTGTTGTTCTCGTTTTGCCCCCTGGCTTTGTTGGCGGTTTCTATTTCCCGATCAGTCAAATCCACTTTCATTTTGCAAAGTTTTTTTTGTTGTTGTGTTCTTGTTGCCCACTTCAACTCTTTTTTAACAGCTTCAGTAACTTATCGTTATGTTTATAGTGGGATATGTGAGCGTCCCACTGAGACAAATTCCCATTATGTGCAACTTTGCTTGGCTGATAAATTATTAAATATTATTGTTGTTTATGTTACATTTATATATATTATTTATAGCTACTATCTATTATTTATATTATTTATCATTGTGATTATTATTTATTATTATCTGGCCCTGCCTGGAGCTGCGCCCGAGGAGGAAACCCCGAGGGCGGTCCGACAGGATGCGGCAGCGGGGCAGGCTAAGCTAACTGCTAGCCCCTGCAGACCGGCGGCTCTGACAGTCATGCTGGCTGGCGTTCGCTCTCTCGGACAGTGAACATGTTTTTTTTTGTGGATATGTTAGATATGTGTGTTTTTGCAGTTTTTTATGTGTGGATATGTTGTGTTTTTGTAGTTGTTTTTTTTTGTTGTTGTAGTTTGGATAAATGTGTTCCTGTAGTTTGGATGTGTTTTTGTCTTTGTGTTGCACTGCTGTGGGCTGGGGGAAACGATATTTCCTTTCATTTTATGTACACAACTGCATGACATGAGATGACAATGAAATGTTCCTGATTATCGCACATCTAACACACGAGTTTCAAACGGAGTCTGACTGTTGCGATGCTATTTTTGGCGGGGATATTGGTCACCTCTTGGCAAAGTCACACGTGTGCCTTGCTGTTGTCACTTGGTACAACGCCGTGTCACCTTGGCCGCCTGGATCCCCGCTCGCAGCCCGCCTCCTTCTTATGCAGGTGTTCCCTGAGGACACCGCGGTATCACCTGGGAGTCTGACACGTGTCTTGTGTTTCCGTGAAATGAAGAAGACGAGACGATCTTCTCCTCCCTCCTCCCTTTTTTTCTCACCCGTTCCTCCTACCTCTCAACACACACACACGCACACACGCACACGCACACACACACACACACACACACCCTCCCCTACTGTGTCCATCTGTTCATCTCTCTGCAAAGGAGGGTGAGGAGGTGGTGAGACATGCATGCACAGGCACACACTTACATGCCCTGTAAACATATACTTTCACATTTACACATGCACACACCCGTCCTTCCTGCCTCTCAACACACACACACACACACACACACACACACACACACACACACACACACACACACACACACTTAAAATCCAGCTGAAGGCCCTGGTCCAAGTTCATAAAAAATACATGACACATAAATCCATTCTCTCCTGCAAAACTGTGCTACGTACTGTGCAGACCATCATGACTGAAGCCTTGTTTAAATGATGTCTTCATACAGACATTGGGAAGACTTAAATTTCCTCATGTCAGCTAGTTGCCAGTTCACCAGTCTAGATGGGACATACGCTCCTCCGCCTTGTCCCCCCCCTCAGCCAACGAGATCTGTCCCAGGCTGACAGCCGCTCAGGACGTCTCACAACTGAGTAAAGTAGCTCAAGAGCAAAAGTCAACAATGTCACTTATAATCAGAATAACATCCACTAACAATGACTCATATGGGCGTCCGGGTAGTGTAGCGGTCTATTCTGTTGCCTACTGACACGGGGGTCGCTGGGTCGAATCCCCGTGTTACCTCCAGCTTGGTCGGGTGTCCCTACAGACACAATTGGCCGTGTCTGCGGGTGGGAAGCCGGATGTGGGTATGTGTTCTGGTCGCTACACTAGCGCCTCCTCTGGTCGGCCGGGGTGCCTGTTTGGGGGGGAGGGGGAACTGGGGGGAATAGCGTGATCCTCCCATGCGCTATGTCCCCCTGGTGAAACTCCTCACTGTCAGGTGAAAAGAAGCGGCTGGTGACTCCACATGTATGGGAGGAGGCATGTGGTAGTCTGCAGCCCTCCCCGGATCGGCAGAGGGGGTGGAACAGCTACTGGGATGGCTCGGAAAAGTGGGGTAATTGGCCGGGTACGACTGGGGAGAAAAACGGGGGGAAATCCGTAAAAAAAAAATATTGGCTCATGCAGCCGTAGCTAGTGTTCGTAGCTAGTGTTCGTAGCTAGTGTTAGTGGCTAGTGTTCATAGCTAGTGTTAGTAGCTAGTGTTCGTAGCTAGTGTTAGTAGCTAGTGTTAGTAGCTAGTGTTTGTAGCTAGTGTTAGTAGCTAGTGTTCGTAGCTAGTGTTCGTAGCTAGTGTTCGTAGCTAGTGTTCGTAGGTAGTGTTAGTAGCTAGTGTTCGTAGCTAGTGTTAGTAGCTAGTGTTCGTAGCTAATGTTAGTAGCTAGTGTTAGTAGCTAGTGTTCGTAGCTAGTGTTCGTAGCTAGTGTTCGTAGCTAGTGTTCGTAGGTAGTGTTAGTAGCTAGTGTTAGTAGCTAGTGTTCGTAGCTAGTGTTCGTAGCTAGTGTTCGTAGCTAGTGTTCGTAGGTAGTGTTAGTAGCTAGTGTTCGTAGCTAGTGTTAGTAGCTAGTGTTCGTAGCTAATGTTAGTAGCTAGTGTTAGTAGCTAGTGTTCGTAGCTAGTGTTCATTGCTAGTGTTAGAGCGGAGGATGTAAGGAGTTGGCGTTAAGGCCGATCTTAACCCGATGTGCAATTGGTTGGAAACGCAGGCCCAAGGTGGAGGTCTTCCCGAATGAAGGCTGGTGAACTAGAGACAACCTCCAACCTCCAGCCAGCTCGCTGATCCATCTGTCACATGGACATCAAGTGTGGTTTATCTCTTTCAGTCATGCGGGTGCACGAAGGAAAGGAAGCGTGCTTGTCACGGGTCACAGAGCGTACCAGTCAACATCTAAAGTGTAATGAATACAGCGGTGCCAAGATTGTGCAACAGACAACAGTGCAAGATACAGACAATACATACATTCTAATTAACAACTCCAATTTTAAAACAGCTCGTCAGATTAGACTCTTCATGGCAACGTTCAAATGCTGTTCTCTCTCACTGCTTGATGGTATTTGGTACAGGATGTATATTTCCAGCTCTTTCTCTATTCCGGTTCTACAGTTTTGGTAGGGAAGACTCGGCGGCGAGGTCCTGCAAGGTTTATCTGCCGTCTTAGCCATAACTGACTGAACTGCAGCAGCAGTGCTCCGTTCTGTATAATTCAGTCTGAATTAAGCTGAAGTCAGCAGCCGTGTCTGTCTGCAGGACATAAACGCCATCCTGTTTGGTTTAAAGAGCACGGGCGTCAGGGCCCGCCGAAGCAGTCCCTGGCTACCAAGTAAAACATTAACCAGGATAACATCTTCCATGTCCACACGCCCGCCCTGCCTTAACACTAAAGAAACGGCTGCGCAAATCCCACTGGCCACTGCTCACATCAACATCTTTTTGTTAAAACAAACTGACATAGAAATATACACACACACACACACACGCACACACACACATATGTGTGTATATATATGTATATATATATATATACACACACACACGTATGTGTATGTATATATATATACACACACACACATACTGCAGTGGTGGGAATGTTCTCCCCGAGAACTGTGTTACTACGGTGATGAGGGCATGCCCTTTGACCTTTGTTACCCTCAAGGGGGCATTAGCCTTCAACACTGCAAAAAAGACCCCCTGCTCACAACGTGAAAGGCTCGATAAAAATGAATGGAGCCGGAAGAGTGCATGTATATGTATAGGTGTGTGTGTGTGTGCTTTTGTGTGTACAGCTGTTTTGTGTGTTGGTTCGCTTGTGTGTTGGTTCATTTTCATCCGTAAGCTTGCATGTGTGTGTGTGTGTGTGTGTGTGTGTAGGTGAGTGTGCGTGGGCACACGTGCACATGAATACATAATTGAAGGCACGCACGATAAAAAGCGGAAAGGAAAATGCAAATATTTGATCAATTGACAGCCGCTTTAATGTGGGCCCGGCACCCGGGCAGCAGAGGAACACTTCCTTTGTAAAATAAAACCCTCACTTCCTTCGCACACGTCATTGTCTTCCCTTGCAGCACACTTTGCAGCGTCTCTCTGTCAGGCAGGCCGGGCGTCACACCGACTCTGTTGCTCTGCACACAGGTAACTCACTCGCGTGCTCGTTTGTGGTTCAACTAAAGGAGGGACTCTCCTCCAACACCTTGGGCTCCCAAGGACAAATTGAGGCGAGCTCTTTTTTATGTTCTGCAGTGAATTTAATCTGCCGTTCCGCTACGGCGCAAGGTCGATGTCAAACATGACTGCCACGATGATCCTGAGCTGTCGTTCATTCCCACAAACCCATTCGCCTCTTCAGAATTCCCCATCAACGCCCCAACAGGATTATCGCCAGGTATTAACAAGGCCCGGGTACAGAAGTAACATCATGGCCGTCCTTTTTAAGTCACTGGGTGACCTTTGGTGCCATCCTGATGAGGGCACGGTCGCCCACGCAGACACAACCCGTATTGTTAAAGAAATACACAACACTGCTGTAAGATTATAATAATAATGATATTTACATATCTTGATTTGATACCTACCATAGCTGACAAATCACCAGTTGTCCCCCCCCCCTTTTCTCCCCAATTGTACCCAGCCTATTACCCCACTCTTCTGAGCTGTCCCGGTCTCCGCTCCACCCCCTCTGCTGATCCGGGGAGGGTTGCAGACTACCACATGTCTCCTCCGATACATGTGGAGTCGCCAGCCGCTTCTTTTCACCTGACAGTGAGGAGTTTCACCAGGGGGACGTAGCGCGTGGGAGGATCACGCTATTCCCCCCAGTTCCCCCTCCCCCCCGAACAGGCGCCACAACACATCCGGCTTCCCACCCGCAGACATGGTATCTGTAGGGACGCCCGACCAAGCCGGAGGTAACACGGGGATTCGAACCGGCGATCCCCTGTGTCGGTAGGCAACGGAATAGACTGCGATGCTACCCGGACGCCCTAAATCACCAGTTTTCCACCTCGGCTTTTCACAGTCTGCATTTTCCTCCATTTCCAATTCTTGCATGGCATGGCTCACATCTTATTTGACATGCGGGACTGTTTGAGTTTTGATTTGAGTTTTGTGTTGCAGTTATGCATGGCCACATATACATGACTTTGTTTTCAAAACCTCGTCTGGTGTGTACGGTTCTTGGCTCAACAGCTTATGGAGACTCTCCGCAATGTAGGCTGCATCCATTTTGCACATTTTTGAAAATAAATTTAAACATGCAACTTGTCCACCCCTTTTGTCCGCCCCTTTCATTACTTCTATCTGTCCCTCTAGAAAAAAAAAAAAAAAAAAAAAAACCCAAAAAATCCCAGAAGGGTACTGAATCATTGACAGTGAGATTACGCGTGACAGGCGGTTTATTTTGCAGTTAGCTTTCTGCTGTGTAAGCCTTCATTTCTGGGACTGAGAAGACAAAGAGAGTCGGTGGTAACACACTGGAGATACAGCAGGACACGCTGAGCATAATTGCTTGAAATGAAAGCCTAGAGCCGAAGTCTATAATTTTGTCTTGAGTTTATTTGTTTGTTTATTTCCGGGGTGTGGTGTGTGTTTGTGTGTAACAGAGGGAGAGAACAAAAGAACGAGAGAGCGTGAGAGAGAGGAAGAGGTAGAGAGAGAGAGAGAGAGAGAGGAAGCATTGTTCATATGAGTATGTGTTTGTGTGTGTGTGTGCATGTACTTGCAGAATCGTGGGCTGCTTCCAGTTTTGCTGCGAAACAGACAAACACTCACAAACAATGCTCACAAGTGCAATACAAAAACACACACGCACGCACACACGCACACACCGCACACTGTACTCATTGCTGCTGCTACCACTGCTATCTTGCTAGCTGGGAGTGTGAGTATAATAAGTGTGAAAAATCTCATTAATGCAGTGCGTCTGCTGGGCTGTGGTTGCTGCTAAGTCCCTTGTATTGTCAATTTTCTCCAGGGCCCCTGAGCGCTAGCTAGCTAACTAGCATTATCGCCATGGAGACCCCGGCAGCTATTCCTACCCACTCATCCCCGACACCCTCACTCACACACACTGTGCATAAACTCACACACACACACACACACATGCACACACACACCTTTCCCCCTATTCCCTTCTCCCCCCCCCCACTTGCCCTGTCTTTTTGTCCCGTGACAAAGCTTGACAAACCGCATGTGACTTGGAGGGCTCAGCACCAGGGAATTGTCAGAGGTCCATCTCTCCGATTCACTCATGGTTCAAACTCCAAGCAGCAGCCATACTGATATTTAATGAAGACCCTTGGATGGATGGATGGATGGATGGATGGATGGATGGATGGATGAATTACTCCTTGTCATAGGCTTGAGTCAAGCCATAGTTTGGGGAGGAATTGTTCAATTAATCAGCTATCTTAAGACTTTTGTCTACTTTTAATAATTTTTGAGGGACAAAGCTTTGTTTTGATAGTCAATGAACATCAGGCGATGTTCTCTTAATCTTTATCTTAATCTCTTGGTCTTTGTCCATGTCTGTGTCTAAATTTATGTCCTCATTTGATGGCTGGGAGAGCAGGCGCTGGATCAGCTGGGAGAGCTTGGTCTGCTGTCTCCTGTGGGCCCCGGGACCATGGCCCCTGCCCGGAGCTGCGCCCGAAGAGGAAACACTGAGGGCAGTCTGACAGGATGTGGAAGCGGGGCAGGCTAAGCTAACTGCTAGCCCATGCAGACCGGCAGTTCCGATAACAGCGAGGGTGGTCTGGAGGCAGCCTCCTCTAGCACTAACTGTGTTTTCAGTGTCGTCGTGTGGAGTGCGGGGAGGTGTGTCAAAGGTGTCTGGCTGGAAGAGCTGGCACTGGATCAGCTGGGAGAGCTTGGTCTGCTGCATCCGGTGGGCCCAGGGACCACGGCCCTGTCAGAGCTGCGTCCAAGGAAGAAACATCAAGGGCGGTCTGACAGGACGCGGAAGCGGGGCAGGCTAAGCTAACTGCTAGCCCATGCAGACCGGCAGTTCTGACAGTCACCCTGGCGTTCCTTCTCTTGGACAGTGATTTCTTTGTAGCTGGATATGTGTGTTCTTGTAGTTTTTGGATATGTGTTTTTGTCTTTGTGTTGCACTGCTGTGAGCTGGGGGGAAATGATACGACAAATTAAGTGTTCCTGACTCCTGATGAATGAAAATAAGACACTCCGGAGTAGGGATGATCAGATGGACTTATTTGAGGAGAGAGAGACAGACACAGGAAATAGACAAGAGAAATAGGCTGGAATCTGTCGTCTTTGATTTGAAATGAACAAATACACACATTTACACATATAAGCAGTCCCGATATGCTCTTGGCCACACGACTTCTGTTTAAAGTTATTATTGAGCTGCATTTTTAAAGAAACAACAAAACAGTGCATTGGCAGTGTTTCGTGGGTTCACCAATATTAATTTCCTCAATGGAGGGACGGAAATGGCGTCGGTTTTTATTCATTCACTGATTTTTCTACAGCATGTTAGTGAACTCACATGACAAGCGAGATGCCGTCTGAGCTCCACCAGGACCCCCCTGGGGTCCCATTTTACTTTATCTTATTCTACTGGCTTCATCCCATCGCTCCACTCAGTCCACGTGACACCGCTGGCAGAACTACAAGGCGCTACAGGCAGCAACAGACACAACCCTACATGTCGGCCTGTTGTACAGACACCAACTCACACAGCTCTAAACACACAGCAGCCGATACACATGGAGGTGATTTTAAAGATCAAAGTGTCGCTATGGCTAATTAATCTTTATCAATGTTAATTAATCAAAATTAACCCCAGGCTGTTCAGACCACCCTTTAATCACCGCGTGCCTGGCTGTATATGCGTACTGCCGACAGCGTGTGTGTGCGCGTGTGTGAGTGTGCGTGTGTGCTTGCGTGTGTGCACGTGCAAGCTAGGCGTATCTGCAGAAATCAAAGAAATAACCAACAAGGCCTCAGCTTTTAAATGCAAATAGATACAATTTAAGAGAGCGAGAGAGCAAGGATTAAACACGAGGAGCAAGAAAATTAAAGTGAGGAGCAAAATTAGCACATACATGTGTATTTGATAAAATGCCGGTGAGAGAGAGAGCGAGCGAGCGAGCGAGACAGAGCGAGACAGAGCGAGAGAAATGGGGGGGGGGGCCTGCAAGAAATAAGAGAGGGGAAAATGATTAACCTTCGAGACATTTACCTAATTAATTCTGTCCGTGCTTAAAATGAAGTGGCCAACCTTGCGAAGTAGCCGGGCGCGGGAACTCATGTAAAATGTATGTCGCCCTATATTACCATGCGCAGAACAAGAGCCGCTGCTACTTAATATAACGACACATGTAATCTTTAGTCAACCTGCGCCCCGCAGGCGCTCGGCTCAGCCGCAGACACCGAGACGGCCGACCCCTCCGCCCAGCGCCGGAGCCAAATAGACCCGCAGACTATTGACTCAGGTGGTTGCTGGTGAAACCGTGTTTACATGTAATTATGAAGGCTTACGCTGCTATTAATGACGTACGCGACAGGCTGGTCTTCGGGGGTCACGTCGGCTGAGTGGGGTTTTAGATGCTGAGCGGAGGTGCGAGATCGAGAACCGCCGCGTTAAAACCTGCGGCGGTTCTCGATCCGGGTTGGTCGAGCGGCCCTACAGACACACTTGGCCGTGTCTGCGGGTGAGAAGCTGGATGTGCGTATGTGTCCTGGTCGCTGCACTAGCGCCTCCTCTGGTTGGTTGGGGTGCCCGTTTGGGAGAGGGGGGGACTAGGGGGAATAGCGTGATCCTCCCACGCGCTACGTCCCCCTGGTGAAACTCCTCACTGTCAGGTGAAAAGAAGCGGCTGGTGACTCCACATGTATGGGAGGAGGCATGTGGTAGTCTGCAGAGGGGGTGGAGCAGAGATGGCTCGGAAGAGTGGGGTAACTGGCAGGATGCAACTGGGGAGAAAAAGGGGAAAGGGGTGGGGGGGGCAATAAAAGCAGCACGATATGCAAACAATTGGCGAAATCATGGACCATGCACCCGCCGTGCCGGAGAGCTCCCTGCAACGGCCTCATTTCTGAGACAGAAATTCATTTCGTTTCGTTTCATCCATTGTCCACACCTGCTTAATCACACTCAGGGTCACGGGAGTTATTCCAGCAGCCCGGAATGAAAGGTAGGGGAGACATCTTGGACAGGTTGCCGGTCCATCGTAGGGCCTGAACAAAGAGGGACCCCCCCCCACACACACCAGTTACACCCCCAGCCATACTGAAGCATGCGGGAGTCTATCTCCTCCCCAGTGCCACAGCGGCGTTGCGGTGCTGGGGTCTCGGGAGGACATGGACTCGCAGACCACACCGATGTGCCTGCCTAAAACCATAGCACACGATAATCGGCTCCTCTCGTCTCAGCGAATGGACGATGAATCAACAAATGCACACGGCGTACAAACCGAACCCCCCGCCCAGCGGGGAAACACCCTCGGCTGGCCACACCGCCCAGGGCCGGACGGCTTCGAACCGGCGAATAAACTTCACATGCCTGCTCCGACCGACCGACCGACTCGCTCCGCCTGCGACACAACAAAGACCCCCCTCCCCTGGCCACCTCCCCCCCCCTCTCTCTCTCTTCCTCCACCTCTCCATGCGTAACAAAAGGGGCGGAGGGTAGGGGGCGGGGGTGGGGTGGTGTGATGAGAGGGGGGGGAGGTGTCAGAGGTTGTCATGGCATTCGGATGAGAGCCGTCTTCAAAGGGCTTGCGCGCTGGACGGCCTGGGCATTCCTGCGGTTTAGCGCTACGCTTCTGGAAAGTGCGAACCCCTCCCCGGCCTCCTCCCCCCTTTCCACCCCCCCTCCCCTCCCCCCCCATCCTTATGCGATGTAATAAAAATATCAGCGAGATGCCAAGCGAGGGTCCTGCCGGCAGCGTCAGGGGTCGGGAAGGACCACCAGCCTGTGAAGGCCACAGTTAAGTGTGTCCACATCCGGACATCCTTAGGGGACACAATAAGGGGGACGGTTACGCGTGGACCCAAGTGCAGACGCGCGCACACACACACTCAGACACACACACACAATAACACATTTGCCGGTTACATCATCTCTGTAACAGCCTTTTTCCCCCCTTTGTGGTCCCCCCCTCCCCCCTCCCCCCCAAGTATTTATTAGCCACCAGCAAGTGTACTGAACTCAGATGGCACCGGTCCAGCATGGCAAACCCCTTCATCACCACAACACTGAAAACGTTACAGGATATCTGTCAATATTTGTTGTATCAGCAAAGATTGTGAACACCCCTCCCCCTCTCTTCCCCCCTCTCTCTCTCTCTCTCTCGCTCTCATCCTCTCTCTCTCGCTCTCATATATCTTCAGCATGGCGTGCACATGAGGACAATGTGGTGACACACCAGCTGAACACCAGCTGTGCGCGCGCGCGCGCACACACACACACACACACACACGGCGGCCACAGAAGGCGGAAGCCACAGACAGCGGTGCTTAGACGGAGCATGGACGGCTCTGGCAGCCGTCACGCTGCAGACCGTCCATAAAAGAATAACTAAAAAAAGATGAAAGACCTTCTCACCGAGCGTTTGTGAACTGGTGTATCACCAGCCGGCTCTTGAACACCTGGCTGACTCCACCCTCTCCCACTTACGCTCTGATCCTTACGTCACTGGCAGAATTAGTGATACGTCGTAACGCCGTCACCGAGAATCGTCTTGAACGCAGCTCTGGTTAGCGCAAGCGTTTACTACGTATCGAATGACGTCATACCTTTCTTTTGAGTATTTAATCCCCCCCCCCGCCCTTTTTACTCCCCAGTTGTATCCGGCCAATTACCCCACTCTTCCAAACCGCCCCGGTCACTGCTCCACCCTCTTTGCCGATCCGGGGAGGGCTGCGGACTACCACATGCCTCCTCCGATACATGTGGGGTCGCCAGCCGCTTCTTTTCACCGGACAGTGAGGACTTTCAACAGGGGGGGGACGTAGCACGTGGGAGAATTACGCTGCCCCCCCCCCCGATCAGTCGCCCCCTCGACCGACGAGAGGAGGCGCTAGTGCAGCAAACAGGCAGACACGGCCAACTGTGTCTGTAGGGGACGCCTGACCAAGCCGGAGGTAACGCGGGGATTCGAACCGGCAATCCCCATGGAATAGACTGCCAGCCCCCCCCCCCCCCGACTATTTTGTTTTCTATCTATGTCAAATCATGAACCAGTGAGTGAAAACATGTCAGGGGTAGAGGAGTGTGCTGCAGTAGGTGCGGGGGTCCCGCTTCACATGTTTGTGATTACACATCAGTTGATTGTGAGAGCAGCAGTTGTGACAGCTGTGTGCTGGTTAATGGAGACTATTCAGAGGTGACACTTTAACCTGTGGAATTTGTCTGAATGACGTTAAGCCTGGCAGCGCTATTAACTCCCCCTCTCCCTCTCTTTCAGACACAAAGACACACACACACACACACACACACACACACACACACACACACACACACACACACACACACACACACACACGCATGCATGCCTATGTGCACAGAGGTGCATGCACATGGAGGCATATTCTATTTGCCTCTCACACACATACATATATTTGCACACACACACACACACACACACACACACACACACACACAGACTGAAAGTGAACAAGGGAGAGATTACTTTAATTTTAGCGTGTGGGCGGATGCTACACAATTCTTTAACGAAACAGAATGGATGAGAAAGAGGCTCTTTTGTTCCTTGACAATTATCGCTGACAGAATAATAGAACAAGGACTCTGGTGGATGATGGGTGGAACCAACACGACTATTTTGTGACTCTGTGTGTGTGTGTGTGTTTGTGTGTGTGTGCGCGCTTGCTTTTCCTTCCCCATTAGGATAGACACACCAGAAACCACCTACCTTGTGGGAACATTTTATGGGTCCCCGTGAGGAGAGGGGTCTATTTTAGGGTAAGGACTTGGGTGTAGGGTTAAAGTTAGAAGTAGGATTAGGTTAAGGTTCGGTTTAAGGGCTCGGGAATGAATGTAGTCGATGAGGGGTCCCTACAAGTATAGAGAGACGTGTGTGTGTGTGTGTGTGTGTGTGTGTATACTGTCAGCCAACCTTTTCTTAATTTAATTTTCTCTGCAGCTCACGCAGCACTTGGGTTTTTGCATCCAGTGCATCGCTGTGAACCAGCTAACCATCCCCAACAAAGACGCGGGACCCTGGAAAGCCTCCGACGCATGAGTCATTTTCCTACCTCCTAACTCTTCCTAAATCAAGTTTCACATTCATGGCAACTTAATAGCCAACAAAAAAAAGAAGCTGCCATGAGCTTCTATGGATGCAATTTGTATCAGCGGGGAAGTCGGTTGCTTGTCTTTTTCTTCCCCCGATCTCCTCCATCAATCTGATCCTGTCCAGGGAGGTTGTGTTGTCGATCTGCTGCCAAGACGCTCACTAGAAATCCCCCACCGTCTGTCTTGTTGTGTGTCACCATTTGTCTCGTTTTCATTTTTAGTTCCCAAATTTGTACTGTAATTTTATATCAGTCCGCACCAACAACTCAGTCATTACCTCATTATAGTATTTTTTCTCCCCAGTTGTACCCCGTCCAATTACCCCACTCTTCCGAGCCGTCCCGATCGCTGCTCCACACCCCCTCTGCCGATCCGGGGGGAGGCTGCAGACTACCACGTGCCTCCTCCGATACATGTGGAAGTCGCCAGCCGCTTCTTTTCACCTGACAGTGAGGAGTTTCGCCAGGGCGACGGAGCGCGTGGGAGGATCACGCTATTCCCCCCCCCCAGTTCCCCCTCTCCCCTGAACAGCCGCCACGACCGACCAGAGGAGGCGCAAGTGAAGCGACCAGGACACACACCCCCACATCCGGTTTCCCACCCAGCAGACACGGCCAATTGTGTCTGTAGGGACGCCCAGCCAAGCCGGAGGCAACACGGGGATTCGAACCGGCGATCCCCGTGTTGGTAGGCATCGGAATAGACCGCTATGCTACCCGGGCGCCCTAACAAAACAGTTCTAGGAAGAGTTTGTTTTTCTTTTCTAAACTGAAGGAGTCATTAGGTCGCATGCAGCTTGTATTCAGATTACCATGTCCGCCCAGATCGTGACATCACTACAGGGTTTGAGTAAATCGATAAAACACTGGAGGATGTGTACGGTGCTGCATGCTGCTGCAAGCTGTTGACAGCTACATGGCATGAAGAGGTTTCACCCCAGCCCATAAATAACCACCATTGTGGAATAATTACTAACTTTATGACAACTCCGGGGGAAACTGAAGCCAGCTGTTAAGGGGCCATTGTGTACCGAGTACTGCAACTGGATTCACAGTTATACTAAACCCACGACGACTGACTGAATGGAAACTCGCTTAAAGGGACACTATTGTGATTTTCGACATGATTTCTAGGTGTACGTTGTACGGAAAACACTCCATTAGCAGCCTTAATACCGAGCGGCCTTCTGATACGCTGCTGAAATTGTGCGAAAAAGTGTCCGCCAGTGATGTCAGCGGTATAACCCAGCCAGTGCATCCTTAGTGCCGGTCCCAAGCCCGGATAGATGGGGAGGGTTGTGTCAGAAAGGGCGTCCGGTGTAAAACCTTTGCCAGATCAAATATGCGGATCATAGATCAGATTTCAATACCGGATCAGCCGAGGCCCGGGGTACCAGCAACCACCACCGCTGGTACTGCTGGCCAGCAGGGTGCCGGTGGAAACTATGCTACTGTTGGGCGAAGGAGAAGGAGAGAGAGGAGGAAGGCCTGCCCAGAGGTAGCGGGAGAGGATGTGTTGAGGGAGGACATGCAGGTGGCTGGTGTGACAGAGGAAGGTGCAGCGGACAGGAAGAGATGGAAAACAGATGAGCCGCTGTGGTGACCCCTAACAGGACCAGCAAAAAGTTGTAGTAGTAGTTGTAGTAGTAGTAGTAGTAGTAGTTGTAGTAGTAGTAGTAGTAGCAGTAGTAGTAGTAGTAGAGATGCCAGCAGTATACAATCGGTGAATGTGAAAACTACAACTCTTACTTCCTGGTTTGCCACTACCTTTGGCGGGCTCCATTGAAATGGGCCACACTGGATTAGAAAATGCAAACACTGACGCTACAAACAGCTGTCGCAATGACTGTTACCCTACAACAGGTAGTATACACCGAGATCATGTCGGAAACTGTGATGTGCCCCTTTAAGACAGAAACCAGTCTGTGATACTGACGTCACACAAGAAATCCAGGGGAGGATCCTTGTCTGTCCTCAAAATAATCCACATTGGAATAGCAATCTCCTGGGTGTCCGGGTAGCGTGGCAGCCTATCCCATTGCCTACCAACACGGGGATCGCTGGATCGAACCCCCGTGTTACCTCTGGTTATGTCGGGCGTCCCTACAGACACAACTGGCCGTGTCTGCGGGTGGGAAGCCGGATGTGGGTATGTGTCCTGGTGGCTGCACTAGCACCTCTTCTGGTCGGTCGGGGCACCTGTTCGGGGGGGGGGGTAGCGTGATCCTCCCACGCGCTACGTCCCCCTGGTGAAACCCCTCACGGTCAGGTGAAAAGAAGCGGCTGGCGACTCCACATGTATCGGAGGAGGCACGTGGTAGTCTGCAGCCTTCCCCGGATGGGCAGAGGGGGTGGAGCGGCGACCGGGACGGCTCGGAAGAGTGGGGTAATTGGGCGAATACAATTGAGGAGAAAAAAGGGGGGGGGGGAAAGAAAAAAAAAGAATAACAAATCTCCAAGAAAACCCAAACGGAAGCCGATGCAGGGGTAGAAAAAGTGATCCGGACCAACGTCGCCTCTCAAAAACAGACCTCCGAATCGTAAGTCAAAAAGCATCACCCGCCGACAAACCACCGCGTGCCACCATACGCCAAGGTCCTGCCAGGGGTTTGGCGCACGGGATGAAATCTCACCTACGAGGCTTCCTCTGCCAGGATGACAGACACGTGTTTACTCGGACAAAAGAGGCGCGATGCGCCCCCCGCACCGCTGCACACCCAGCCAACGTGGCACATTTCCTCCTCGCCTGCAGAGAGAGGACCAGAAGACACGGCTGGGGGAAAAAAGTGGAAATGTTTACTCGACCAATCTGCTGAATCACTTTGGCCCAAATTAATCCGCTTTCCTCGCCGCGTGCCCGTTAAACTACCATCTGACGTGAGGCGCGCGCATACCTCTCCGCTGTGAACCGAGAGTGGAGTCTCATTCTAAGGGAGATATTACATATTTAGGGGCTTCTGATCGCCCACCCGAGGGGATTGTTGTTTGTTTGTTTTTTTAGCTTTGAAGCACCTTTCGATGAGCGGCGTTGTATTTACATTACAGAGGGATTAGATTCCCCTTATATGACTCTCGGTGGCGGCGATAAAAGCCACTTCGGAACAGATGCACGCCTCGATCCGGAAATCAATCGCGCGATTTCCATTTTTGGACGGACACCCAGCCAATCCAATATTCATTCGGGTCGGGCCAACATCTTTTCCCACATGCTATGAATTCATTCGGAGTGGACATGTGCGCACATATCTCGTTATTTTCTCAGTCAGACGTACACACGCACATGCACGCGCGCGCATGCATAGACACACACGGCACATGGTAATAGGGTTTTATAGCGGTTCTGTGGCTGCTAATTGTTTTGTTTGGCCTCCTCTCGGAGTGTGTGCAGGCAGGTGGCAGGTTATGTTTTATTTTTCCGCAAATCTAAACAACATAAAATGTTAGAGACAGGCAACTTCCCTAACTGAGCAGCCTGCAGGATTCAATAAAGCAAGATGGCTTTATTGCTTGTTAAGATGGAGAGAGAGAGCGAGGCAGGGGGAAAAAGACTGAGGGAGGGATGAGGAGACCCAGTAAGAGTGTAAGACAAAAGCCTCTCTTTCTTTCGCTCGCTCTCTCTCTCTCTCTCTCTCTCTCTCTCTCTCTCTCTCTCTCTCTCTCTCTCTCTCTCTCTCTCTCTCTCCACTTTTCTACTATCATATATAATTACACACATTTCTAAGTTTAAACCTCTTCTTCCAGGCCTTAATCAAAGTGTTTTTCCCGGCCAAACTAAGACGGACATCTCCCTCGTGGTTGTGTGGGGGTGGGTAGTAGGCGACGCGCGAGGTCAAAGGTCATCATCTGGATAGTTTTAAGTATTTGGGAACATCCCCTTTGGTGCTGATTGAGGTCATAAAGAGTCGCCCCGAAACCTGTGACCCCTAATCCCCTCGCCGGGGCGAAAATCTACTCCTGCCTCTATTTCAAACGGCGAAGGGACCGACGATACAAACATTTCACCCAAGTTCCCGCGGCGGACCCGAGAACCGCGGAGACGGGACGCTTCCATTGGACAGACGAGGTCGTGTCTGTTGTGCTGGGCACCCGAGGATACCGACGCGAGGAACTACACGAGAGCTTATGGAGAAAAGTGAAAACGCGCGGCCTAACAGCCCGGCGCTGGCCCGGCTTCTCCTTCGGCGCTGGCCAACAGCTCGCTGTCCCTTCATCCAATATACTTTTATGTGTTCCTGCCGTGTCAGTAACGTGAAGTTTATGGAGTGTGCTCTGTAAAGACATAATGCAGGATGACTTCGAGGGGAACACAGGAGGTTTTTTTTTCCCTTCTTCTGTGCACCTCGCACCGCGGCCCTCTTGTGGCGCTAATGGGGTACAGATGGTGTCCAGAGGATGGCCGGCAGGCGGTCAGCATCTCAGACTGAGACCAGCGGGGAGTGTCCTGAAAGCTGATCGCCGCATTACTGTGTTCCACATGCCACGCCTGGGGGCCACAGAGGCGACGCGTGTGTGTGTGTGTGTGCGTGTGTGTGTGAGGGAGAGAGAGAGAGAGGGCGAGGGAGGCAGAGAAAGACAAAATAAAGGGGCTTTGGACGGGGCTGACATTTCAAAGTGTGACACACATGCATCAGTGTCCCGAATCTCCAAGTACAAAAAAAAACTGAAAAGAAAGAAAAGAAAGAAAAAACGTTTTTCAATGCAGTTTCCTGATTTTAAAGGAGACGTGCCATGCAAAACAGGATCAAGAAATGAGTGCATTTCTAACGACAGTATTAAATAAGACTATTTCTTGCTCATCACCCCCCCCCACCCCACCCCAGTCTTTACCATGCTCTCTCCAATTTCACCCGACATCTTTGGCCTTAAGGGAGGGTAGACCATTAAAATATACTGCCACAGAAGCATCTGTTGGGTGGAAGGCATTAAATACAAGCAGTTCGACAGTAAAAGAGCCAATTTGTCTTGAATCCAGGCTCGCTTGTTACTGGGGCAAAAAAAAAAACCCAAGGACCGGCAGCAGAAAACTCGCTGATATAGTTAACCTGCCTCCTACTGCAAAGTCAATGTGAGAGATTGTGCAGACTGTGTATTGGTTTGTGGTGAATAACACACACAAACACACACACGGTAGGAAGAGTATAGGAAGAGTACAATATGCATTTCTGCAGTCTTGTAGGATAATGCAGTCAGTTGCGGTGAGCCAAAGGTGGTGTATGTTTGATTTACTTAGCGTTTTGCCGTAGAGTTGACACGGGACATATCTGAATCCATGCAACATTAAAAAAAAAACTCCCAAAAAACCCTAGACCGACACTTTTATAAATAGCAGCTCCAATAATCTGCTTTGTTCTTCCCATTTCTGGCTCATTCCCGTTGAAATTCCAGGAAAACCCAGCTGGGAGATTCATGAAAGCAAAGGAAACGGGATACGACGAGCAAATGAAAAACAGCTCGCGGTATTTCGGAGAAGGCCTACACATCTTAGCAGCACCTTTCACGAGACGCACTACGCGCGCTTAGCGCGTGATTCCCCGCCAGCACGCGGCGAGAAAAGGAAGTAACGTGACGCATCCTGGAGAAACACCCACCCGCATCTTGCGTCGCTACCCGGGCCGATGCACACCGACCGCCTTCCCATCCGAGTGTTTTTATGTGACCTTTATTGCTCCAAATAAACCAAGAAGGCTGGATGGGCTCGGCGAACAGCAGACAGCTAAAATACCCACAATTCACGCGTGAAACTTTTTACACTTGCTTGAAGTGGATAAAGCGCGGCGGAGTTGAAATGGAAACGCGTTTGCGAAAAGAAGAAAATAAATGCAAACAGAATTTAACCACGTGGCCGGCCGTTTCTTCATCTTAACCCCGCGTGAGCGACGGCGAGCGGATGGAAAGCATAACGGATATATGCTACTGTAACGTGCATGGATAAGATGACACGCTGGCCGCTGGCTAACGGGTCCGACCCTTTAGTCGAGCGGTTAGCGACGCCTCCCGCGGTGCGGGCGGTACGGGTTCCCTTCCCGGCCGCGGCAGTTCCTGTGGTTGCGTTGTCCCCCGAATTCGCTACAATACATTAGATATGAGATAACGGCAGCTTAATGCGGCTCTTTAACGACATTCGTCGAGTGCTGTATGGTGACTTAACAAGCACTTTAACCTCGCCCTGTGCATTTTGCGTTTGTCGTCGAGCAGCATCGAATAACGGTGAAGATGGCCATCAGCCGAACCAGATCAATTAAAAACATACCGGATGTGAATCTGTTCTCGATAGACTCGCTGAAGTCTAGACACACCACGTGTGATGTGTAGGCCTGCGTTCAGGGCTTTACTTGCTTACACGGATCTGATGAAACTGCACCTTAATTCGCGATATCTATTTTATTTATTTCTACATGGTGATGGTGGTCACGTGGCTGGGGTTCCAGGCTGCTCCGGTGGCTTCTGGACACTGCTTGGCGTCCTCCTCGTCATATTCTTCATGTCGTTTATCACTCCATTACAATTCTGTTATCCTCTTTCAATGTTGTATTGTGTAAATCGTGTGCACACAACATCCATTGCACGTTGTCCGTCGTGGGAGAGAGATCCCTCCTCTGCTGCTCTGCCTGAGGTTTCTTCCTGTTTTTCCTCCCTGTTAAAGAGGTTTTTTCCTTTAGGGAGTTGTTCCTTATCCGATAAGAAGGTCTAAGGACAGGATGTTGGGTTTGCTGTAAAGCTCACTGAGGCAAATTTGTAACTTGTGATATTGGGCTGTACAAATAAAACTGACTTGACGTCAGCATTTATTTATTCCCTTCAAACTTGGACGCAAACACGGTCCCTGGAAGCCCTGCGACTCCGGCCAAGTGCAAGACAACTTGTAAAGCATCGTTCTTACAATTATATCTTCCTAAGATGCAACCGAAACTGAAAATAAAGAATTCTTCCCCCTCGGTACAAAGTCCTTTGTGAGGTCTCTAAAATTCGAACCCCCTTCCCAAAGCGGGATTGTTTGCAAACATCTTAACTGGTTTCCCCCGGTCTTGGGAAAGGCTGATGGATGACGGCGGAGGGACACGGTGAAAAGGGGCTTTTGATTAATCAGACAAATCCTCCTTAAAATGCTCCAGGAGACTGATGGGATGTGGCGTTTCAAAGGACCCCGGGGTCAGAGAGCCTTTGAACTTTGATCCCTGAACTATGGCCCTCCACAAAGGCCGCAGACAAAGGAGGGCAGAGCAAAAGTTACCCCGCTTGAATGCCTCCCAGCGTGAGGATCGAGAAATACACAAAATGTGACATTTGGGGGGAGGAAAAGGGAGAAAATATTGATAAAAACCAAACTAAAGGAATGAAGCGGGGTCCGTGTCGCCTGTTCCTCGCCGAGCTCTTCTCCGGCGTCATGACGTCAGCTGGACACTGAGCTCATAGTTTTGGCTGTCACATAAGGAAGGGAGCATATTGTGGAATTGGGGCACTGACCGTAATAAAAGTCTATATCACACCAGGGAATGGCGCTCACTTCGCTTTTCAGCACGTGGAAAGGAAAGGAAAGGAAAGGAAAGGAGGACAGGAAAGGAAGAAAGCGGAGATGGGGAAAAAAATAAAATAAAGGCAGTGTGAGGTAAAAGGGACGTTTTTTTGTGTGCACGAGCACATCTCTTGTATAAATAAGGAGGCGGGGGTGAGAGAATAGAGGACAGGCAGGGAAAGCCGTGGAGAGTTGGCGGCCCTTGTGTTTGATTAGCCATTAGCCTCTGGTGATGGGAGTCACAGGCAGAGAGCCACTCCCTTTGATTACCGCATAGGAGAGCCCTGGAAAAATACTTGTCCCAGCCAATACACATCACTCCAGGGGGCTGATTTGGCTTGTTGCTTTTTGCGCCGCCTCGCATGTTGTAATCAGACACGCTGTTATTGTCGAGAGAGAAGGGGAAGAAAATACAGCAAACTATCATCTGTCAAGAATGAGAGCTTTTTTTTCTCTCTCTCTGTGTGTGTGTGTGTGTGTGTGTGTGTGTGTGTGTGTGTGTGTTTGTGTATCGAGGAGATTTGGATGAGCGTTTCCTCCTTTTGAATCCTGTCAAACTCCTAATTGCATTACAAAGGGCTGGGCCAACTAACACACAAGCTAAAATAACAATTAAGAGGCAGACATTTCCAACACGGAGACCGCTGGTTCGAATCCCCGTGTTACCGATTGGCCGTATTTGCGGGTGGGAAGCCGGATGGGGGTATGTATCCTGGTCGCTGCACCAGCGCCTCCTCTGGTTGGAAGGGGTGCCACGTCCCCCTGGCGAAACTCCTCCCTGTCAGGGTGAAAAGAAGCGGCTGGCGACTCCACATGTATCGGAGGAGGCATGTGGTAGTCTGCAGCCCTCCCCGGATCGGCAGGGGGGGTGGAGCGGCGACAGGGATGGCTCGGAGAGTGGTGATTGGCCAAGGACAATTGGGGAGAAAAAGGGGGAAATTCTAAATAAATAAATAAATAAGTGAACAAATGAATGATTGAGGCAGACATTTCAATATGGACGGCATGTACGTAAGGAAATGCAACCCTCGGGGCCGGAGGTACTCTTCATCAGAGGGGAGCAAACTTCATAAATCAGCTGCTAAGAGCCGGCAGCTGGAGAGACGGAGGAAGAAGGAAAGATGGAGTGGATGGATCGTGCGGAGACGGCCTTCTCAAAAGGACGTCGCAAGCAACGTTTTTACGACGCCAAGCACTTTGTGTTGACTTAATGAAGCATAATGGCTTTGCTGCTAAGTAGCTGTAATAACAGTGGCAGTATAATTCCCCGTGTTACACAACATCGTGTGTGAAAACAAAGTGAAACCTGATAACCGTTTGTTTGAGCTTTAAAGGACGGTGGGCCTTAAAGGGGCAGCTTGTCTCTGTTGGGGGGAGTTGGGCGGCGGGGTCACCGGGAACATCGTACCTCTATCGAGAAGTCTGTACTCAAGTACGTGAAGTAGGGATGCTCCGATATTACCGTTTCTTTGCCGACACCAATTCTGAGTATAAATCTGTAAGGATCAGCCAGTGCCGAGCACCGATGCGATCCATTACCAATGCAGACTTAAACCATCAGCTTGGGGTCACTGGACAAAAAGACTGACACCCCCCCCCCCACTGTTACCATTAATACAGGCTTCCATGTGCCAAAAATGCAGTAAATAATGCCGTTCTCCTATAATTTAGGACATGTTGCTCGTGGGTTCTGCTATCAGATTCTAGTCTCGGGTAAAATCTCAGATAACCACACTCCATTTGAACTCGGTATCGGCTCGATATCCAACGCCAGCGTCCCTAATGTGAAGGGAAGTTCTCCGCCTGCCGAAGTGTCCTTGAGCTAGGCACCTGATCCCCTCCCAGCGCCACCAGGGGTGCTGTTCTGTAGCTCGCGCCTGTTCTCTGATCTCCCTTTGGAGAAGGGAGGTGAAAGCGTGTAGAATAGTTTGCCCTTTGGGAGGATCAATCGAAACGAAAAGTGAAGATGTGTTGAGTTTTTACCGTGGTTTGATTGCCGTGGCGCCAAATGAACCAGCTGGTATTTGTTGATAAAGAAGCACTGCGCCCTCCTCGCACACTGAAGACACGTTAAGTAAAGCCGGGCTTGTGATCCAATTCAAAACGGATTTGTGGCAGTCACTCAGCACTTCCTGTAAAGACTCCATGACAGTAATGGTGTGTTGTGCTGCGGCTCGGCTCACAGCACAACAGCCAGCAGTTCATTCCCCCGGTACCCCCCCCCCCATCCCCCAAAACACACCTCATTTCTTCTTTTGGTTCTCCCAACGCTTTCATGCCTGCCTCGGAGCTGTTATTTGTCCGGTGGCGGAAGAGCCCAACATGGGGAGGGAGGTCAGGCACAGGGGGTGGTGTAGGGGGATCTCTCCGGTGCTGCCCACTCCTCCTTCAAACGTGCAATCAGCACTTGAGGAGCATTCCCCCTTTCATCATGAAGCCTGCCAGCTGTAAAGCCGCTCAATAAAAAAAAAAAACCCCGTGCGCCTGCCCGCCCCCCTTTTCCTCCCCCCTGAGCCTTGCATCCACCCCTCTTCCCCCTGCCTGCTCCTCCTCCTCTTCTCCCTCCAGCCACTCTGCCACCTCCACCACAAACCCCACCTCCAACTCCACCTACCCTTACGATGCTGATTCCCCGAGGTCACCCTGCGTTTGCCTGTGCGTACGGATGCTAAACCCACCCACCCCGAGAAACAAGCTGCACCAGAAACCTATGTGGTTTCTGAGACCTGCTGACTGAAGACTAATCTTCATGTGATGAACATATTTATGATATAGGAAATAAATTGGATATCCAATCATAGTGTGGCCTCGGTCCCATTCCCCAGCCACCAACAGACCCCTGGTGTGTGTGTGTGTGTGTGTGTGTGTGTGTGTGTGTGTGTCTGTGTGTGTGTGTGTGTGTGTCTGTGTGTGTTTGACATGATTGCCTGAGGGCTACAAGGATCCTGCATTGGGCCCATCGACCTTCCACTCATCTGTCTCCTCCCGGGGCGTCGTCCTCCAACCAGCGTTGCACCTGACTGCCTCTGTAAATGCGCAATAGACAAAGGTGGTGGCGTGTAGAATTAAAGAGTAACTTCTCCACCAGGTCTGAGCCTAACACAACCCACTGCATAATTTTGAAAAAAAGCTAAAAAGTGGGCAAGGGGCTGGGGGAGGGTGTGGATATGTGAGGCAGGGGCATCTGGGGAGATCTGCGAGGGTTGATGCTAGATCCAACTGGGTGTAGGCACGGAAGTAGACGTGATTGGTTGTTGGTTAGGGTTAAAACTCTTTTTGAATTTCCATTGTTAGCAAGCATTAACGTTAGCTATCGTTACAGTACGATCTGGCAATGTTAAGGTCAGCTGTAAGCTAGCTAGCTAAATGTTTCAGTGCGCATCGTTTGTCTCAAGTCAGTGCGCTTCGAGGTTCCGCGCTGTCTATTGGCCGACACAACAGCCAATCACGGCTACTTCCGTGCCTACACCCCGTTGGATCTAGCATCAACCATCTGCGAGAAGGGCCTGGAGCGAGCCGCTGCCGTACCCAGTCCCGTCCACCGGCCTGCCTTCCGGTATGGTGTCAGACACTGCCCTGCGAAAATGCCCTGACTGCCATGACATAGATGCACTGCAGACAGAAGAGGGCCTTGCAAGATGGGCTGCGGCTTTCCGGCGGTGGAGAGAGGTGGGCAACGGGCTGACTGCCCCCCCCCCAGCAGCGGTGCAAGCCCAACTGACCCAGTAATCCGGTGGTGCTTCTACAGCCGTCAAAGCACAAATCCGAACCATCGCACCAAAATTGACAATGATGAAATAATATAACCATAACTAACCGTAAACTGAGAGAAATTCGAGAAATTCAAACGGCTGGTAGAAAATGAGGCACGCGAGTAAACTCCTGTGAATGAGTCTCGATCAGCGGTTTCTCAGACTCACACTCAAGGGCAGGGTCTGGGGGTGGGGCCTGGGGGAGGTGGGTCACCCACCTCTGATTAGAGGTCGTTCACATTCTTTTTTTCTTCATTACGTAGATAAGCCCGAACCGGTAGACTCTACGGCAGCGCTTGCCTTGCAAGGGTCAGGGCTGATTTAAAACACCAGACGGCTTGTTGAGCCATTTTCAACCTGTTAAATGCCGATTTTTATACAATTTGTGAGAAATGTCGATTTCTTACAAAAATGTATAAAAAATGTACACCAGCATTGATGTGTTTCATCACCGTAGTCATATCATACAGTTTCCATCCATCCATCCATTATCCTTACCCAGAGTCGCGAGGATGCTGGAGCCTGTCCCAGCATTCACTGGGTGGCAGGCTGAGAGCCCAAAAAACATGTTTAAGTGTTGCATACCACTTTAAGATCGAGCCCAAATGTGCTTTAATTTGCTTTGTTTTCTTTTACTTCTTTTGATTCCTTCTTATTCTGACGTTTACAGTTCAGTCAGCCTCACGATGATCCTTAAGGGTCCGTCAAACCCTTCACGACCAAACACTCACATTCAGACACACACCAACACAAAATGCATGCACAGATAAAAAAGACACACGCACAGACCCACAAACACACACAATGTGAAATAAAACAAAAACCAAATCACAGTAAAACACTGTCAACTACTGTGGGAGGGGGTATTGGGGGGGTATTCGGGGGAGCTAGACGGAGGAAATAGCAGGGCATTTGTTGGCCTGTTTATACTGGAGAGTGCTGCAGTCAAATGAGATTGTAAAAATGCCAGAGCAGCCATAACAGGCGGCCGTGAGACACGTGGCTATAAAAGTAGTCCCATCCGCCAGGGGAGGGAAGACAGGTTTACACATGCACGCACACAAACACACACACACACACACACACACACACACACACACACACACACACACACACACACAAGCACATGTAAATACACAAAAGACACACACAGATGCAGAGAGACAGATGTGCCTACAAAATATCCAGGTGCACGAATGAATGAGTTTAAAGGAGTGCATGCACAATACTAAACACAACACAACACACACACACACACACACACATACCTCCACACAGATACAGAGACACTTTACATACTCAAGACACGACTGCATCTAAAAATATGCAGGTGTGTGTATGAATGGGCATAAAGGAGCATATGCACATACACGTGTACACACACACACACACACACACACACACACACACACACACACACACACACACACACACACACTGCACTGGCAGAAGTGCACTAAACTTTCTAATTAGACATTCCATTCCCTGCCTGCCATAGCAGGCCGGCCACGTGCTTGGTCCCTATAGCATTACTGCTAATTCTGCCATTGACAGCCAGTCTTACACAGTAAGCCCGCTAATCTGCCCTTACTAGATGGAAGAAATTGATTAGTGTGCAGAAGACTCGCCCATAGTAATGAAGTTAGGGCTCCATCAGTTAATTACACCGCATATGAGGGTGGGTGGGTGTGTATGTGTGTGTGTGTGTGTGTGTGTGTGTGTGTGTAGGAATATATAGCTACACACATGCACGCAGATGGGTGGATATTAGCGAACACAATGTATGTACAGACGTGTTGGCAGACATATGTAAATACATTTACACACAAGTACACACAAGTACACACAAGTAGACACAAGTACACACAACCAGAGGTTCAGAGACCACATGATAGCAATATCAGGGCAGTGTGGGAGGTGTGTAGACACTGTAAGCTACTGTCTTTGTTTCATTCTCTCTATGCCCTCTTGCATTCTCTGGCTGCCCGTTTCTCTCTCTCTCTCTCTCTCTCTCTCTCTCTCTCTCTCTCTCTCTCTCTCTCTCTCTCTCTCTCTCTCTCTCTCTCTCTCTCTTTCTCTGTCAGTCTCTCTCTCTCTGTAGCTCTCGTTCTGGCTCTCTCTCTGTCAGTCTCTCTCTCTCTCTCTCTGTCACTCTCATTCTGGCTCTTTCTCTGTCAGTCTCTCTCTCTCTGTCTCTTTCTCTGTCAGTCTCTCTCTCTCTCTCTCTCTCTCTCTCTCTCTGTCACTCTCATTCTGGCTCTTTCTCTGTCAGTCTCTCTCTCTCTCTCTCTGTCTCTTTCTCTGTCAGTCTCTCTCTCTCTCTCTCTCTCTCTTTCTCTGTCACTCTCTCTCTCTCTCTGTCGCTCTCGTTCTGGCTCTCTCTCTTTCAGTCTCTCTCTCTCTCTCTCTCTCTCTCTCTGTCTCTTTCTCTGTCAGTCTCTCTCTCTCTCTCTGTCGCTCTCTGTCAGTCTCTCTCTCTCTCTGTCACTCTCATTCTGGCTCTCTCTCTGTCAGTCTCTCTCTCTCTCTCTCTCTCTCTCTCTCTCTCTCTCTCTCTCTCTCTCTCTCTCTCTCTCTCTCTCTCTCTCTCTCTCTCTGTCAGTCTCTCTATCTCTGGCTCTCTGCCTCTCTCTGTCTCGTGCTCTGTCTCTCTCTCTTTCTTGCTCTGTCTCTCTCGTTCTGTCTCTCTCTTTCTTGCTCTGACTCTCTCTCTCTCTCTGTAACTCTTTGTGGCTATTTGTCTGTTAGTCTATCTATATTCACTCCATCCTCCTTTCTCCACAGTATCTGTCTTTCCAATGTCTGTCTTCCTTTTTCCTGCCCCTCCCTCGCTCTGCCTGTCTGTTAAATCAATCTGCCCCCCCCCCCCACTTCTCTTTCTGTCTCGTTCTCTCGCTCTCTGCCAATCAGTCAGGCACATTACACATCCTTTATGGGATGTTAGAATGTCACTATGGCGACCACTCCCAAAATATCAGCATCCAGCTGTTAGCGTCTAATTATCAAGTAAGTGGTGAATTGTGGTAATACGGCAGACAGCGGGGAACCCACATTTTACAGACACCCACATAAACGCACGTATTCCTGCACCAACATGCCGGCACACACACACACACACACACACACACACACACACACACACACACACACACACACACACACACACACAGTAACAACCACAGACACTGAAACACACATTTACTATTTTTTCTCTTTAAAGGAAGGGGAAAGAAATAATGGCATTCTTAATTTTCTCTAAGGTAGACAACTCTTCCTCGTTTAAATGAAACAAGATGACTTTTTTTCCCCGGTCAGTATCGCCTCAGAAGCAAGGGATCATTTCTTTCCCCTTTCGCATCCTCCCAGATGACACTCGGATTCTCATTGTTGTCGTAAGACATGGGGAAAGCGTTGCCCCACACTCTTCTGGGTGAGAGGGTCCTGATCTGATCTGGATTTCTGGTCACGCGCTGTAATAAATAAGTGGCTGTGAAGCAGTGATGAATGAATGAGTACTTCCAGCTCTTACATCACATCTGTTCACACAGTGCTGAGTGGTTAAGGCTCGGGCTAAAGTTTATGTGTGGACAGTCTAGTCTGCTACGTGCTACTAGGAAGAAATTAAGAAATTAAAGAAAGGGGCATCCAGGTAGCGTAGCGGTCTATTCCGTCGCCTACCAATACGGGGGATCGCCGGTTCGAATCCACGTGTTACCTCCGGCTTGGTCGGGCGTCCCTACAGACACAATTGGCCGTGTCTGCGGGTGGGAAGCCGGATGTGTCGTGGTCGCTGCACTAGCACCTCCTCTGGTCTGTCAGGGCGCTTGTTTGGGGGGGAGGGGGAACTGGGGGAATAGCGTGATCCTCCCACGTGCTACGTCCCCCCTGGTGAAACTCCTCACTGTCAGGTGAAAAGAAGCGGCTGGCGAGTCCACATGTATGGGAGGAGGCATGTGGTAGTCTGCAGCCCTCCCCGGATTGGCAGAGGGGGTGGAGCAGTGACGGAGACGGCTCGGAAGAGTGGGGTAATTGGCAAAGTACAATTGAGGGGGGGGGGAAATAAATAAATAAGGCACTCCATACACCCTTCAAAACCATATAATTAAGACAGTTACTAATTTTTTCTCAGCTGTCTGCAGATGTTAGCGAGCTGTTGTAAGAGCTCGCAAGAGCCTCATCATTACTCATATACAGGTAGTCATTATAAAGCATTACCGTATTTACTTACAATTAATGTCTGATTGATGTGTTCTCTCTTCATCTTGATTTAGCCAAGAGAGTATTTCTTGGATTGGGCTACTGTATCAGTCAAACTGCCCAGCTTCATTAATTCAGTTTTTTTCTTTTTCTTTTTTTTGTTTGCTGCTGAATGCAGGGCAACAGTACGCTGGTCGCCATAGTAACAAAGTCATAATTTATCATAACCAAGTGGCTAATATGCCTATGAGCATTCTGTGACCTCTGACCCCATGCTCACCGGCTGAAACACTTAATATTCCCATTCCATTGTCTGCTAATGCCCCCCCCTCCCTCTCTCTCTCTCTCTGTCTGGCTCTCTCTCTCTCTCTCTCGCTCATTCTCACTCGCTCATTCTAGTTAAACGCATGTAATTGCCTAATTCAACATGCATTAGAAATGTAGTGTTTAAGTAATCATCTCTGATAAGATTGGGATAACATTTCAATTACCTTGTCGCCATGTTATCTTTGCCGCAGTGTACATAACAATTAAATAATCAGCGCAGCTTGACAGCAACAGCTGCTATGTATACGCCGCACGCCTGCTCACATATTCATAAGTCTTATTTTATAGGATTCCTGTTTTCTTCGCGACTCGTCAGTGAAGGTGATGCTGGTGCTGTGTGAGTTGCAGGAGCTGTCAATCACATTTACTCGGGAGGCAATATTGGCATAATGAAATAGTAGTGTTAGCATATTAATGTAAATCTGTAAAAAAATTAAAAATAAAAAAAAAACATTGGCGGCATGGTGGCGCAGCGGTTAGCGCGGGTCGCCTCCCAGCAACAAGGTCCTGGGTTCGAGCCCCGGGGTAGTCAAACCTTGGGGGTCGTCCCGGGTCGTCCTCTGTGTGGAGTTTGCATGTTCTCCCCGTGTCTGTGTGGGTTTCCTCCGGGGGCTCCGGTTTCCTCCCACAGTCCAAAGACATGTAGGTCAGGTGAATCGGCCGTACTAAACTGTCCCTAGGTGTGTGTGTGTGTGTGTGTGTGTGTGTGTGTGTGTGTGTGTGTGTGTGTGTGTGTGTGTGTGTGTGTGTGTGTGTGTGTGTGTGTGTGTGTGTGCGTGCGGCCCTGTGATGTACTGGTGGCCTGTCCTGCTGCCCAATGAGTGCTGGGATAGGCTCCCTTGACCCTTAGCAGGGTAAGCGGTTTGGATAACGAATATAGATCATGTAAAAACAAAACAACTTTGACCTCTTGGTTGAAGAGATATGACCCCAGTTAAGGTTAATTTACCTCAGTGTGGGTAACATAAAATCCAAATAAAAGCTGTTGTGTGGGGGGTTTTTTTTGTTTGGAATTTTTTCCTTTTTCCTTCCAATTGTACTTCGCTAATTATCCCACTCTTCCGAGCCGTTCTGATCGCTGCTCCACCCCCTCTGCCGATCCGGGGAGGGCTGCAGACTACCACATGCCTCCTCCCATACATGTGGAGTCGCCAGCCGCTTCTTTTCACCTGACAGTGAGGAGTTTCGCCAGGGGGACATAGTGTGTGTGAGGATCACGCTATTCCCCCCAGTTCCGGTCGGTCGGGGCGTCTGTTCAGGGCGCCCCGACCGACCAGAGGAGGCACTACTGAAGTGACCAGGACAAGTACCCACATTCGGCTTCCCACCCGCAGACATGACCAACTGTGTCTGTAGGCACGCCCCGACCAAGCCGGAGGTAACACAGGGATTTGAACTGATGATCCGCGTGTTGGTAGGCAACGGAATAGACCGCTATGCTACCCGGACACCGTTATGTGTGTTTTTGTGTTTGCATGTGTGCATGTATATATACAAAACAAAATGTACAATGCATTTTTTATTTACGGTATCACATTTTTATACTTTTTTGTGTATCTACACAGTCTAAGTAAGCTTATATGTCATAACACCGTCCATCCATCCATTATCTGAGCCGCTTATCCTGCTCTCAGGGTCGCGGGGATGCTGGAGCCTATCCCAGCAGTCGTTGGGCAGCAGGCGGGGAGACACCCTGGACAGGCCGCCAGGCCATCACAGCCCCCCCCCCCCCACACACACATTCACACCTAGGGACAATGTAGTACAGCCGATTCACCTGACCTACACGTCTTTGGACTGTGGGAGGACACCGGAGCCCCCGAAGGAAACCCACACAGACATGGGGAGAACAAGCAAACTCCACACAGAGGACGACCTGGGATGCCCCACCAAGGTCGGACTACCCCCGGACTCAAACCCAGGACCTTCTTGCTGTGAGGTGACCGCGCTAACCGTACCGCCCATGTTATAATACATTTAGTAAAATATATCCTTATTACGTTTGGTTATTGCACAGAAACCTGTTTGTCATCTATTCCGGACCAGTGAGTTGTACCTTGGTGGAAAATCAAAATGGAAAAGGTCAACGTGCATGGTTCAGACAAAACTCAAACAAAAAAATGCGCAACTAATTAAAACATGTTTATTTTCCTGTCTTTCCTGTCTGGGTTTTATCAATAACCACGGCGGCTTGAGACTTGAAGCAAATTATACACGAAAAAAAACAAACAAACCCACAAACAAAACAAAGAGAGTTTGGCAGAGACACTTCAAGATGATTGCGTCCGATCTCAATTCAAAGAAGATTAAAAAGGCCGAACCGATTTAAAATCACGGCGGTCCAAAAAACAACAAGTGAAAACCATCTCTCAAACTGAAGCAATTACAAGAGAACCCGGTTCGGCTTAAAATCTATCAAACGCATCCCCGCTCACTCGCGGAAGCGGAGGCACATGTTTTCTGTTAAGTAGGATTGCCCTCAAGTTACGTAGCTAGGTTCGGCCCCCCCCCCCTCCCCTCCACGGTGCCCCCCCCCCGCAAACAGTAATAAAGAAAGATGTGAAGAATGCCGGCTGGTAACTTCCTCTCAGGCCCCCCCTCCCAGGCCCCCCCCGGCTGCCCACATGCACGGCCCTGCGTGCGTGTTAACACATTCCTGAGTAGCGCTTTACAACAAGGTGTGTATATAAAGGTTTTACTGGTGGTTACTTATCACTTTATTTGTGGTTAATAACTCGTTTATCGATGTGCTGTAATATTAACACGTTAATAGAGTAACAAGACGTTATTACGCCTTCATGAAGAGGCCCGCGTGTTGCCAGGTCCACATTTCATCCACAGGCATCCTACTGAAAGTCCAAGGTGGGGTGACGCATCTATAATCCATTTGATTTTGAATCACGTCATTCTCTTCTATTATTCTGTTATATCGTTTGCACTCAAGTTTTGATTATTTATTTTTTGGGGATTTTTTCCCCCTTTTTCTCCCCAATTGTATTGGGCCAATTACCCCCACTCTTCCGAGCCGTCCCGGTCGCTGCTCCACCCCCTCTGCCGATCCGGGGAGGGCTGCAGACTACCACATGCCTCCTCCCATACATGTGGAGTCGCCAGCCGCTTCTTTTCACCTGACAGTGAGGAGTTTCACCAGGGGGGACGTATGTGGGAGGATCACGCTATTGCCCCCCAGTTCCCCCTCCTGAACAGGCACCCCGACTGACCAGAGCAGACGCAAGTGCAGCGACCAGGACACATACCCACATCCGGCTTCCCACCCGCAGACACGGCCAGTTGTGTCTGTAGGGACGCCCGACCAAGCCGGAGGCAACACGGGGATTTGACCCGTCGATTCCCGTGTTGGTAGGCGACGGGGTAGACCGCTATGCTACTCGGACACCACATGAATCAGTTTGACTCATGTGATTGATTGATATCTCCGTCTAATCATGTCTATGGAGCACCCCCCTCCAAAAAATGTGGGCTCCCAACCTGGCAACCCAAAAAGGAGTCATATGATGTGTTACAACATCTCATCACTGAAGTATGACTCACTAACGTGTGGCCACGGCACTGAGCAGCAAACCCTTAATGAAGCTGCCTTCCTGTCAGGTGCTACCAGAGCCCTGTATGAAGCTGCTGATGCTTTCTTCTCCATCTGAAGCCAGACGGTTCAGTTTGCATCAGCTGCTGTGTTAACATTAAAATAAGCCCTAAAGACATTAAAAGAACAAGACTGCCGTTTTAAAACGAGAACAACTTGATCCCTTACCCACAAATCATATCACCGCAACACTTACAAATGGTGTCAAACTATCGTCACTTCGGTCTCGTACTCGCAGTCCTCTGAGGCAACAGCGTAGAAGCAGAGGGACTGACTCCACTGCTTATAAAAGTCTTTACAAAGTCTCGCTGGCTGTGAAATTAGACGTTTGCTCCTCTTAAAAGTTTAGCCGATTCAAATTGGCTGTCCTTTGGGGTGGTTAAAAATCACTCCATCTTTGTTGTTATCTGATAAAAGTCGTCACTACGGCACGAAGTGAAAAGAAAAGAGCCACAGAGGTGGTTGATGACCGGAGGCTCTGCCCAACTGCCGCACACATGACAGGCTGACGAGGCCCGGCTACGCACACGGCCTGTGGTTTAAAAGGCGCTTCAACGCGCACGCATGCACACACACGCATGCACACAGTACATGTACACTTGTACACATTAATACCAAGATGCACATTTTCCATTGTCTGGATTCATTTCTTGAATAACATAGATTTTTTTTTTTTTTACAATTTTTTTTCAGTTTCCATGATTTTACAACATGCGCTGAATCTGCCTTTCAATGTTAGCTGAGATCTAAAACCGACTTGGAATTTTAACCGGCAGCAAGCGGCGTCATTTACTGTCCCACTCCAATAAATAAGACCGCCAAAAGATGCATAATACATTTTGAAGCCCTGACTAATTTGTTTTCAGACAACTACGGAGAATTTATAGCGAGGACCATTCAATTAACAAAACACACAAATGATCAGTACCAGAAGGAAGAAAAAAAAAATAAAAATGGAGTGGAATATCCAGAGATGAAAATATGTAAATGTCTGCTTCTCTCTCGCTGTGCACG
This sequence comes from Lampris incognitus, assembly GCF_029633865.1. Classification (NCBI taxonomy): domain Eukaryota; kingdom Metazoa; phylum Chordata; class Actinopteri; order Lampriformes; family Lampridae; genus Lampris; species Lampris incognitus. Next base: position 31,925,413 of record NC_079228.1, on the reverse strand, counting down.
TCTAATCCTCTGGGTTTATCACTGATATGTATTCAAATGAATGGAAAACATGTTGCTTATTATGTCCTTATTTTTTATAATAATGCACTTAAGCTCTTTGAATTTCTGTATTTGTTTTACTGGTTTTGTCAAGCTGGTGCACTGTGTTCATTATTTCTGCTTCCCATTTTAAGTTTAAAAGAGGAAGGATGGCCGTCACGTTGGAGAAAAGACAAGAAGGAAGCAAAGAAAATGTTTCACAAACTTCCAGTTCTGTCAGTGAATGTGGCGTCTTGGCTTGTCGTGAGTGTCAAGTAGAGAAGGGCTTTCTGATAGAGACTCACATAGCAGTTAGCGGCTCCCACCACAGACTTATATTTAGTTCATGGAAACCACAGAGGCTTGTTTCTTAACCGTCTCTTCTTCTCTCACAAATGCAGGGTGGAAAGACGATGGCAGTTTTATCCTTCTCAACCCCTTAATCTCCCTGAGACTGCATGTCCGGGTTGGGGGCCTCCGGCCCTCTCGCTCTCTCGCTCACTTTCTCTGTACGCCTCCTTCACCTGAGTTTAAGACGTGAAGCACCTCATGGACCCGCTTCTAACTCGGTCATTCACAAAAGTGACATTTATCTCGTGTTCAGCTGTACCATCTGTGTAGATTCGGGGGGGGGGGGGCTGTGACCCCTCCAAATATGTCTGAATGAGTGCATCTGAAAATATATGTTGTTGTAAGATGTACAAAATTTGTAATTTTTTTTAATAATTGCAATTTTTAATCCTCATTAGTGAGAAAATTGGAAAAACATATACTTTTTCTGCGCTCCACCAATATTCCGTATTAGTCTCTATTCTATCACTTGATACTGCCCATGCAGCTTCATTCCAGGTAGGATTTCACCTCCATTACCCCCCTTTTTTCCCTCCCAATTGTACTTGGCCAATTACCCCACTCTTCCGAGCCGTCCCGGTTGCTGCTCCACCCCCTCTGCCGGATCGGCAGAGGGGGTGGAGCAGTGAGGAGTTTCGCCAGGGGGATGTAGCGCGTGGGAGGATCACACTATTCCCCCCAGGCCAGTGACCAGGACACATACCCACATCCGGCTTCCCACCCGCAGACACGGCCAATTGCGTCTCTAGGGATGCCCAACCAAGCCAGAGGTAAAACAGGGATTCGAACTGGCGATCCTGGTGTTGGCAGGCAATGGAATAGACCGCTACGCTAACCGGACGCCAGCCTCCATCACCTTAAACCTGCTCAAACAAATCAATCTTTTGATAAAAGCTTTAAGTGTTCTTGATGTGTCAGCTGCTTTTCTGGTTGGTTTGTTAAAAACGTGATTCACACAAGCAAACTTCAGCTCTGCTGAAACACTGCAAAACTATCCTACAATGTCAGTGTTAAGCATCCAGGTGGATGAGATTAAATAGTTGGAGTCAACTTTCCAAAGTAACGGGGAGCACGGAAGAGAGGTGAAGAAGAGAGTGCAGGCAGGGTGGAGTGGGTGGAGAAGAGTGTCAGGAGTGATTTGTGACAGAAGGGTACCAGCAAGAGTTAAAGGGAAGGTTTACAAGATGGTTGTGAGACCAGCTATGTTATATGGTTTGGAGACAGTGGCACTGACAAAAAGACAGAAGGTGGAGCTGGAGGTGGCAGAGTTGAAGATGATAAGATTTTCATTGGGAGTGATGAAGAAGGACAGGATTAGGAACGAGTATATTAGAAGGACAGCTCAGGTTGGACAGATTGGAGACAAAGCAAGAGAGACAAGATTGAGATGGTTTGGACATGTGTGGAGGAGAGATGCTGGGTATATTGGGAGAAGGATGCGGAATATGGAGCTGCCAGGGACGAGGAAAAGAGGAAGGCCAAAGAGGAGGTTTATGGATGTGGTGAGGGAGGACACGCAGGTGGCTGGCATGACAGGGGACGACGCAGAGGACAGGAAGAGATGGAAATGGATGATCCACTGTGGCGACCCCTAACGGGAGCAGTACTACTACTACTAGTAGTAGTAGTAGTAGTACTAGTAGAATTAAGCATCCAATCAGGATATGATGTTAATTACTCAGCTGAAAATGGGCAGTCAATACTAGGCCAACTTTCAATTACAAACTTCTAGCTTCACATCTACGACACCGTGTCCTTGTTTTTCCTCCACGTTGTCATTTACCTTCTTTGCTAGCTTTGTTTTTTCATGCTTCTTTCATTCTCTCTCCTCTGCTTCGTTGCCTCCCCCTCGCTCATCCGTCTCACAGGGCCTTGTCCCCTGACAGTCTCTGTCTTTATCTGTGGCTGGGTTCAACTTGTGCTGAGCACATGTGACAAAGACGTCAGAGAAAAAAAAAAAACAGCAACACAAGAACTACAATACCCAAGAGCTGAAGCCCCTCGTGGGTTCATCACAGGACCAAACTGACCAAGAAGGAACACAAGGGGCCTTGGCTTTGACACCCATTGTTCTTTGCCCTGTTTGAAAACTGTCCCGAGGCGATTCGAGCAGTCTTTCTATGAGAGAGGTCTGTACAAAAACATTACTTTAAAGGGAAACAATTGTGATTTTCAACATTATCCCTACGTATGTTGTAGGGCTAACACTCCACAAGTAGCCTTAACATTAAGCAGTCTTCTGTTTGTCTCTGAAACGCCACTGAAGTTGTCCAGAATAGTTCACAATCCATGGATGTGACAACTACAATTCTTACTTCCTGCTTCGCCGATAATTTGGTCGGATCAATCAAAATAGGCTAATGCAGCAAATGCACCCAACAAAGAAGATTCATGGTTTGTTTGCCAGCAACGTCATTGGCGAAAACGTTTCTGCACAATTTCAGTGTCATTTCAGAGACACACAGAGGACTTAATGGGAAGTTATTCCGACAACTTACAGACGAGTGACAAATTAAAGGAAAACCCCGCATAAAATGTCTTAGTAAGATTTAGGGCCACCACGAGCCTCCAGAACAGCTTCGATGCTCCTTGTTATAGATTCTACAAGTCTCTGAACTCTACTGGAGGGATGGGCACCATTCTTCCAAAAGATAATCCCTCATTTCGTGTGTTGATGATGGTGGTGGAGAGTGCTGTCTAACACGTCAGTCCAAAATCTCCCATATAGATGTTCAACTGGGCTGAGACCTGGTGACTGTGAAGGCCATCGCATATGATTTATATCATTTTCATACTCATCAAATTATTTAGTGACCCCTTCTGCCCCGTGGATGGGGGCACTGTCATCCTGTAAGAGACCACTCCTATCAGGAGAGAAATATCCCATCATTCCGTTGCCTACCAACATGGGGATCGCCGGTTCGAATCCCTGTGTTACCCCCGGCTTGGTCGGCCGTCCCTACACACAATTGGCCGTGTCTGTGGGTAGGAAGCTGGATGTGGGTGTGTGTCCTGGTTGCTGCACTAGCGCCTCCTCTGGTTGGTCGGGGCGCCTGTTCGGGGGGGGGGGGGGACTGGGGGGAATAGCGTGATTCTCCCATGTGCTACACCCCCCTGGTGAAACTCCTCACTGTCAGGTGAAAAGAAGCGGCTGGCGACTCCACATGTATCAGAGGAGGCATGTGGTAGTCTGCAGCCCTCCACGGATCGGCAGAGGGGGTGGAGCAGAGACCGGGACAGCTCAGAAGCGTGGGGTAATTGGCCCCGGATACAACTTGGGAGAAAAAGGGTTAAAAAAAAGGGGGGGGAAGAAAGAAAGAAATGTCTCATCATAGGATGAAAGTGACAACTCAGAATAACTTTGTATCGATTTGCAGCGACCCTTCCCTCTAAGGGGACAAGTGGACCCAAACCATGCCAGGAAAATGTCCCCCACAGCATAACAGAGTCCCCGGACCCCCTCACTGTAGGCGTCAAACATTCAGGTTGTCCTTTCATTTGTCACCTGTCTCTGAATAGAAATAATGTCAAAAATTCAAGAGGACACGAATCAACTCTGTTTGTGACACGCGGCAGCACATCAACAAAAGCATGAAATCCATCACAACGGACAGCAGGTAAACCTCTGGTATTACTTGCTCAGCCATTGCCAGTACCATCTAGTCCTCAGTGAACTCTGCCAGCAGACTGGAGTTCATCCTCTGCATGCAAATGAGTGATTTTCCACATCTCCCCAACATTTGTGACGAATTATAAAAAGGACGTGAGTTACAAGGAAGACAGAAATGGGGGTGTCGGTGGAGGGAGAGAGGAATGCACATCCACAATCCCATGATTTGCTCGCAGACAAGCCCTGTATAGCTCTTTTCAACGCTGGCACAATAAGCGCTCTATCAAGGAGCTAACCAGCCATGTCAAGCCATCGCCTATTTGATTAAAGGGCAAGAAAGAGGGGCTTTATCTGCTAATGATTGGGGGGAGAACAAAACTTATTCTGTCTTCGATTGGCATAGCCTGGGAGGAGGACTTTTTTTTCTTCTTTTTTTTTTGTGCTGAGATTTCTTTAGCTGGTGCAGAAGAAGAAAATGTCAATGTTTGACCTGCTTGGGTGGAAGGATTCTGTGGCGCTGCGAGACAGAGGTCAGCGAGTCCAAGAAAAGTCAATATGGGATGCGGAAATGTATGCAGGCATTCAGGGCTTAGGAAAACATGCTGGTATAAGGCGTAACACACGTGCACGTAAAGACAAACACACAAAAAGTATGCTCGCAGACCCCCAAGATCCTCCATAGACCAACACAATGCTTCTGGGCATACACCACCAGCTTTTACCATACCAGCACTTAGACTTTTACTGTGAACGCTGTCACGGCAAATCAAAACAAGGTGTTCCTACCCCAAAGAAAGTAGAGCCAAGATAACACCAATCAGACACAACAAACAAATCGTATTATTGACAGTATGTCCTGTTTAATACGAGCACGTGAACCAGACAGCAAGCCATTAATACTTCAGTCATACCACACCTCAATAAATACCGAGTTTCTATCAATGTCTGTCAAAGGAGGACTGCAGAGGCATAATTGATCTTTGCAGAGTAGTTTCCATTTAAAGTTGGCTGTGATTTATTCTCAGATGACTGACGAGCAATGAATTTTAAAGAATTTATTCACTTCAGCTGAAGGATGAGGTGAGGTTGTCCGGCTGGTGCAGCGGTTGGTTATTGAATGGCGGCAGACAGGACATTCTCTTTTTTATTTACTTATATATATATATATTTTGTACATTCCTGAAGCCATCATTCTAGTGTTCCCTCCTGGCCACCTCATTTATTAAAAATGTTTATCCTTGATCTGACTGTATGATCATTTCTCCGTGGCACTATCTTTCCGCCACGTTCAGGAGTCGCTGTGCTGTTCTTCCATTTTTTTTGGGGGGGGGGGGTAATTTGGGCAATATGTCAAATCCGCTGTCCGCCAGATTCCTCCTCTATGTGTGTGTACCACAGAACGCCTCCTTTGTCTTTTGTTTCTAGGTCACAGCGCTGTTTTGCTGGCATGGCTCTTCACACCATCCTCTGGGCTGTCAATCTTTAATCACCAAATTTGCTTCTTTTTTTTTTGCAAATATTTTGCTTATTTTTGCATATTTGATCACTTTTGCTGTTTGATCAAAGTGTGCGTCACCGTTCTCTGAAATGGTGGACGTTGCATTTTGGGATGAAACTCCTCAACTGCTAATGTTACACCCTTCTGATTCTGTCAGAGAAGGTAAGTGATATTAAACTAGTTCCCCCATCGTCCTCCCTCCGCACAGACTGCCGGTGTCTCTGCTGCTGAAAGCTCCTTGACCCCATGCGACATCGGTCACTCCATCCATTGTGAGTCTCTGACAGTCGTGATGAGTTGTGATGTAGAGGTTTGACCTGCCGAGCTCCTGCCCGTGTGCGTGTATTTGATTTGTGACTTTGAAAGTCATTTTCTCGGGGAAGCGCATGACAAAATTGATAACGTGTCAAATTACCCGGGCTCAGGAGCCGCTGTGAAGGATGGGGCCCAACTAAGCTTTTAGTGTGAGAGAGGCTTTGAGACCGGCCAGAAATGTTTGGCGTCTTTGCTCTTAAGTACAGTAAGGATTACACACATACACAAATGCACATGGATAGACAGATGCAAAAACAGACATAAGTGCACACGCACACACACACACAAACTGCAGCATCTGTTTGTTCCATCAAGGCCTACCATGCCTCCTCTCCACCACCAAGTCCATCTGCCTCATGGCAGTCATAAAGCTGTTGTCAAGGGCTTTGTGTGTGTGTGTGTGTGTGTGTGTGTGTGTGTGTGTGTGTGTGTGTGGCTCTTAAAGTAGTTCAGTATGAGATGCCTTCTAGGTCATGATTCATACTTCACACACACACACGTGCACATTTATACACCAGTCAATCATAATCAATAACATCCAGCATATTCAGCCGGGCAACACTGTAGAGTTTCCCTGCGACAGGTTATCTAATAAAAATCACGGGATACATCAAACGTGGTGCGCACACATGTTGGTCTGTTCAGTGAAAACTGAAGACTATTCCTCATTCGCCTCTACCGCAAGAGATTCCCTCAGGTTTTATACCTGCGAGCTGCCCATCAGGGGACTTTTAAAAACAAGACGGTTTGCAGCAGGCCAGTTGGGCCGTTTCGCTGCCGTGATCGCCACAGCAGATGTGTAAATACTCCCCGGACTCCCCGCTGACTTCCAACTGTCTGAAAACCACGCAAACGTGTGGCCGTTGAGCACGTCCTCAGAACACACACATGTGGGGGGCCGTCCAGGTAGCGTGGCGGTCTATTCCATTGCCTACCAACACGGGGATCGCCGGTTCGAATCCCCCATGTTACCTCCGGCTGTCTGCGAGTGGGAAGCCGGATGTGGGCATGTGTCTTGGTCGCTGCACTAGTGCCTCCTCTGTTCGGGGGGAGGGACTGGGGAGAATAGTGTGATCCTCCCACGCGCTATGTCCCCCTGGTGAAACTCCTCACTGTCAGGTGAAAGGAAGCGGCTGGCAACTCCACATGTATCGGAGGAGGCATGTGGTAGTCTGCAGCCCTCCCCGGATCGGAAGAGGTGGCAGAGCAGCGACGGGGAGGGTGGGGTAATTGGCCAGATACAACTGGGGAGGAAAAAAAAAAAAAGGGGGGGGTAAAAAAAAACACCACACACATGCTTCAGGAGGCAAGTGTTAATTTGTATGATTCGTCAACTCCGAACCTGAATTATCTCGCGCCACAGCTTAACCACGTTACTCAAATTGGCTGGCATTTGTCGAAAGGGTTGGTGAGTATTTTCAACTTAATTTATACTTCGCCTGTATGAGCCTTAAGCATCATTCAGCAAAACGAGTTTCCAAAGCTGTATTGATTAATGTTATCTGATCCCAGCACTATTGGATGGTGGCAAACACAGAGAAGAGGATACATTAGATTTGGTGCAGCAACTGATGAGCAAAGAAAATTCCAAACCATGAAAATTAAATGAACCCAAAATAATCACCTGGGGCAGGATGTGCAGTCGGCAGAAGAAAAAAAAAAAAAAGAAAAAAAAATAGCATACAGTTTCTGTGTCCCCACACTTGTCTCTATTGCTCACGATGAACACACAGTTTGCTCCGACCTGGTCTCACAGACAAAATGCTGGTATTCAACTTATTTGCAGCTCCCATGATGCACTGATTGCATTGTCCGATCACGTGCACATGATGAATGTCAACTAAGTGAAATGTGATTATGTCATTTTGTGACAAAAATACACGTATTTACCTTGTGAGACTACACGCAAACGCATCAAATCACGTTCTCTCACATGCATTTCGACATATTGCTTCTAGCTCCACAGCTAGGATGGGTTAGACGCAGAGAGTGAATTTCATTGTATGTATTTACAAATGACAAATAAAGTGTATCCTATTCTATTCTATTCTATTGATGAATGAGGACTGAGTTGAGGACACTCAGATCATCCATTTTAGTAGTCCATGAAATATCGCTTCCCCCAGCCCACAGCAGTGCAACACAAAGACAAAAACACATATCCAAAAACTACAAGAACTTCAAGAACACACATATCCAAACTAACAGATATGTACAAGCTAAAAAAAAAACCACTGTCCAAGGGAATGAATGCCAACCAGGATGACTGTCAGAACTTTCAATCTGCATGGGCTAGCAGTTAGCTTAGCCTGCTCTACTTCCGCATCCTGTCAGATCATCCTCGGTGCTGCCTCCTTGGGTGCAGCTCCAGGCAGGGCCATGATCCCTGGGCCCACAGGACACAGCAGACCAAACTCTCCCACCTCTTCTAGCCAGACACCCTCGACACACCTCCTCACACTCCACACGACGACACCAAAAACACCACAGTCAATGCTAGGTGAGGCTGCCGCCAGACTGCCCTCAGTGTTATCGGAACTGCCGGTCTGCATGGGCTAGCAGTTAGCATAGCCTGCCCGATTTCGCGTCCTGTCAGACCGCCCACAGTATGAATGGTTGAGTTTAGATGGTTATGATGGATGAAGATGGTTAAGTTTAGCTAGAAGGTTAGAAATGGTTACGTGTAGACATTAGATTACAAATGGTTATATCTGGACGATTAGGTATTAGGAATGGGTTTGGTGTGGTTAAGCTCAGGGTGAGGATCTGGGAGGTGGGTCATTCAGTGTAACCATCCACGTTCAGTGTATATCAGGGTTAAAAGTAGATCTGAGTTAGTGTCTTCAATTACATCCTCGTTCAACGATATCATGGAATTTCGATATCATGGAATTTCGGGACCTGCAAGGAGGTTGTTCATAAATGCTTTTGTCTGTGAGACATTGCTTGTTTGGTAACATATGTCTTCTCCTGGATCACCACCTTGCCATGGTGGAGAAGCTTGCATGTACCAATGATCCCAAGAGCCATGCCGTCCAGACCTTGGCTCCTGGTAGGGTCACCCAAGATGGGCAGGTCAAGGGGGAAGTTCCACATGAAGCACAATCCAACAAAGACCTCAACAGTGGAACTGGTGGAAGATGTCTCCAGGTCACAACGGCAGTGAAGGTGGGGAAGGCTGCAACAGAGGGTGGTCCCCAATCGTCTTGGTTCTCCATGCCACTGGACTCTGGACAACCCCTGCCAAGGACCGTGTGGTGGCTGCAGGGACATCAGCCACTCCACATAAAAAGCCATCACGCACAAGCGTCCTCCCATTATGCGGCTCCAGGATCGGCCTCTAAACCCACCTGAGCACCCAGAGGGAGGATGGTCATACTCAATTCCAAGTGACCATCGATGATGATGGTCACAAATGTGGCGTTCAAGCAAGAATATATGGGAGAACATGTTGGCTCAACGAAAATTTGTGGACATACCAACGGGAAAGTGTATGTATTCCAGTTTATGTATAGCATATTTCAGATATGTAATCCACAAATCAAAAATGGTGATGTATCGGGATAAGTCAATTCTCACAGCACATGGTTTAAGACGTCGGTTTCCATCTGTCTCACATCAGAGGTGATAAAAGCAGGCAAGATAGCTCGCTCTTGGCTCTTCCTCTCTAGATGTATGTGTGTCTCCTCCCGATCTCTGCTCATGTTGGCAGGAGTCTTGGCCTTCAGAGGCATGTGTAAGTGAATGAGATAATTATTTAGCCAAGGCTCTGTATTTCGCCCAGCTCGTGCACCTTATGGTCACTTTCCTTGCACTAAGCTCTCGCCAGAGTGCTTCAAACATCTTCATAAGATTTGTGTGACTTATTCAATTACACAAGTCCATTCTTTTCCTAATGTCATTTTGGAAATTATGTTGGCCGGTACTATTTAAACTGTCAGTTAAATAAAAAAAATAAAAAATTCTATGATATACTCAGCTACGGAGTTCAGCTTACTTAAAATATCATTAAGAGGCGACTACTCTTGTTTAGGTTTTTCGCGTCTTCTTTTGTGCGCTGTAAATTGTTGAACGGTGAAGCCGACAACAAGGGGACAGTAAAATCAAAAGCAACACATAATACATGATCACAACACTAAGCCACGAGGGCTAAAACACCAAAATAAAGTCCAGCTGCTCCATTTACAGGGTCCGACATATTCACTGACTGCACTCGGCGGAAAAAGAACTCACTTTTCTTCATGATCTGCTTGAGTGGTTTCAGGAGGCCATTTGGTCCAATAGCCCCTGGTTAGTGGGTGTATCTTTTGAATGAAGCCGCGGGGTGCGATATTTTACAAGCTGTGCCACTGGAGGAAAGTTTTTGTGAGGACCAGGGGAAGGTCATTTGCATTTGAAACAGTCCTGCCCTGCCCCTCTCTCTGCCTCCATAGCCCCGGGCTAACGCTCTTTACCTCCGGACCAGGCCTGTGCACCTGTGGATAGGCACACACACACACACACACACACACACACACACACACACACACACACACACACACACACACACACACACACACACATGCACGCACGCACGCAGGCACACACACACGCACACACACATGCGCGCACACACACACACACACGCACGCACACGCACACACACACACACACACAAAGACATCACACTTACACTCACAGACAAACACATACACACTCACACACACACATACAAAGACCATCACACTTACACCCACTGACAAATACACACACATACAAAGACCCTCACACACACACACACACACACACACACACACACACACACACACACACACACACACACACACAAAGACATCACACTTGAATTTACGGTAACACAAACATACCCACACCCACAGTTTGCCTTCCCCCAAACACATGCACACACACACAAATACACATCCTTCTATCACATGTATACACACACACACACACACACACACACACACATGCGCGCGCACGCAGACACTCAAACACACACACACACACACACACAGACACACAGACACACACACACACACACACACACACACACACACACACACACAGGAACAGGATCCAGAGTCCAGCTGTGGGGCTGGAGCGGGCTGCTTGGCTAGGCTAGGCTAGCTGTCCAGGGTAGACCTAATGATGCGCGACTAGCCAACTGTGGGCCTCTGCCTCTCTGTAATGGGAAAGGCATGGAGCAAAGGCAGCTACTCTTCCACTTCACTTCAGATAGCTAATGAGGAACAGGAAATGGCTGCCAAACATACCACCACTATTAAAAAAAAACAGGTTTAGCTGGGCAACAAAGACTTGAACAGAAAGAGGTTGAAGAGGTTGTTGTAAATCTGATGAAAAGGAGGACTCAGTAAGTTCTTGTTATTATTAAAAGGCATTGTCAATCATTAGATATTATAGTGGGGCTTCAACCCAACAAGAAGACACAAACTGAAATGATTTAGTGTGAGGATGGGGGGGGGGTCATGTAAGGCACAATGTAAGTTCTGTCGTGCCTTGATAGACTTCATGGTGTCTGTCGTGGATTACATTCTGGATATTTGCTGGTTTCTGTGTGGATTTTAGCACCTTTTTGTTGTGCCATGATAGACAAAATGGATTTTCATAGACACACAACTCATTATAGAAGGGACCCTTGGGCATCCCTGGGACCCATTCATGTATCATTGGAATACATGAAATGCATGAAAGCTACGATTACCACCGCATGTGTAGTTGTTTTATGAGGATGTTATTACCCACAGTGGTAAACTAGCTTGAACCCGCTACTAGCTTAACGATAGGCTCCTGCATATTTTAATATCGCCTCCCTGTTGTTTGCATCGAGACAGCTCTTACTCTGGTGTGGAAGTGAGCAAAACAGACCCGGTCGGAAGCTATCAAGCGCTCCCACTCCGGCTGTCAAAAGGAAGGCATTCGTTTGAATGGAAACGGTCTCGGCATCAGGGGTTTGTAATTCGCTCGCTGACAGTAATGCAATTCAGCGGGGCACCTCGCAGTGCCAGTTTGTCTCGGTGCCAGGTGGACTGGCACTCAATGCATTTAACCATTTATGGCACCTGTTCAAGGCCTCTCATCCATACATCTTGGCGTATGTCGCGTCTTGGTGAAGCCGTAACACGGGAGCCATCCCTCAAGATGGTGTCGGTGCCCTGTTTATACTTGTGCTTTGTATAGGCAGTGTCATTTTTCCCGGCTACTAAAAAAAGGTGGTGGGGGGGGATTGTCCTCGCAGTTTCTCTGTTGAATCCCCGAGGCTGATAAATCACCGCAGTCATTTTGAAAGTTTACTGACAATCTGGGTTTTACATGAACAGGGTTGTGCGAGTACAGAAGTGAGATCTGTATTCACTTCACTGTTTGTACTCATGCACAATATTGTCACGCCCCTCGTGATTTGGTTGTATCAGATTACAGCTGTAGTGGAGAGCACCACATGCATAAATACTAAGATGCAGTCACTTGTGGGTGTTTGGATGACGTGGCGGTCTATTCCTTTGCCTACCAACACGGGGATCGCTGGTTCAAATCCCAGTGTTACCGCCGGCTTGGTCGGGGTAGGAAAGTGGTTGTGGGTACGTGTCCTGGTCACTGCACTAGCGCCTCCTCTGGTCAGTCGGGGCGCCTGTTCGGGGGGAAGGGGGAACTGGGGGGAACAGCGTGACCCCTCTGGTGAAACTCCTCACTGTCAGGTGAAAAGAAGTGGCTGGCGACTCCACATGCCTCGGAGGAGGCATGTGGTGGTCTGCAGCCCTCCCCGGATCGGCAGAGGGGGTGGAGCAGCGACCGGGACGGCTCGGAAGAGTGGGGTAATTGGCCAAGTACAACTGGGGGGAAAAAGGGACTAAAATCCCCCCCCCCAAACAAAAGATGCAGTCACTTTTTTTTTCTTCCAAATACCATCTCAACAGGGATGAGATGGTGAAGAATTAACTGTGAAGTAGAAGATGGAGGCGTTATCCATCAGTTATCTATCAGTAATGGGTAAACTGCTCCTGGAGTCAAAGGCAACTAGTTGTGGAAACGGCCATTTTTATTCAGGGCCTTGGCCTTAAAAGTCCTCTTTATCAGCAAGCCTTTTATAGCGGTATTCTTTTTTTCCTTTTACTATATAGTCTTTTATCTGTGGGGCGCTTCGACATCTGTCTCCGCAGATGAGAAGCCCTATACAAACTCAATTTATTATGATGTTTATCATTATAAAGCTGTGAATGGAGTCCATATACAAAGGATTTCTTCCTCTAACAGCTATGCTTACCTTTTTCTCTCGCTCTACCCCTCACTCGCTAACTATCTCTACTTTTTTCATTGCCAACTGTCAAAATCAATGCCTTTCAGTGGGCTGTTGGGCTTGAACTGTAGCAGGAAACCACTTACCGTCTTTTTGTTCTACTAAGTAATTCTCTCTCTCTCTCGCCCGCTCGCTCGCTCGCTCTCCTTATTCACTGATGATGGTTGAAAATCAATGCCTTTACTGTAGGCTGTTAAAAGAAGGCTTGACCATACGTGCAATATTTCACTGAAGTCGATCGCGTTTGATGTCGAGTCAACGGAGGTCAATTGGTTTCCATGTAGGGCCAGATCTTTGACTCCTGGTCCCTTGTATAAACCATGCGGCGTGCACAACCTGATAAAAATATAGCCTTCACCATGCTAGGATATACGCTAGGGGTTGGGGTTGTGTAGCGGCTGTGTATACACACACACACACACACACACACACACACACACCCCTACTTCATCTCTCCTCTGACACTGTATCGGTGGAACGTAGCTCCTTCAACATGGCGGTCGATACCCAAGTGATTACAACGTTCTATAGCAATTGAACAGGCTTGGACTGATGACTGCCGCCGCTGAGAAAGGACCTCTACCATGTAGGGATCCCGGCCTCGGGGTGAAGTGAGGCCACAGTGGGGGGTAAGCCAGGAATCTGTCGCTGTTGTGCTCCGAGGCATTTCTCCTCTCAGCTGGAGCTGTCATCCACAAATAGCTCTCCGAGTCTGCGGAGCGTCACAGCGCCAAATGCGGGGACAAGGCCCATCTTTCCAAAACAATGCCCAAAGATTCTCCTTGATTATTGATAATGCCAGTCATTTAACACAAAACAAATTAAACAGATATATAGATAGATTTGAGTTGTAGTACTCAAGTGTGTACTTAAAATGGTTTTCTATACCGGCGCTATTCATAATGGGATCCACCAAGATCCCCAGAATGAAAGCAAGAGTCCAAATGATGATGGTGATGATGATCATCATCTCTGTTTCATCAATTTGATGAATCGCCTCACAGAATTACTGCACATATTATTACTCTATGTCTCTGAAACTTTGGAAAATTGGAATCTGAAACATTCCTTCCTTGGTTGGGCGGGGGGAAGCCTAAATAAATAAAACAGTGTAGTGAAATGTTGACTTTTACTACGATGGTAGTATACTACAGTTACAGTCAGGGGGGTTTAATTGGACATGCGCTGTTCTGCTGTCAGTCTTTACTCAAGTTTTGGCCCCATTGGCCTTGAGTTTGACTCGCCACCATTAAGTGATGGATTTAACTCAAACTCGCCCCCTTAAAAAATAGATAGATAGACAGACAGACAGATGGACAGATGAATAGGTAGACTGACAGACATATACATAGACAGATTGCTAAATAGACGCACAGACAGACAGACAGACAGATGAATAGACAGACAGACAGACAGACAGACATAGATAGATAGATAGATAGATAGATAGATAGATAGATAGATAGATAGATAGATAGATAGATAGATAGATAGATAGATAGATAGATAGATAGATAGATAGATAGATAGATAGATAGATAGATAGATAGATAGATAGATAGATAGATAGATAGATAGCAGTGGCGGCTGGTGCTAAAAATTTTGGGGGGGGGGGCGCAATTTACCTTGGTGCAGCACACCTGACAGCTGCTTCAATGTCCACACAGTCACAGAATTATTAAGAAGGACAATGTTGCCTATAGATTTTATCAGGGTTCGTAGACGGTGGATGATTGACAGTCAAGATGAGGCGTGGTGGTGGGTGTGAACATGATTGACAGTCGCGAGAACTGTCCAAACACATTAGATCATAAACCATTAAAACAATACCAATTCGCTACCAATAAAAGTGTGAGTGTCTGGGGCGCACAGAACTGCGCCCCCTGTAAAATCTGAAGAAACCAATCAGACAGCAGCCTCAGGTCACCTGCTCGCCAAAGTCTGAGGGCTTACATAAGGTATCGCTTGGCCGGCGCCCCTCAATCAGGAAGTATATGTATTCAGACAGAAATAAACCAAATACCATTTGGAACCAATATTTAATGGCTGCTGACAGGCGCTCACAGACTGAAAACACTTTTATTTCATAATAATTTGTATTATATAACTAAATTATATTTAACATGTTTAAGTAGATTTTAATCTCTTGCTATTTGAAGGGGGCGGCGCCCTGGCGCCCTGCACTGGCCAGCCGCCACTGATAGCTAGATAGAGGAGGATGAACAGAGAGGTTTCTCTTATCTCTATGGAGATTTGACATTATAAGGACACAGGACTTGTGTTTGATGGTCCCTCGGTATCTCTCAGTGATCAGGGGAGAAAATCTCAGTCACACTTCTGAGTGTCAGAGAGATGAAACATGTGTGAAAGCTTTTGTTTTGTGTGCGTGTGATGTTCTCTGTTCTCGAAAGTGGCTATGAATTTAAAAGGCTCCTAGCGGGCACCCATCTTTAGTCTCCCACTCTTTCTTTTCTCTTCTTTTTTCGGGGTAATGTCTTGGATGACTAATCCAGAGACGCTGAGAGTGTAATGGCGCTATACTTTAAAATGCCATCATTCAACAAGTCTTAATCTGTTGAGTCCTGCTTAATATCCCGCTGGGAGAGAAGGCCTATTAGATTTCACTCATTCTGGCCCCCATGGTAACAGAAATACCAACTGGCCAACTGGGATTTACAAGAAAACACTCTCCCTTGCTAACACATTAGAGCTTGAAGTCTTTTACAGTTGCAAACACACACCAACACACACAAACACGAATGACTACACACCCACAACCATAAAGAAACTAGCATCCGCCTGCACCAAGCAACTGGCGACTGCGTGACTGAAGTAATTTTTCTTTTTTTTGGGGCTTTTGGTGACGACACAGAAATGTAATGACGGGGATTATACGGGCTTCGATGCTCTACACACCACGGCCTTCACCAAGTGTGTATGAAGTGACGGGCTCTTATTGCAGTCATGCATCGAGGGCCGTTGTTGCAGATCCAAATGAAGGTCTGGCGTATATCGTCTTACACTTCCTGCCTTTTGCCCAGCGGTCATCCAAACCCCAACCTAATCCCCAGCCCTAAAAAAGCCTCACCCACTCCCTTTAGGGGAGGTCAAAGGTCACGAATTATTCATGCACGTTCCCAACAAATGCTAGTTTGTGTCTGCTGAGAGCATCTACATGTTTTAAGACGACGAAGGTCTTTTATGATTTATCAAGGGCTGAAGTATAACAGCACAACCTGGGAGCAAATCAAGAAAAAATAAAAATGGAAAAAAAATCATGCAAACCGAGCATTGTCGATTAAAGCGGAGGTGTTGAGGGGTTTGCCCTCCCCCGAACACTTCATCTCATTTGCATATCTCTCCCCCATCAGTCTGTCACAAAGACCAATGAAACTGAATGGAGGCGTGCCTGCAGGACAATGCAGGTCAGAGTCCATTTATCTCCATACGTCAACATGGCTGGTAGAGCGGGGGCCCTTCAGCCCGGCACATTCTATTCAGCTCAAAAGGAGTCTGCTCCATCAGGCACAAGTTAATGGGCCACTGATGGACATTCAAAGACAGGTGTTGTTTTTCGTAGGCCAGAGCTCTGGCCTAAAAAGTGTTGAAGGCTGTTTTGAGGAAAATAAAACAAGACTAGGTTCAAAAAAGACCAAGTATATGGCTGGGCTGCGACTACATTCATAAAACGGCTGTTTTTGCGCGACTACATTTAAAAAGTGGCTGTTTTGGGGCATCTGGGTAGCATGGTGGTCTATTCCATTGCCTACCAACACGGGGACTGCCGGTTCGAATCCACGTGTTACCTCCTGCTTGGGCGAGTGTCCCTACAGACACAATTGGCCGTGTCTAAAGGTGGGAGGTCGGTCAGGGCGCCTGTTCGGGGGGGAGGGGGAACTGGGGGGAATAGCGTGATCCTCCCAAGTGCTACGTCCCCTTGGTGAAACTCCTCACTGTCAGGTGAAAAGAAGGGGCTGGCAACTCCACATGTATCGCAGGAGGCATGTGGTAGTCTGCAGCCCTCCCCGGATCGGCAGAGGGGGTGGAGCAATGACTGGGATGGCTGGGAGAGTGGGGTAACTGGCCAGGTATAAATGGGAAGAAAAAGGTGGGACCCCCCCCCCCAAAAGGTGGCTGTTTTGACATCGGTTCCGTGAACAGCTGATGACGGCCAGCAACGGCCAGTGGGGAAACTCCAACTCGGCCATCCGACCAATGGGGAAACTCCATCACTCACTCAGTCACAGACAACCGCATGTGCAAGGCTGGCCCTGCTGTTGTGGTCCAGCCAAAGAGTTCCTGAACTCAGTTTTAGTGCTTAAAATGACTTTTACTATTATTGCCAGGAGCATTCTTGAAATCAAAATACAGACTTAATGACTTTGATATCCATCCATCCATTATCCAAGCTGCTTATCACAGAGGATGACTGGGGTCGACCCCCAAGATTGGACTACCCTGGGGCTCAAACCCAGGACCTTCTTGCTGTGAGGCAACCGCACTAACCACTGTGCCACTGTGCCGCATTTGACTTTGATATTCAGGACAAAATTTCCACGCGTGATGCAAAGCAAACCCATCTTAATGAAGGGAAGGATTCCTTCCCTTTGGTGACATGCTGGTATGACAGGTGACATACTTTACACACACACACACACACACACACTAATTATTTGCGCAAATGGGCAAGAATTTTGAATAAATCTGCTCTCATTTGTGTAAAGCCACTGCCTCAAAATCCCTCTCGCACGCATGCAAGAGCCCGCGCACACACGCAATCTGCATTTCCATCAAACAGTCAGTTACGCAACGCAATAAAACTCAGACCAAGATGAAACAAGGAAACTGCCAAGACAATTTGCTCACAAGGACCTGGGGAGACGAGCGATACTGATTTACAACAGAGAGAACAATTAGCATTGAAAAGGCTCCAATTAAAATGACTCCCTTTGATCGGCGGAGGGGATGGGGGGGTGGGGTGGGGGGATGGGGGTGCGGGGGGGGTTCACCGAGCACGCCATCTGCGATAACGCAGTCAGATCAATCTGAAATGAAATAATTATGGCAAATTAATTGGTGTAAAAGTCACAAATTGATCGCCGAGGATGATTTCATATGTTTAATTGGGAGAGGGAGGAGGATATGCCCAAACAATAGAACTCATTTTTCTAAGATTAAATATGGCGGGGGGGGGGGGGAGAGACAGAAAGACACACACAGATAGATTCGAGTAGAAAAACTAAGCATAAGATAGAAAAAATAGAAAAGAAGAGACTAAAATAATAAAATAACGCCCAGCTTGTGTAAACTGTATCAATCCTCCTCTCTGGCACCTGACCGTAGCCGGAATATTAAAGCACACAAATCCTGTCACTTCAATATTCCGTAAAGGTGCAATAAATTAATTACGGATTCAAGAGGGGCCCCGGTGCCCTCAAATCATTCCCAATATAGCCGCGATCAAAACCAACAGCCGCAAATCAAATTTGCACCAAATAACTGTCAAGTGCGGCAGATTAATGAACGCAATACAAGTCCTTTGACGGGAAATGATGCATTGTGAGAGCCAACGCTGGAAGAAGATATGCACTCGCATCCGGTCCTCAAAACAAAAGAAAAAAAAAATACGGCGGCTGCCAGGGACTGTTATTGGGTTGTATATTTCTGCTTCCTCGCGCACCTGAAAGCCGTGTGACAGTCCTGGTCGATATTCAAATGTAGACGCTCAAGCATTCAGCGAGGGAGAAAAAAGAGAATAACTGAATAGTTAATGTACCTGACAATGGTGTTGACTTGTTTTTGTTGTGCGCTTCAGACAGCGAGGGGAGGCTCGCGCAATGCGGGCCTTCCTGCCGGGAAAAGGGAGGAATTAAGAGATGAAAATTAAACCGTTGTGATGATGGTAGAATTGGCAAATTAAACATCGTTGGCACAGTTCATTTACGTGTTCTCTACATTTGCATCATTTCTGATCTGATTCACTCCGCTGTCTGACACAGTCCTCAATTCTTCTCTCGCTTTTTCTATTTCTGGGGCTGTTATTTTTTTCCCCTGGTGCAGAAGACTGGGACACCTGCTGACTGAACAGCTGGGACGATCCTGCAGGAGAACAACCAGGGTGCACCTCTAAGGAAACCCAAACACCCATAGTAACGGAGGTGCTAATTAAAAGGGAGAGAGGGAAGAGAGAAAGACACCTCCCTCAACTTCAGCCCAGTGGAGCAGACGGATGGGGCAGGACAGGAGGCGCGTACGCTAATTGTCGTGCCCTTTAATTTTGGGAGAGCGCGTCAAAATCATCCACGGAGACTAATTTGTAACTTTGCCCTCCGAGTACATTGAAGGTTTCAGGAATCAGGGACACTTTATTTGTCATTTCACTTCATGTACTTGTGTATATAAAATTAAATGACATATCGTTTCCCCCAGCCCACAGCAGTGCAACACAAAGACAAAAACACGTATCCAAGAACACATATACCCATCTAAACACATATATCCAAACTAAGCAACAAAAAAATCCCTATCCAAGAGGACGAACGCCAGCCAGGATGACTGTCGGAACTGCCGGTCTGCATGGGCTAGCAGTTAGCTTAGCCTGCCCCGCTTCTGTGTCCTGTCAGACCACCCTCGGTGTTTCCTCTTCGGGCGCAGCTCCCGGTAGGGCCGTGGTCCCTGGGCCCACAGGCCACAGCAGACCAAGCTCTCCCAGCATTCAAACGAAGACACAAACGTGGACAAAGACACTGCATGGACGGTACTGGGTGAGGCCGCCACAAACGTGAGTTCGTGCTGCCATCTGAGATTCATGACAGTTTATTTTACGTCCATAACGAGTACATTGGATTTCTTACCCCCCCCCTTCTCTCCCCCAATTGCACCCATTTAATTTCCCCACTCTTCCGAGCCGTCCTGGTCACTGCTCCACTCCCCCTGCCGATCTGGGTAGGGCTGCAGACTACCACATGCCTCCTCTGACACATGTGGAGCCACCAGCCGCTTCTTTTCACCTGACAGCGAGGAGTTTCACCCAGGGGGATGTAGTGCGTGGGAGGATCACGTTACTCCCCCCAGTTCCTCCACCCCCCTGAACAGGCGCCCTGACTGACCAGAGGAGGCGCTAGTGCAGCGACCAGGACACATACTCACATCCGCCTTCCCAACAGCACACATGGCCAATTGTGTCTGTAGGGACACCTGACCAAGCCGGAAGTAAAACGGGGATTCGAACCAGTGATTCCCATGTTGGTAGACAACGGAATAGACCGCCATGCTACCTGGATGCCCTTAGTACATGGGATTACTTACATGACCATTTTCACAGTCCAACAAGTGACGTAGCAGTGCACATGGACAGCTCATTCACACTGCAGCTAACTACGGCTGGCACTCCCCATTTTTATGGTTTATCTGGTCAAGTTCAAACCCAACTGGTAGAAACAGGTTCTGCTAGAAACAGGAAGTGACAGCCAAAGATGAAACTACAGTTTCTGTTGAATATGACAGGAATGGGAGTTGACAAGGGGTTGCCGATATGCAGCAGTTAAATCAACACTGCTCCCTGAAGTGGCAGCGGTGGCAGGTCGTGGTTCACTTTCAACAGACAAACTTGAATGGCCGTCTCCATATTTGTTGACGTTGGTAATCACATTTTCCCGTGCGAGATTGGAAAACGGGAGATTTACGTCAAGAGTAAATATCGCACACTTACAAACGTAATGATAGTGCTGTAAGTACAGGAGTGAGTCTTGTTACCTGTCAATACATGTAAGCATTCGCAGGCCTCTTAACATGCGTATGTGTACGGACACAGAACATGAACAACACCTGTAATAACTTTGGTTGTTGAGCCTGAAATGTGATGCGATGCAAATGTGAACAGGGCCACAGTGGCTCCCAGGACACACACTGATACACAATGACACAGATTAGATGCATTAAACACAATAAGGAGTAACATATGTTATGTACCACCACTCAAGTTGTCTAATAACAATCGTAGCTTAGCAACAGTAGATAAATAGAGCGGCAGACCTGAGTGGTCATTGATGAAATGTGGATTAGTATATAAATATGGGAATGGTGGGAAGATGTCGGCGCGAATTCACGTTTGCAGTGGCCTCATCCAGAACCGTCCATGCATTGTCTTTGTCCACATCTTCGTTTGATGGCTTGGAGAGCTGGCTTGCTGCGTCTGGTGGGCCCAGGGATCATGGCCCTGCCCGGAGCTGCGCACAAAGAGGAAACACCAAGGGCGGTCTGACAGGATGTGGTAGCGGGGCAGGCTAAGCTAATTTCTACCGCATGCAGACCGGCAGTCCTGATAGCACTGGGGGCGGTCCGGCGGTAGCCTCGCCTGGCGATGACTGTGTTTTTGGTGTCGTCATGTGGAGTGTGGGGAGTTGTGTTGAGGGTGTCTGGCTGGGCGAGCTGACATTGGGTCAGCAGGGGGAGCCTGGTCTGCTGTGTCCGGTTGGCCCAGGGACCACGGCCCTGCCATGGAGCTGTGCCCAAGGAAGAAACACCGAGAGTGGCCTGACAGGATGTGGAAGCAAGCAGGCTAAGCTAACAGCTAGCCCATGCAGACCGGCAGTTCCGACAGTCATCCTGGCTGGCATTCTTTCTCTCAGACAGTCTTTTCTTTTTTGTAGTTTGATATATGTGTTCTTGTAGTTTTTAGATATGTGTTTTTGTCTTTTTGTGTCACCGCTGTGGGCTGGGGGAAACGATATTTCATTTCATTTCATGTACTGAAATAGTTGACTAGTGCAACAACAGCAGATCAAAAATGCCAACAGCAGATAGAGCAGCATTCAGTCTGCCTTAAACAATAATATGAATAGTTAAGTGGGGTTGGGTGGGGTGCATGAGGTTTGACAGGTGTCAGTTATGCATGAGGGGGGCATGGGGTTTATTAGTTCTGATATCAGCCGTTTCCCATCTTGGGGTTTATTAGTTCTGGTATCAGTCGTTTTCCATCTTCATCCATCCATCCATTATCCAAACCGCTTATCCTGCTCTCAGGGTCGTGGGGATGCTGGAGCCTATCCCGGCAGTCAATGGGCGGCAGGCGGTGAGACACCCTAGACAGGCCGCCAGGCCACCATTTTCTTTTCTTTTTTTAATTCTTTGCCAATAAGCGTGCTCCGGCGCTTTCCTTTGCCTCGCTCTGTCTAACCAACCTGCTTTGACCAAATTTTGATCAGCAAACTTGACAAAATACTCTGACTGGTGTGTGGTATTTTATATCAGCGTCATTCACAACAGGATCAACCGGGATCGCGACAGCTGATGACGATGATGATGATGCATGCATTTTCATCAGCTTGATAAACTGCCTCACAGAATTACACCCAAAACCCCTTTTCATATTTCAAGTGACTTTGTTCTGCAGGTATACGGTACAGAAATGTCTGTGGGTTTTTTTGCGCAGCTATGAGTGTGTGAATTGTGAGTAAATTGGGCAGCTGACCATGTGTGGGTGTGCTGAGCTGTTGGACCAGTTTGCCCGCAGTCACGTTTCCCTGCTAACGTCATCGATGCCAACTGAGAGAGACGGGGGGGGGGGGGGGGAGAAAGAGAGAGACAGAGAGGAAGGGAGGCAGACAACTGAAGCAGGGAAGGGATGCGGTTGGCTGCCTCTGTCTCACTGACATGCCTGCATGAACATGAACACACACACACATACACACACACACACACACACACACACACACACACACACACACACACACACACACACACAGCTCTATATCATCAGCCATGTGGGTGTGTAGTGCGTGGGGATGTAGTGAAATGACTCTCTCACACACACACACACACACACACACACACACACACACACACACACACACACACACACACACACACACACACACACAGGTAGATGGGAACATTTAAAGGCATGAGCATAGATAGACAGACAAGCACTCTTGATCACAAAACGTGCATATACGCACGAAAAAATGAATCAGCACACATACGTGTGCACACAACTACGCACACTGACTACATTAGAGTGGGGTTGAATTGAGGCTGGGGTATTGTCTTGCACACGTGTGGATACAGATATACACACTTGACAAACAAACACACATTTGTACTCAGGTAAGTGGGAGCATACATTGCATGAACCACGATAGACTCTTAACCACAGACCAACTCACCAAAGCACGCACACACACACACACACACAACACCCCCCCCCTCTCTCTATTTCCCTCTCTGTCTGCCTCCTGTTTACTTAAAGCCCATGTTTTCCTCTGTGGCTTGTTTGAAGGGAACCGAGGTCTGCCATTAGAGGTTCCCTATTCTCTCTTGAGCGTGCCTTTGTTGTGGCCTTCCATCCATGTATATACGTGTGTGGGTGTGTGTGTGTGTGTGTATGTGTTGTTTATCCAGGTCTGGTGAGTGTCTGGTTGTGTTTTTTTTTTTTTTTTTTTTGCATTCATATATCTGTGTTGGGGCGGTATGGTGGCGCAGTGGTTAGCGCGGTCGCCTCACAGCAAGAGGGTCCTGGGTTTGAGCCCCAGGGTAGTCCAACCTTGGGGGTTGTCCCCGGTCGTCCTCTGTGTGGAGTTTGCATGTTCTCCCCGTGTCTGCGTGGATTTCCTGCGGATGCTCCGGTTTCCTCCCACAGTCCAAATACATGTAGGTCAGGTGACTCAGCCATACTAAGTTGTCCCTAGGTGTGTGTGTGTGTGTGTGTGTGTGTGTGTACATACACACAGGGTGTTGTGATGCGTCTAGTGCAGCAGTGTGTAGTTGGAGGGAAGGTGCACGTGTTCTTCCAACCCGCTTGTGTCTTCCTGCCCTTAGCTTGCTGCCGCTGGCTAGCCTTTGTGGTGAATAGGGAAGCATCCTAGCGTGTAAGCCTTCCCTTGCCAGTACATAGCCTCTCCTTCACCAAGACTCCTGCCAGGCCTCCCCGTGGCCACACATGGTAACTGGGGTCTTGCGGCCCCAGGCTAACTTGGCAGGGGATCTCGGAGCAGCAGTGGGCCCCAGAGATATGGTGTGCAGGCCCACCCTGGTGGACACGCCCTGGCACCTATCAACCACTGCCCCGCTGCCTTGTGGGTGAGTCTGGGAAGACATAAGGCTAAGGGAGCTTACCCCAACAGAAAAGCAAGCTGTGGCGGCACGCTTCGAGGCGGTTTCCGAAAAACTGGATTTCCGGCAGCCCCCTGCAGTTGTGTGGAGGTGCCGGTCGTCTAGGGATCCCCCTTGCCATCGGAACCATCTCCTCTACAATCAAGTCATGTGGCGTTGGGAGAAGCGCACCCCCCATGCCACTTGAAAAACCATCTCTGCGCAGGTATCTTCTGCTATCTGAGTCCTCAAAGGACCCACAAATAGAAGAAGATGGTCATCATCGGGCACGATGGACAACCAGCAAGCAAGCAAGCAAGTGTGTGTGTGTGTGTGTGGGCCCTGTGATGGCCTGGCGGCCTGTCTAGGGTGTCTCCCCGCCTGCCGCTCAATGACTGCTGGGATAGGCTCTAGCATCCCGTAACCCCAGTTGGGATAAGCGGCTTGATAATGGATGGATGGATGGATGTGTGTGTTGTTTGGGGTTGGGTGGGTGGGTGGGTTGTGTTACCTATAACTGTTTATTCAGTCAGTGCCTCTGTTTTGTTTGCAGAGCAACAATGCTTAATACTTTGGTGGAGATGGAGCAGGTAGATAAAGATGATGGCCTCCTGAACAGATATCACATGGTCCTCATGACAATGACGTAGCTCCACTATGTGCTGTAAACTAGGGTGGGCATGAACGATGGAGTCTCACTTTTATGCAAGAGATGCAGAAGATGGGGGTATGTAGGTGTCCACTTCCCATTGAGGATGTTTCACAAATTAAACACCCTCCTCCAGGTCTCAGTGTCTGCTAATTTACTTCACCCATAAACAATGCTGCACCCACAAGCTCCATGGCTAACGTAGTAGTAATAATGTCTTGATGCATGCTCAATAATCCAGGTAAGAAAATCACAGAAAGTTGAATCAGGTCATCTGGACACAACTTTTATTGAAAGAAATGTTTCATCACTCATCTAAATGACCTCTTCAGTCTAAACCAACTGCAGATATCCACACCCTTATAAACAATACAGAGGAATAACGACCAAAACCAACGATCAGCCTCATATGCAAATAGGCGTGACCATTAACTAGCGTTACAATGGCCATGTGTACTGTTCACAGAGGATCTTACAATCTTACAATGCTGTGATTGCAAACATTCCCAAATCCTCTGTGAATAGTACACACGGTCATTGTAACTCTAGTTACACATTCTAACTCTAGTTACATGAATAGTTACTAGTTACTCTAGTTTAACTCGTTACATGAATTACATTGTAACTAACATTAAATTGTAACTAATTACACTGTAACTCCCGCCTATCTGCATATGAAACCGATTGTTGGTTTTGGTCGTTATGCCACTGTATTTTTTATAAGGGTGGGGATACCTGCAGTCGGTTAAGACTGAAGAGGTCACTTAGATGAGTGATGAAACGTTTCTCTCAATAAACGTGTCCAGATGCATGCATAAAGACGTCCAGATGAACTGATTCAACTTTTTTTGTTAGTAGTAATAAACCTCCACAAGTCCATGGTACCCAGCTTCCACTAGCCACGCTAGCCTGTTAAACAGACAAAAGCTCCATGGGACTCGTTGCAGGTGCCAGCTCAGTGTTTTGCTATGGTTCAGAGGCCATGCAAACATGGTGTGCATATCATATTGTATAGTCAAATAAGTACTGGAAAACTTGGGCCATGCTAGTAGACATCTATTGATTCAACACC
This sequence comes from Lampris incognitus, assembly GCF_029633865.1. NCBI lineage: Eukaryota > Metazoa > Chordata > Actinopteri > Lampriformes > Lampridae > Lampris > Lampris incognitus. Next base: position 31,899,497 of record NC_079228.1, on the reverse strand, counting down.
GTGTGCGTTGCTTAATAGTGATGTATGATGGCTCCAAACTTTGCATGTTTAATTCATCATCGTGAAGTCACACAGTTGTGCACATTTAATGGGCTACATTATATAGAATAGTATATTATAGTATGTGTGGCTCTTTAGGGCACTACCATCGACTATGTGTGTGTGTGTGTGTGTGTGTGTGTGTCTTTTCTGAAACCTTTCAGTAAACACCATGTCTTGTTCGTACTTAAGGAGTGCTCTAGTCATGTGGAATAGAAACAGGTGTTATTTGTTGTCAATAATTACCACGTATCCATGTATACCTCTTCCTCCAAATGACTGTGTGTGTGTATATGTGTGTGTGTGTGTGTGTGTGTGTGTGTGGTCCCGTGCTTATGATGCTTTTGATGGCCATTTGGACAGGTGACAACATGTCAGAACTTGGAAGACTAGGAAAGAGTGCAGGCCTGTTTGCAAGGCAAAACATTCGGGAAAGAGGTGAAGTCTCTCATCTGCTCCAGTTTATTATTTTACGACATAGGTTTCCTGTTTGACTTTTCCCTGGAAAATATCAACCAAGACACGTGGCCATAATATTGCAGTGTACTCTTTTCCTCTATGCCACTTATTTTTTAATGGTCCATGTTAATCAACTTCTGTGAAAAAGACAGAGAGAGGTGGTAAACACCAGAGGTGTTTACCAGGTGGATAGCACCGAGGGCGGTCTGGCGGCGGCCTCGCCTGGTGTTGGCTGTGTTTTTGGTGACGTCATGTGGAGTGTGAGGAGGTGTGTCGAAGGTGTCTGGCTGGGAGAGCTGGCGTTGGATCGGCTGGGGGAGCCTGGTCTGCTGCGTCTGGTGGGCCCAGGGACCACGGCCCTGCCCGGAGCTGTGCCCGAAGAGGAAGCACTGAGGGCGGTCTGACAGGACATGGAAGCGGGTCAGACTAAGCTAACTGCTAGCCCATGCAGACCAGTAGTTCCGACAGTCATCCTGGCTGGCGTTCGCTCTCTTGGACAGTGAATTTTTTTATATATATGTTGGTTATATGTGTTTTGTAGTTTGGATATACTATGTGTTCTTGTAGTTTGGATATGTGTTTTTGTCTTTGTGTTGCACTGCTGTGGGTTGGCGGAAACGATATTTCGTTTAATTTCATGTACGGAAGTGCATGAAATGAATGACAAATAAATGTTCCTGATTCCTAAAAATCCACACCTTAACTTTTTAGGTACTTGCTTTTAGACACTCCGTCATTTCTTTTTCTTCTGATGAGTGGAAAGCAGAACTTGGGTATCGCTTAATAAAGTCAGAAACCGTTCAGCGTGCAGGTCTCTAAAAGCCAAGTGCACTCAAGAATGCAAAGAAGTATCAAACCTACAAACAATGAGAGGTTAAGGTCCATCCTGAGCCCTGAATACAGTGCGCTGAATGGAAGGTCGAACATTGTACCTCGTCGCGTTATGACTTCCTGGCTTGGTCCCTCCATAACAAAGGCAACAATGCTCCGCAAGTACAACTCCTCCTCCGCTTTCCACGTGTAACAAATACCTCCCTGCAGATTTTTTTTCCCCCTGGTGAACACAATCAAATAAACAATACGGCTTCTTTTACCCAAAACCAGAGTGCCTATTAGAGAGAGGCAAACGACCTGATTGTTGATTGTGTTAGCATGTCTGAGTGCCTGACTAAATTGCCCACAAGGGTTGTGAACACAGTAGGGATGGATGGAAAGAAAGGGGGGGTGGGAAAGAGAAAGAAAAAACAGACCAAAAAACAGTATCTCTTGACTTTTAGATGAGAAGGAACAAAGTGCGTGCTCGTTTTGAGGCACGGCAACAGATTAGCCGGGGTTCGGGGATTGGAGCGTGATTACAGAGCTATTGTTGTTGTTGGAATATATCATATCGCGGCGTCTCCTGCAGCCCGGGCTAAATAAATCTGTCTTAATCCCCTCGGTGAGCCCCGGCGGCTTCGCGAGCGCCTACTTAACCAGGCTAATTAAAACTCTTCCTTGTCTTGGCGCTCCCAAATTTACATGCCAGCTTCTGTCTGTGAGGTTGCAGAGGCTCCAGCGGCGGGGAAACGTCTCATGATACAAGGCCCATCTCCTTTTTCCTCTCTTCCCTCAACACACACACACACATGCTCCGGCACACACACACACACACACACACACACACCCACACACACATTGGTACTTATATAGTTGTGAGAACCCTAATTGACTACATTCATTCCCTAGCCCTTAACCTTAACCATCAGCACTACATGCATAACCTTAACAAAGTCCTAATTCGAACCCTAATCCTAAACCCAAATCTTAACCCTACAATAGACCCTTGTAAAGGTGAGGAGCGGCCAAAATGTCCTCACTCCTATGGCTAAAAACTCAAACTGGTCCACACAAATACAGCCGAACAAGAGCATAAACACACACGCATGCACACGCGCGCGCACACAGAGACACACACACACACACACACACACACAGGAGTGAAACAAAAACAGGAAAATTTGCCAAGAACTGCGTAGGCATTGTCCTTGTGTGATCCAAATATGGGGGAGTGCTTCATTGATGACCCACTTTATCAGCAGCCACATGAGGGAGAGAGGAGAGCGAGCTAGGGAGTGCTGGGGGAGATCGACTTTGCACGCGATCATGTGCATGCACGTGCGCACACACACACATACACACACACACACGCACACACACACACACACACACACACGCACACACACGGCTTATCGGTTCAACAATTATTGTCACCCAGCTAATTATGAAAGACAATTAGTACTGCTTACATGGTGAGCGGGGGGGATGAGGGGAACAGAGGAAGAGTGCTGTGGGATGGGGGTGGATAGACGTTTTTTTTTTCTCCAGCGCAACATTTTCTAAATTTGCGTTCCTAAATTGGATACGGGGGGGGGGGTCTTTGGAGTTCCTGGGGAAATAAAAGGGTCTTCACGTGGGAGCTCTTGTCACTTATTTGTTTGGAATTGTTCAAGGTGACATGGTGGCACACACTTGAGGGCCCGCGGTCCAACTCCTTCTCTGGGGTGTATGTGTTATGACTGTGCGTGTCTGTGTGGGGGTGTGTGTGGGGGTGTTAATGAATGGATGTGTCCCAGGGTGACCCACTTGTAGGAACAACAAGAGAGAGAGGCGCAAGTTCAAATCCTTGCAGGGACAAGGCTTTTTATGACACTTCATCTCGTTAAACGATGAGGAGCTATGGGAGACAACATGTCTTCGAGGCTGGGAACTGGACTTGAACTCACAACACATTTGTTAAGCTTGCTGGACCTCAGCGGCGAGAACTAGGATGTCAGTCGGTTAGGACCAGGGGAGTTAAAATAATGATGTGATCTGGGTGTGGGAAGATGGCGGCGCGAATTCACAGTTGCGGCGGCCTCACCCAGTACAATCCATGCAGTGTCTTTGTCAACGTCTGCATCTAAGTTTGCGTTTTCAACAACAACAACTTAGTTTTGTATAGCGCCTTTCAAGGAACCTAAGGACCCGTTACACCAGATAGGAACTACAACAACAACAACAAAGATTAAAACAATTATCAAAAGACTATAGACCATCTTCGTTTGATGGCTGGGCTAGCTGGCGGTGGATTGGCTGGGAGAGCTTGGTCTGCTGCATCCTGTGGGCCCAGGGACCATGGCCTTGCCCGAAGAGGTAACACCGAGGGCGGTCTGACAGGATGCCGAAGCAGGGCAGGCTAAGCTAACTGCTAGCCAATGCAGGCCGCCAGTTCCGATAACACAGAGGGTGGTCTGGCAGTGGACTCGCCTAGTGCTAACTGTGTTTTAGTGTTGTCGTGGGGCGTGTCTGGAGGTGTGTCAAAGGTGTCTGGCTTGGAGAGCTAGCGTTGGATTGGGTGAGCCTGGAGCCTGGTCTGCTGCATCTGGTGGGCCCAAGGACCACAGCCCTGCCTAGAGCTGCACCCAAAGAGGAAACACCGAGGGTGGTCTGACAGAATGCGGTAGCAGGGCAGGCCAAGCTAACTGCTAGCGCATGTTGACTGGCAGTTCCGATAGCACTGGGGGTGGTCTGGCAGCAGCCTTGCCTTGCGTTAACTGTGATTTTGGTGTCGTTGTGTGGTGTGCGGCGAAGTGTGTCGAGGGTGTCTGGCTGGGGGAGCTGGCATTGGATCAACTGGGGGAGCCTGGTGTGCTACGTCCAATGGGTTCAGGGACCATTGCCCTGCCCGGAGCTGCGCCCGAAGAGAAAACGCCGAGGGCAGTCTGACAGGACACAGATGCGGGGCAGGCTAAGCTAACTGCTAGCCCATGCAGACCGGCAGTTCCAACAGTCATCTTGGCTGGCGTTCATTCTCCTGGACAGTGGTTTTTTTTTAATTTAGTTTGGATATATGTGTTAGTTTGGGTATGTGTTCTTGTAGTTCTTGTAGTTTTTAGCTGTGTTTTTGTCTGTGTTGCACTGCTGTGGGCTGGGGGAAACGATATTTCATCCTGATCCTTTTTTTTTTCTTCTATAGAAAATATCTTGTTTGGCCGATTTTCCTGACAGGGAATCAGTGGGTTGACCCAGTGTCCTTTTCACAGAACTCTCCCCTCAACCCACACCCACCCTGCCCAAACCCCAAACCAATATTATCTAGTTTAGTCTATTAGACAGCTTTCCCAAAATTCTCGAGGACAGCACAAAGACTTACAACATCTCTCCCATGGTCTTTGGTCTAAAAATTCTTAGCGGCCGACACCACATTTTGCTATGACAGACCGCCGCTTGATGGCGAACGCTGTAGAGACTCAGTTATGATTAGAGAGAAGGGATGACATGCGACATAAGTCGAACGAACCTTCTGCAATGCAAACACATGACATGATACATGCACCCGAGATCTGATGCGTCCGGATCCATCAGGATGTGCCCATTAGTTCCCTACTTCCTTTCATTCTTCTTCTACCTTTATTTACTCATGGTGTCTCTTTGGAAAAGCGATTCTATTGAGTTGTTTGCATGCACTCGCTGTATTGTAAACCCGGTTGATTTGCAACCGGCAGCATGCTGATTAGGGGAGACATAAATACCATCATTGCCTGATCGGTCCTCAGCTTCCTGGTTATTTACAGCTGCAGTCATGCTGCACATGTGCAGATAGCAACTTTATCCATGGTGGCACTAAATCTGAACAGACATACAGCAAATTTTCCTCTGTTGCTCTCTATGCCGGGCTAATCTGAATCGTTAATCTTGGAATAACGTCCCTAGGTCTCTCTGCAGAGGCCTAAAATCGCTGATGTGACCCACTCTAAGACGGCAGCAGACAGCCCACCCATCATGAAAGACAAGCACAGACTAAATATGATGTTGATTGATTGAGATGAGAATCCCCCCCCCCACACACACACACTCACTATTCCAAATGGTTAGCAAATCTATAATGTGGAACGACACCACCAGGCTGGCAGACTAAACACAGAGAAATTGCTCAGCCAACACCCCTCGCTACCTGGTCCGAAGAGAAGAATAAAGGAAGGAGAGAGAGAGAGAGAGAGATAATAAAAAAAACCCTGTCGGGACGAATGGAGAGTGTGCCTTTGCTGGAGCGGCTCTCCTAATTGGAGCAATGGGAGATGGACACTCGATGCCATCCATCACAATGGCTGTGATGGCTGGTTTGGAGGCACCTCAGAGAGGGAAATCAGACAGAGAAGCTGTCCAAGCTCAAGCAGTCAGGTGTACACTTGGGTACGAGTGTGAATGAATGAGTATGTTTATTTGTGCATGTGTGTGTGTGTGTGTTTGTGTGTGAGAGAAAGAGACTATATAGATGTGTGTGTGTGTGTGTGTGTGTGTGTGTGTGTGTGTGTGTGTGTGTGTGTGGTGGAGACGGGGGGGCAAACTTGATGCCCAGCCAAAGTGAAATTTTCCTTGGGTGAAACCTGAGGCGTTTGAAACAGCAGGCTGCAGAGCTGGCAGGCCCGGGTTGGATGGAGGGAGGGGAGGAAAGGATGGAGGAGAGAAATGGGGGGGGGGGCAAGAAGCTTGTCATCTGTGGAGGAATGTGGGGCCATCCCACTGGGTCAGGGTATCCCCTTTCACACTCTGATGAAAAAAAAAGAGAGAGCGAGAGAGAGAAGGACAAGAAAGGAGAATGGGCCGGGTGGAGCTTGGGCCCCTGTGAGAAGTTTTGTGGGAGACGGACGTCATGTTCCAGTGGCCGATTTTCAATTCCTAGAAATTTCAGGGCAACCCGAGCCCGCTTGAGGTAATGCCACCCAGCTCCATTCTGTCTGGTGCTATTAAAACCATTTTAACCCTACGCGTTCGGGGAGAGATTTTTGGAGATGGAAATCAGCCCGATTTTGTCTGATCCAGTCCAGTTGGAGCTAAGTAGTTAAACATAACACAATCTGTCAAATTCATGCTGACGAATCCGATCAACTCCGTTAAAATTTGCTAAAGCATCAATAGCCTTAAAACTCTTGCAACCAACTGGAGAAAGTCCAGGTACTCCATCTCATTCCCACCTCACAAGCACTGTACGACTTTTTGACATGCCTGTGGAATATACTGACATCTGTCCTCAGAGACTTTTAAGAGGTAAAAAGGTAGATGATGACTAGTTTCTTGGGAGTTGAATGGATTTACCAGACACTGAGAAGAAGACAGAAAAAGAGAGAGTAGAGAGTAGAGAGAGAGAGAGAGCGAGAGAGAGAATGAGGCCTTCTTTATTTAACTGTGTTGAATGTGTACTTGCATGTAATTTTAATCCAAGAAGAACACCATCAATATGTACTTACAGACTGCATTACGTTGTTTACATAGTGAATTACATTCTAAGAGGCATGCACATGTACACACAAACACACCCACACACACCAACATACACATTAATGCATACACACACACACGTGCACACACGCACACAAACACTTTTCACAGCTGTTGGTATAGGGCAGTGAAAGTACAGCCATGAAATGTATAAAGATGCTCCCCAGATGTGAGTCCATATGTGTTTTGGAGGGGGATGTAAGTATTGACAGAGAAGCATAAGCTTCAAATGTGGTATGCCATTAACAAGATCAATGTCTTCCTCTCTAAATATGGAACGTTTTATGGCAAAAGGCTTGACGCTGTGGAAGATGTGGTGCCAGGTTGAATGTCAGGTTAGGGTTGGACTCCTCTGTCAAGTCAAGTCAGTTTTATTTGTATAGCCCAATATCACAAATTACAAATTTGCCTCAGGGGGGTTTACAGCAATACAACATCCAGTCCCTAGACCCCCACATTGGATAAGAAACAACTCCCTAAAAAAAAAAAAACATTTAACAGGGAAAAAACTAGGAACAAACCTCAGGGACAGCAAGAGAGAAGGGGTCTCTCTCCCAAGAAGAACAGATGTGCAATGGATGTTGTGCGTACAGACTAGAACACAATTTACAGAATACAGCACTGAATGAGGATAACAGGATTATAATGGAATTATAAGATATATAAAGAATATGATGAGGAGGATGCCAAGCAGTGTCCAGATGTCACCAGAACAGCCTAGGACCTGAGCCACCCAACCACCATCAATATGTAGACCTGACAGGAGGACTGACTACACATGCACACAAGAGAGACTCACATCACACCATTCACATACTCAGGAGAAGAGACAAGAAAAGACATTAGTCACATATCTGAGTGAGAAGGATAAAGACGTGTGAGAGAGAACAGCTGCAATAGTCAATAATCTATATTCTATAATCTTGTCGGCAGGATAGTGCTTAGTAAATTCCTTGAGATAGAAACCAACCCACCATGCAGTACAGGTCGTTAAGTTAAGTACTCAATTTAAAGGCAACTAATTGTAGGTTAAGGCAAAAAGATTATCAGACTATTAACTTTGGATTTAAAGGACTCAACAGATTCCGATTGTCTGATGGCAACAGGCAGGTTATTGCATAAGGGGCCCGATAGGAAAAGGCCCTGCCACCAGCTGACTTCTTTTTAACTTTGGGTACACACAGGAGCCCTGTATTTTGAGAGTGCAGAGCTCGAGATGGAATATACAGTTTAAGGAGCTCAGACAGGTAAGATGGGGCAAGCCCATTTAGGATTTTATAAGTCAGCAGAAGCACCTTGAAGTCTGAGCTAACATGGATAGGAAGCCAATGAAGGGAGGCAAGAATTGGCTTAATATGGTCTAATTCTTTTGTTTTAGTTAAGATTCTAGCTGCAGCATTCTGAACCATCTGAAGACTTTTGGTACTAGCATGTGGCAGACCTGAAAACAGAACCTTACAGTGATCAAGTCCATGTATTAGAGTCTTTGCGTCAGACATAGACAGGAAAGACTGAATTTTAGCTATGTAATGTAAGTGAAAAAGGCAGTCTTGGTAATTTCTTTAATGTGCTTATCAAAGGAAAGGCTGGAATCAAAAGCAACACCAAGATTTTTGGCTGTCACACTTCGTTAAATCACAGAGCTGTTGAGCATTACTGTTACTTGATCAAACCAGTGTTTGTGTCCAGCAGGGCCAACAATCAGCATCTTAGTTTTATCCGAGTTTAAAAGCAGGAAAGTTAGTGACATCCAATTTTTCACAGCAGCCAAGCAAGCCTATAAATAAGTAATTTGAGTACAATCATCAGCCCTTATAGGCACATACTACGGAGTATCATCTGCATAGCAATGGAAATTTATTCCATGACTGTGTATAATTTGACCAAGAGGTGAACTATTAAGAGAAAAAAGTAGAGGGGCAAGAACTGACCCTTGGGGTATGCCATATTTAATATCAGAGAATTTCGATGTAATATTATTATTATTATTATAATATCGGACACACTGTGTTCTTCCAGATAAGTAGGACTTAAGCCAAGAGAGAGCTAGGCCATAGACACTAAAATGACAATTTATTTTTTCTAATAGTATACAGTGATCAAGGGTATCAAAGGCTGCACTGAGGTCCAGTAACATAATTACAGAAGTGGTATCAGAATCCATAGATGTAGAAGATCCTTTACCACTCTGGAGCAGTTTCAGTGGAATGACAGGCCCTGAAAGCCGATTGAAAAGGTTTGTATATATACAGTGGCTTGCAAAACCCCTTGAACTTTTCCACATTTTGTCACGTTTCGACCACAAACATAAATATATTTTATTGGAATTGTATGTGAAAGACCAACACAAAGTGGCACACAATTGTGAAGTACAAAGAAAATTATACATGATTTAAAAAAATTTTTACAAATAAAAAACTGAAAAGTGAGGTGTGCAAAAGTATTCAGCCCCCCTGAGTCAATACTTTGTGGAACCGCCTTTTGCTGCAATTACAGCTGCAAGTCTTTTGGGGTATGTCTCTACCAGCTTTGCACATCTAGAGGCTGAAATTTTTGCCCATTCTTCTTTGCAAAACAGCTAAAGCTCAGTCAGATTAGATGGAGAGCATTTGTGAATGGCCGTTTTCAGATCTTGCCACAGATTCTCAATTGGATTTAGGTCTGGACTTTGACTGGACCATTCTAACACATGAATATGTTTTGTTTTAAACCATTCCATTGTAGCCCTGGCTTTATGTTTAGGGTCGTTGTCCTGCTGGAGGGTGAACCTCCGCCCCGGTCTCAAGTCTTTTGCAGACTCCAACAGGTTTTCTTCCAAGATTGCCCTGTATTTGGCTCCATCAATCTTCCCATCAACTCTGACCATCTTCCCTGTCCCTGCTGAAGAGAAGCACCCCCAGAGCATGATGCTGCCACCACCATGTTTGACAGTGGGGATGGTGTGTTCAGAGTGATGTGCAGTGTTAGTTTTCCGCCACACATAGCGTTTTGCATTTAGGCCAAAAAGTTCAATTTTGGTCTCATCTGACCAGAGCACCTTCTTCCATATGTTTGCTGTGTCCCCCACATGGCTTCTGGCAAACTGCAAACGGGACTTCTTATGGTTTTCTTTTAACAATGGCTCTCTTCTTGCCACTCTTCCATAAAGGCCAGATTTGTGCAGTGCACGGCCAATAGTTGTCCTGTGGACAGATTCCCCCACCTGAGCTGTGGATCTCTGCAGTTCGTCCAGAGTCACCATGGGCCTCTTGGCTGCATCTCTGATCAGTGCTCTCCTTGTTCGGCCTGTAAGTTTAGGTGGACGGCCGTGTCTTGGTAGGTTTGCAGTTGTGCCATACTCTTTCCATTTCCGGATGATGGATTGAACAGCGCTCCGTGAGATGTTCAAAGCTTGGGAAATCTTTTTATAGCCTAACCCTGCTTTAAACTTCTCCACAACTTTATCCCTGACCTGTCTGGTGTGTTCCTTGGACTTCATGATGCTGTTTGCTCCCCAATATTCTCTTAACAAACCTCTGAGGTCATCACAGCACAGCTGTATTTGTACTGAGATTAGATTACACACAGGTTGACTCTATTTAATCATTAGGTCAACATTCGATCATTCAGCAATCATCAGGCAACTTCTGAAGGCAATTGGTTGCACTCAGAGAAAAGGGGGCTGAATACTTTTACACACCGCACTTTTCAGTTTTTTATTTGTAAAAAAAATTTAAAATCATGTATAATTTTCTTTGTACTTCACAATTGTGTGCCACTTTGTGTTGGTCTTTCATATAAAATTCCAATAAAATATATTTATGTTTGTGGTCATAACGTGACAAAATGTGGAAAAGTTCAAGGGGTATGAATACTTTTGCAAGCCACTGTAGTTTTCCTCTATATGGGTCAAAAATTGTTGATACACAACTCTGTCTAGTACCTTAGAAAAGAATGGAAGATTAGAGACTGGTAAGAGACCCTGGATCAAGGTGCGGTTTCTTAAGTAGAGGTTTGTAAGTGATAAGTAGTTAGTGATAAATTAACAATGTCAAGCACTGTAGGTCCCAGAAAAGGCTAGTGGTCTTGAAGTTTTGCTGGTAGGGGTCAAGTAGGCAAGTGGTTGGTTTAGAAGCTGACGGGAGCTTAGTCAAAGTATCAAGAGAGATAGTCTCAAAAGCTGTAATAACAGGGACTATCAGTGATTCATTGCATGGATGTGAATTTGATAAGACAGGATCTGCAGCAGTAGCTGGAGTTGAAGAACTAATTTTGTTTCTGATCTCATCAACCTTATTTCAGAAAAAGTCTAGAAACTCATGGGCCATGAATAGTGCAGCTTATAGACAGCCGCTCTTTAGTAAGTTTACTACAGTGTCAAAGAGAAATCTGGGATTATGTTTATTAATATTAAGCGAGAGTGATATGCTGCTTTCGCATCAAATAAAGCGCGCTTGTATTTCAATAAACACTCATGCCAAAATAGTTTAAAAACGTCCAATTTTGATGTTCGCCGTTTACGTTCTAGTCTTCCAAAGGCCCACTTAAGAACACACGTCTCTTCTTTAAACCAGGGTGTAGGCCTTTTTAGTCGCCTAGCTCTGGTAGTGAGAGGTGCAACTGAATTTAGGTGCTAGAGAGGGCCGCATTTAAGTCACTAGTGAAATTTTCAACAGAGTGAATCTCTACAGTGAAAGGAGCCAAGACTTCAGGCAGCTGCTGGCCAAATGCAACTACAGTGGATGGACCAATGTGGCAAGTGGCAACTACATCTGTGCCGACATTAACAGGTCGGGCCAATGACGCTTCTAATTTAACAAGAAAATGACCTGACACAGCAGATGTGGTTAGCAAGACAATCAGACCAGAAAAAGTTATCCCTTTAGATAAAACCAAATCAAGGGTGTGACCACTGCAATGACTCTTGAACAAACTGAGTGAACCCAAAAGTATCAACTAGCACCAGAACGCTTTACTTAGAGGATCACCAGCCTTATTCGGATGAATATTGAAATCACCAAGAATTAGAATCTCCTCAGAATGAGTAACAAGGCCTGAGACAAATTCTTCAAGAAATAGTGAATAACAGCAAGGAGGTCGATAAGAGTATCACAATTTGGACTGAGCCGAGTCTATTCATGGCTGAGAGAGATGGGCCAAGAAAAAGAGCCCCAAAAGACTGGAATTTAGATTCAAGCTTAGAAGTTAAATTGAAAAAAAGACTTATATATTAAGGTGACATCCCCACCTTTGCCTGAGCTACATGGGCATAAGTATAGTCAGGTGAAGGAGCTTCTTTTAAGGGAAGGAAAACATTTGGTGTCAGCCATGTTTTGCATAACCCAATCATATCAAAACTACACTCAAGAATCAGATCGTTTATTAGTAAGGCTTTGGTAGACAGTGATCTGATATTAATGAAACCAAATTTAAGTGTTTTGTTGAAGTGATCACTAGTAGGCAGAACTTTAGAGCTACCAATAGATTAAATATTAATTGGAATTAGGCACCTTGTATTATTAGCTGACAATTTGGAAGATCTATGCTTTGGACGATGTGTGGTCACACTTTTGATAAAGTGATAGATGTTTGGTTCTATAGATTATTAGGTGTTTTGTTGCACATTTCACCACCACCAGGGGTAGGAATGATGATTATATTATTGTGATTCACACATTTCGGGAAGGGGAGCTAGCGAGCAATACAGCAGGGAAGGAAGACGGTCTCAATGTTATAAAGCAGGCTGTCAGTCTGATAATCTATACTATGAGAAATTCCCTACCCAGACACATTAAATAAACTAAATGACTCCACATCTGCAATAGGTTTTAGCCTAGCAGGCTCTCTAATCATCTGCGACCTGCCGAATGACAAGTCCCCAGGGTCAAATTAAACGCAGACACTTATCTATATTGCTAGACAATAGAGCGGCGCCATCCGCAGCCGGGTGAATGCCACTGGCTTTCAGCAGGTAAGGGTGGCTCCCAGATAGAAGAGGACTTATCAACAAGTATCAACAAATATCTCTGTGGCTATTTGAACTAAAGACTTCCTGCGGTGCTTGCCAGCAGTTCATCATGATTCTGTGTATGTGTGTGCGTGAGTGGGCGTGTATGTGAGTGTGTGTATGCATGCATGTTTTGTAGTGTTTAGACTGGAATCCACCGCCATCTCTTTTTAAACCATATACTAACCCTTTCTCCATTCTTTTTATACCACACACACGCACACGTTATTCAGACATACACACACACACAGCACCGGTACAACTTTTTCATTTGCAACAGTGTCACCAACTACATCGCCACACACCTTTCAATGGCTTTTCAGTACTGCTTGGTAATTCATTTTTCTCCTTAGCCTTATTAGAGAACATTGGAGAAATATTCAATCAATCCACTAATGGAAAAAAAAGGAAAAAAAACCCTTTAAAAATTTTTTTTGTAGACTGAAATGTTTTTGGGGAGCCCATTAAAACTGGAAACTGTGTCCTTGCCACCTCTGGCCCAGACATCTGCCGAGTGAATCAAACGAAGACGGGGGGGGGGGGAGAAAAGATATAAATGAATAAAAAAAGGAACGGGCCTGAGTTGTATTTATTTTGGTGTAATCATTAGGATTAAGCCGGTGAAGAAACACATTAATTCCTAATCCCTACCGTGTCCCCTCTCTCTACCCCTTCTTCTCTCATGTTACCCCACCCCACCCCCGCCCGAGCTTCCATGTATCCCCCACCTACCCCCCGCTTTAGAGTGCCGAACGCTTTTAATTTGTCGGGGAGTTGGGTTGGGGTTAGGGAGTGGGGGGCACGGGGCGGGTCGGGTGGGGAGGGGGCACCCGTTCAGAGCAGCTTTGAGCTTCTGCCAAGCTCCCCTTTGCATTGTGTTGCTTACAGCTGGGCTTGCGCTCCTCTGCTGGCGCTCTCGCTCTCTCTCTCTCTCTCTCTCTCTCTCTCTCTCTCTCTCTCTCTCTCGCTGTTTTTCTGTGTACAGCGCTGTCTGCTTTTCTTGATGGTTTCTGTTAAAGGGAGGTGGTGGTGGCTGTGTGTGTGTGTGTGTGTGTGTGTGTGTGTGTGTGTGTGTGTGTGTTTCTGCACAACATTCTGGATACCCCAAAAGTTGGCCCCCTGACAAGTGACACACACACACACACACACACACACACACACACACACACACACACACACACACACACACACACACACGGCAGAGTCGTAAACTCTAGGGAAAAAAAAGCGGGGGTTTGGAATAAGAATGGGTAGAGGGGATGGAGGAAGGAGGGAGGGGGGGAGAAAGAAAGACAGGAGGGCAGAAGGGTGAAAGGAGGGGGGTGTCATGGCACACTCTTACAAGGCTAACATCAGCCCTATCCTTTCACTCCAACTCTGCTCGATTTTCTTCTCTCTCTCTCTCTTTCACCTGCTCTCTTTATTTAAAGGTTTTCAGCGAGGAATCCAAAGTCAGAGTCAAACTCGCAGATAGAGAGTGAGCAGAGCAGCAGAGCTCTCTCGCCGCTATATTAAGCCAGGGAAAAGCCAAGCGAGAGATACAGAGCGAGGAAAGGACGGATCAATGAGACATTCGTGGCGATTGCGAGTAACAGCAGACCCAGAGAAAAGAAAGAGATTGAATGAGAAAGAGAGAGACGCACAGAAAGAGAGAGAGACAGAGGAGATGAAAGAGATAACGGGGGGACAAAATGAGACAGGGAGGCAGCTGAGAAACTCCAATAAAGGCGGCGATCAGATAGCGCCGTCTCTGAGGACTTCCAAATGTCCTTTTATCTCGTCGAGAAACGCTGATATTAAAAACGAGACAGAGATACCGCGCCGTCATCCTCTGCCTTTTACAAAGTATTGAGTTATGACTGTAAATTAGATCAGAAAATACTCATCGAGGCCCGTCTCCAAAACACTTTGTGACTTAATCTTCCTCTTCCTACATCTCGTTGTGCTGCTGTAACAGCGTGCTCTGACTACTGAAAAGCCTTTCGAAGGAAAGTGGAGTGAAACATCCACTAAGTGTAAAAATCGCACACTTACTCAGGGCTAACTGGCTCATCCTGTGGGCCGGCGTGTGAGTCAGGCTATCCCACGGTGTCGGGTGCATACTTGCTGCAGGCCAGATGTAACCCACGATAAGCTACAAAAAAAATAAAAGATAGTTAAGCTCTATTTGACTTGTGAAAAGTCCAAGCAAAGTTCAGATGAGGTAAAGTTAAGCCGGAATAGCAGGTGTTGAGCCAAGATATACAGAAGGCTGTTCAAGGGTCACAATTATGACCCCCCCCATATATATATACGTATATATACACACATATATGTATGTATGAATGTGTGTGTGTGTGTGTGTATATATATATATATACACTACCGTTCAAAAGTTTGGGATCACCCAAACAATTTCGTGTTTTCCATGAAAAGTCACACTTATTCACCACCATATGTTGTGAAATGAATAGAAAATAGAGTCAAGACATTGACAAGGTTAGAAATAATGATTTGTATTTGAAATAAGATTTTTTTTACATCAAACTTTGCTTTCATCAAAGAATCCTCCATTTGCAGCAATTACAGCATTGCAGACCTTTGGCATTCTAGCTGTTAATTTGTTGAGGTAATCTGGAGAAATTGCACCCCACGCTTCCAGAAGCAGCTCCCACAAGTTGGATTGGTTGGATGGGCACTTCTTTGAGCAGATTGAGTTTCTGGAGCATCACATTTGTGGGGTCAATTAAACGCTCAAAATGGCCAGAAAAAGAGAACTTTCATCTGAAACTCGACAGTCTATTCTTGTTCTTAGAAATGAAGGCTATTCCATGCGAGAAATTGCTAAGAAATTGAAGATTTCCTACACCGGTGTGTA
Source organism: Lampris incognitus (assembly GCF_029633865.1). NCBI lineage: Eukaryota > Metazoa > Chordata > Actinopteri > Lampriformes > Lampridae > Lampris > Lampris incognitus. Next base: position 31,883,859 of record NC_079228.1, on the reverse strand, counting down.
CTACTCCCTTCAGAGGACAGCACAAACAGGCTCTAACAGGTACTATTTAATGAAGATGCCAGTTGGGGACCTGTGAGGCGTCTGTTTCTCAAACTAGAGACTCTAATGCACTTATCTTCTTGCTCAGTTGTGCAACGCGGCCTCCCACTTCTTTTTCTACTCTGGTTAGAGCCTGTTTGTGCTGTCCTCTGAAGGGAGTAGTACACACCGGTGTAGGAAATCTTCAATTTCTTAGCAATTTCTCGCATGGAATAGCCTTCATTTCTAAGAACAAGAATAGACTGTCGAGTTTCAGATGAAAGTTCTCTTTTTCTGGCCATTTTGAGCGTTTAATTGACCCCACAAATGTGATGCTCCAGAAACTCAATCTGCTCAAAGAAGTGCCCATCCAATCAATCCAACTTGTGGGAGCTGCTTCTGGAAGCGTGGGGTGCAATTTCTCCAGATTACCTCAACAAATTAACAGCTAGAATGCCAAAGGTCTGCAATGCTGTAATTGCTGCAAATGGAGGATTCTTTGACGAAAGCAAAGTTTGATGTAAAAAAAATCTTATTTCAAATACAAATCATTATTTCTAACCTTGTCAATGTCTTGACTCTATTTTCTATTCATTTCACAACATATGGTGGTGAATAAGTGTGACTTTTCATGGAAAACACAAAATTGTTTGGGTGATCCCAAACTTTTGAACGGTAGTGTATATATGTATATATCAGGAACAATTTATTGTCATTTCATTTCATGTACTTGCGTACACTATTACAAAATTTCGTTTCCCCAACCCCACAGCAGTGCAACACAAGACAAAAACACGTATCCAAAACTTCCCAAAAACAACACCACCAAAAACATACAAAAACAGAGAGAACAAAGCAAAAAGCCACAAACAGTTAACGACACAGTCCATTCAGTGCAACACAGGCCAAACATTCCACTGTCCAGAGAACGAACGCCAGCCAGGATGACTGTCGGAACTGGCGGTCTCCATGAGTTAGCAGTTAGCTCAGCCTGCCCCGCTTCCGTGTCCTGTCAGACCGCCCTCGGTGTTTCCTCTTCGGGCGCCGCTCCGGGCACCATACACACACACACACACACACACACACACACACACACACACACACACACACACACACACACACACACACACACACTGATCAGCCAAAACATTAAAACCACCTGTCTAATATTGTATAGGTCCCTCCAATGCCACCAAAACAGCTCTGACCCATTGAGGCATGGACTCCACAAGACCTCTGAAGGTGTCCTCTGGTATCTGCACCAAGATGTTAGCAGCAGATCCTTTAAGCCCTGTAAGTTGTGAGGTGGGGCCTCCATGGATCGGACATGCTTTTCCAACACATACCACAGACGTTTGATCGGATTGGTCCATCCATCCATCCACTGTCTTAACCGCTTATCCTGCTCTCGGGGTGGCGGGTACGCTGGAGCCTATTAGAGCAGTCATTGGGCGGCAGGCAGGGAGACACCCTGGAAAAGGCCGCAAGGCCATCACAGGGCCGACACACACACACCCATTCATTCCTAGGGACAATTTAGTACCTCCAATTCACCTGACTTACATGTCTTTGGACTGTGGGAGGAAATCGGAGCCCCCGGAGGAAACCCATGCAGACATGGGGAGAACATGCAAACTCCACACAGAGGACGACCCAGGATGACCCACCACTGTTGGACTACCCCCGGGCTCAAACCCAGGACCTTCTTGCTGTGAGGCGACCGTGCTAACCACTGCGGCACTGCCACCAGCATGGACTGGGATCTGGGTAATTTGGAAGCCCAGGCAACACCTTGAACTCCCAGAAAGTTGAATCAGTTCATCTGGACACAACATTTAGTGGGAGAGAAACGTTTCATCACTCGGCGTCATGCTATGGGGGTGCTTCTCAGTGGCAGGGACAGGGAGACTTGTCAGAATTGAGGCAAGGATGAATGCAGCCAAATACAGAAAGGTCCTTGAAGAAAACCTGCTCCAGGGTGCACATGACTTCAGACTGGGGCGACAGTTCACTTTTCAACATGACAATGACCTGAAGCATACAGCCAAGACAATGCTGGAGTGGCTTCGGGACAAGTCTCTCACTGTCCTTGAGTGGCCCAGCCAAAACCCAGACTTAAACCCAATAGAACATCTGTGGAGAGACCTGAAGATGGCAGTTCTCAGATGCTTCCCATCCAATCTGACGGCGCTTGAGAGGATCTGCCAGGAAGGAAGGGGTAAACTGCCCAAATGCAGGTGTGCAAAGTTTGGACCACCTTACCCAAGAAGACTCGAAGCTGTAATTGCTGCCAAAGGGGATCTAAAAAGTACCAAATTAAGAGTCTGAATACTTGAATAATATATTATATAATAATATAATATATAATATAAATGAGGGATTTCAAGTACAATTTATAACAATTTCAGTAGTCTTATGTCTCCGAAATTCAATCAGTCAATCAAGTTGCATTTTATACAGCGCTTTTCTAGCTGCAACAGCCACTCAAAACGCTTTACATTTCTGGTCAAATCAAAATTTCAGACACCTGTTATAATAAACCTGTTATAATTCCACTGAAATTGAGAGCAAAGTGCATTAATCGAGGTCTTTATCTCTCGTTCAAGAAACTGGAGGCATACTTTTTTAAAGTTCAACTGACCAAAGGTTGTGGCAAACCAGGGAGAACTGTAGTTTCCACACACACGGTGACGAAAATGTGAATAACAACACTCCACACAGCTGTTGAAGCAAGTGCCAATGAACGCCATATAAAGATGGCAACTTGCAAATTTCCTGTACAATTTTAGCAACATTTAAGGGACACGCAGAACGCTGTTCAGTATTATAGAATAGAACAGACTTTGTCATTTGTACATGCATTCATTAAAATTCACTATCTGCACTTAACTCATCCTAGCTGTGTAGCTAGGAGCAGTGGGCAGCTGCCGTGTAACACCCGGGGACCAACTCCAGTTATTTCTTCCTATTGCCTTGCTCAGGGACGCAGACAGGAGCATCAACCCTAACATGCATGTCTTTTTGATGGTGGGAGGAAACTGGAGTTCCCAGAGGAAACCCACATTGATACGGGGAGAACATGCAAATTCCACACAGAAAGGACCTGGGACGCCGTGGGGTTCGAACCCAGGGCCTTCTTGCTGTGAGGCAACAGTGCTAACCACTGGGCCACTGTGCCGCCCGCTGACCACTGCTCCTAGCTACACAGCTAGGATGGGTTAAATGCAGCGGAGAGTGAATTTCATTGTATGTATGTACAAATGACAAATAAAGTGTATTCTGTATTCTATTATGGCTGCTGATCAAGTATTATCCTTACGACATATCTGAAAATATATTGTTAAAATCGTTATTGTTTCTCTATAAAGTGGCACCAAGTAATTTTTTTTTTTTGCCTCGACACATCATTCTGTTTATTTTGGTTGGATAGTGTGATGGCCTTGGGAGAATGACACAGTCACCATTCAGTCCAGTTCCTTTGAAGTCTTGTTTTTACTATGCAATTCATTTGCCACCGGGCACGAAACCACCCAGGAAATACTATACGGATTGATTTATGGCAGTTATTTTCTGTTTTTGAGCTCAAAAATTATAAATTTCAAAGTATGGCAATTTAATTTCACCTTGTCTGTGAGCGTAACTCCTCTTCTACCGGGATAGTCTTTTGAGCTGAGGCTTGCTGCACAATGAAGGAGAAAAAGAAACCTCGGCTGTCTATGTGACAAAAGACATTGCTAGAATTGAAACAGTTGGCTGGTTCCTTCTTTAAGGTTACTTGGTCTGTTTTCCTGAGAAACGTTTTTTAAACATCATTTAACTGTCGCTTTGATTGAACTTTCCATTTTGTCTGTGTGTCCCTTTATATGTCCTACCCGGCAGAGGCATTGCACTTGATTTTACATCAAATTGTTGGTTTACAGACCAAGAAGGTGGATAACAGCTAAATCATCACCAAATGAAACATGCACAGGTTTAAATCTCCTCCCTCTGGCGAGGTGAGCCTCACTGTGACTGAGCATTATTCTATTCGTTCATAGTTTTGGTGGGATGATGGTGGCATGAATTCTTCTTTGCGGCGGCATCACCCAGTATTGTCCATGCAGTGTCTTTGTCCATGTCTGCATCTAAGTTTTGTCTTCGTTTGATGGCTGGGAGAGCTGGCACTGGATCAGCTGGGAGAGCTTGCTCTGCTGCATCCTGTGTGCCCAGGGACCACGGCCCTGCCTGAAGCTGCGGCCGAGGAGGAAACACCAAGGGCAGTCTGACAGGACGTGGACGTGGGGCAGACTAAGCTAACTGCTAGCCCATGCAGACTGGCAGTTCCAATAACACCGAGGGCGGTTTGGCGGCAGCCTCACCTGGCACTGACTGTAGTGTTTTTGGTGTCGTCATGTGGAGTGCGAGGCGGTGTGTTGAGGGTGTCTGTCTGGGAGAGCTGGCGTTGGATTGGCTGGGGGAGCCTGGTCTGCTGCGTCCGGTGGGCTCAAGGACCAAGGCCCTGTCTGGAGCTGCGCCTGAAGAGGAAACACCGAGGGCAGTCCAAAAAGGACGTGGAAGCGGGACAGGCTAAGCTAACTGCTAGCCCATGCGGACCGGCAGCTCCAACAGTCATCTTGGCTGGCGTTCATTCCCTTGGACAGTGATTTTTTGTTTAGTTTGGATATATGTGTTAGTTTGGATATGTGTTTTTGTCTTCATGTTGCACTGCTGTGGGCTGGGGAAACGATATTTCGTTTCATTTCATGTATGCAAGTACATGAAATAAAATGACAAATAAAGTGTTCCTGATTCCTGATTTTCAAAGACAAATTACTTAGCAGGGATACTGAAGACATTTGACAGGACCAGAGGAGAGACAGGTTTTAATCACACTGCAAAGGGTCTAATGCCACCATGAGTTTGCAACGCAGGAATTCAATTTCCAAAATTGTTCGTTTACTAGATAGGAACAGGGGGGGGGGGGGCTCTTCCCAAAGCAATTTTCACCCTCTGTTTATTACGATGCTATTGTCAGCTAATGGGACAAATATGATTTCAGATCTAAATTACTTTCGGAAAACAGGGATTCAAAAGTATCTAAGAAAAACTTTTATGTTCATGGCTCACTGGTTGGACAACATGACCATTGTCAAATGAAAAAAATAATCATCTGGGATATTCTGAGACACCGTATAAATAAGGAACCAGGTCAAGTCAAGTCAAGCCAAATTTTATTTGTGTAGCCCTAAATCACAGTTAAATCCCACAGGGCTTTACAATCACATTGCAATCTCCTACAGACAAACACAGAGTAGGTGTCGACGTACAACACCCCTCAATCCTTATACCCTCGACTCAGATGAGGAAAAACACCACACAAAAAAAAGGACCAGGACCATGAACTAGTATAATTGAAGTTATATTCACCAAAGACAGTAAAAAGGATGGATATGTGGAAAAACAAGCAAACAAACAAAAAAAAGTGCTCGATGAAACCCAAGGACCAGAACTCTATCAGCCGCACGCTAATCAAATATTAAATTAAACACATTCAGAAGTGTCAGCTGCTGCGCCAAATGCGGCACACAAAAGCACCACCGCCGAAGAAGAGGGAGGAAAAAAATGTTTTAAATCATATTTAATTTGAATAACAAATGAATCCTTTTAGTGGGAGTGCTGCAACCCCCCCCCCCCCCCCAACGTGTGTGGGTAATGATCTAACTTGCAAGGGGGATCAGACCGAGTTTGGTAAAGGTTACATCACCATGACAACTTGGAGGGAAAACGGATGGGGGTGGTAGCAGGGGGGCTGGGGGTGGGTTTGTTGGGGTGGGATGGGATGGGGGGGTATATTGGGGTGGGCTGGGGGGGGGCGTGCTTTGTTGGACTCCAGGGAGAAACATAGCTTCCTGGCCGCAAATGTCAAGAAATTAAAACGGCAGTAAGATATGAATCTGCTGTCTCGTCCTGCCGCTGGAGAGCTGGTGTCCTCATACAGCTCCCTTATTATCCAACTAATGGCAACAAATAAGCACGAATTGAAATTCATTTAGCAGTGTGCATGCTAAATTTCGTCAACGTGTGTGTGTGCGCGTGTGTGTGATAACATGTAACCCATCCTACCTCCTTAACTACCCCCTCCAGGCTTCTGCCGTGAACTAAAACCACTCTGATTTAACTATCATGGGTAAGTACTGTTGAAACTGGGGCGAACAGTAAACAACTGATGTGTCACACTTCGAGATGTCCTCCTGTCCTTTTGCACAGCTCATCACACGGGTAACTCCCATAAAATTATATATAGTGTTTTATATTTATGTATATATATTTTTTTTTATTTAACCTTTATTTAACCAGGAGAGTCCCGTTGAGATTACAAACCTCTTTTTCAAGGGAGACCTGGCCAAGATAGGCAGCAGCAATTAGAAAGCACAGATACAAAATCACACAGTTGCAAAATTACACATTTGAAAACACAAACAAATGACAAAAAAATTCTTTTAAAAGTAAATTACAAGCAGATTATAAAAAACAAGTACATGTTGTGAAATCAGCTTCAAGTACTCTCAATTTGGATTTCAAAAGGCTCAGTGAGATTAACTCTGTAAATGTCCAGTCATTCTGCAACATATTCCAGGTTAAAGGTGCAGAATGAACAAAAGCCTTTTTACCCAGTTCAGTGCGGGCATGTGGAACAGAAAGCAACACATAGTCAAGAGAACGAAAGGAGTAAGGGCCAGCACTTCTCAGTGCAATTAAGTCACAAATGTAGGAAGGCAGTAGACCGAGGATTGCCTTATATATAAAAGTATACCAATGGCCGAGCCTTCGGGTGGCCAGAGCAGGCCATCCCATATCTTTAGCTTAGGGTAAAGAATTGAATCATTCAGCTGCTGCTGGACAACAACAGACAAGTGAAGAGTGTACGTGTGGGTTAAGACAGAGTTAGTACGTTTACCACCATGCTGCTGACTGCACGCTAGCTAGCAAACTCCTCTATGGTTCTGTGAATGCACCGAATGATGCAGCATGCATCACACACAGCAAGAAGTACAGGAATATGTATCACTGTCCGGGAAAACACACACACACACACACACACACACACACACACACACACACACACACACACACACACACACACACACACACACAGAACAACTCTCCCACTCACGGCACACATAGTTCCCACTATCAGTGAGGGGGTTGAGAACAAACTAGTCGGCCAACTTCCGTAGCGTGGCGTATCACAAAACACACACACACGCACAAAAACCAACGCATTGAAGGGAGGTAAGTCAAACAATGTCCTCATAATGTGCTCAGTGGTAACATGCATACGGAGGCTCGACTCGGCTCAAAAAGGCCCTGGTACTCTCTGGACTCTCCTCCCCAGCCCCTTTAAACTGCTGGAGGAAGCATGACCGTGCCATGACTCCTCCAGGCTTACACTTTTCTGTAATCGCCTGGGAAAACAGGAAATTGCGGTCTCGGAAAATGTAATGTTTATACATAGGTCACATTAACACAAGTGGACCCCCCCCCGACCCTTACCTCGCCTTTCTTGTTCGATTGAAAGTGTACAGCAAGTCAGGGGAACCGAAAGTGCCCCGAGCGCTAATAGGCACTTTTGGTCAATTGCCGCCTGAGGAATTTTTATTAGATGAACGGGGGGAAAGTGTATCTCTATAAAGATAAACCGGAAACTACGGCTCCATTTTTACTGTCACACTACAGCAGCTGTAAAACTGAATTTAAAGGTTTGGCTGGGAACATGCTTTGTTAGCTGAAAGTGTATCAAACAATAACAGTGACTTTAAGGAGGAAATCCAAAGGGTCGAGCCGATTTAAGAGTTATAACAGGTTTACAGCAAAAATATTAACTCAGAAATCAGGTTTTGGAGTCACAGTGGAACAAAACTCCCCTCTCAGCTCCGAAGTGCCACGTACAAAGAAGGCTCAGGCCTTCATGCAAACTCAACATTTGTCAACGGAGCATAATTTACCCCCTGAACCACAACTTCACGCTCATATTTTTTCACCTTCTCAAGTTTTACCCTTCCAGGACAGGCCTTAACCACCGTGGCCAGAGTTGGCACGCATCCAGTCATATGCTCGCTTTCTTCTCTCTCTCTCTCTCTCGCCCCACCCTTCACTCCTCACCTTAGCTCCATCCAAAGCCTGTCTGCACTTTCCAAGAGGCTGCAAACAGCAACAAAACCTCTTTATAATGATCTCCTCTCGCTCTCTCCCTCGTCCTCTCTCACTCTGTGAGTGTGTCTTGTGTGTGTGTGTCAGACTCTTCCTTCAAACGACTTTTTCTTGCACTCTCTTGATCTCTTAGCTTGTGCCACAGCACACACATCCATCTGCCTCCGTCCGCAACCCGTAAAATCACCTGAACGACTTCTTTTTCTCCACCATCAATCAAACGACTCACTTCCTGTCTACATCCCTCCCCAAAACCCTTACTCCTTGTTTCACGGATCACGGATCTCCTGAATGTTTGCATGTACTCTGTGTCCATGGACATGTGTGTGTATGAGAGAGAGAGCAAGAGAGAGTGAGAGAGAGAGAGAGAGAGAGAGAGAGAGAGAGAGAGAGAGAGAGAGAGAGAGAGAGAGAGAGAGAGAGAGAGAGAGAGAGAGAGAGAGAGAGAGAGAGAGAGAGAGAGAGAGAGAGAGAGAGAGAGACTTTGTGTATTAGTCTTTGTTTGATTGATTCTGTGCATGCCGAGACAGATGGGGGCAGGGAAAGAGAGATGTAAGTTGATCTCTGGGCACCTTGAGTGCTCTGTTCCTCTTGAAGGGATATGAATGGCAGATAGGTGGACACACCTGGAGCCCTGCGGCACTATTTGCAACACACACACACACACACACACACACACACACACACACACACACACACACACACACACACACACATTTGCGTGCATGCACACACACATATATACACATACACACACAGACACACACACACACACACACACACACATGTTCACACTCTGCACTAATTCCTCACTTAAAGCCCTGGAGTTTGGGGGGGGGGTCTCTTTTGCGTCTCTTTCATAGGGCTGTGAAGTGTTGACAGTCGCGCGTTATGGAGACAAATTGAGGCCTCGGGTTTTGGTGCGTCTCCAGACGTCGTGAATGGATGTCCCAAAACATTCAGCAGATAATCTAGATGGAATCTAAGACTCTTTGGAGAACCCCGCATAGTCTTGGCTCAGAGCTCACGGGAATGAAAAATGAGGGAATTGCTCCGAAAAACTCCAAATGTTTTCTTTCTTTTTTTTTTGTTTTGTTGAAGGCCTAGACAGAAAGATAGCGAAAGGCGATAGGGGAACTGGAATGAGACAGGGAGCAAGTGACAAGAGTGGTGGAGAGAGAGAGGGGAGCTCAGAGAAAGAGAGTGGGAGTGTAAGAACAGGGAAGTGGGGGGGTGAGGGGCATTTTTACTCACACACATTTAAAGGGTTAACAAACAGAATACCAGCATCTCAAGACAAACCATCAAAATAAATAAATTTGACTACTAAGCCCAATGCAAAAATGACTCGTTCTGGTAACCTGGAGACTATTTTAACATGGGAAATTGGAATTTTGGATGGGTACCTTTAAGCAGTGGCGGCTAATTCATTTTTCTCCAAGGGGAGCGGCTATACCCAAAATCAAGCAAACATGTACTAAAGCATCACACTATTGTATTTGTGACTGTAAGTGTTACTTTAATTATATCCTCTTATTCATGTCTGTGTTTTTACTTGATCATTTCTGTGTTTTTGTTTGATTGTAATCCCCCCCCCCTTCTCTCCCCTATTGTATCTGGCCAATTACTCCCACTCTTCTGAGCCGTCCCGATTGCTGCTCCACCCCCTCTGCCGATCCAGGGAGGGCTGCAGACCACCACATGCCTCCTCCGATATATGTGGAGTCGCCAGCCGCTTCTTTTCACCTGACAGTGAGGAGTTTCACCCAGGGGACGCAGCAACCACGACACATAGCCACATCCGGCTACCGACCCGCAGACACGGCCAATTGTGTCTGTAGGGATGCCCGACCAAGCCGGAGGTAACGCGGGGATTCGAACTGGCGATCCCTGTGTTGGTAGGCAACGGAACAGACCCCTTCGCTACCTGGACGCCCGATTGTAATCATTTTAATCTCTCGGAAAAGCACTTTGGTCAACGTCTGTTTGTAAATGTGCCCTATAAATACACTGACTTGACCAATTAAGTAAATAGAAAGGTCTTTATTTGTATTTGCTGAGTTGAATGAAAATTTGCTATCGTGAAATGTGCTTAGATAAAGCGGCAGTAGACAACTTTTTTTGCTTTAACTTATCATTATGAAGTAAATGTTGATTGCACAGTGTAATGGCTAAAGAATAACGACACCATTGGTGTTTAGATTGGTTCCCTACAAGCCTCACTTTCACTATGCAAATCTGTCTGCCACCGGGTATGATCTCACGGGAAAATGAAGGCTCGATTTACAGCACAAAGGAAGTGTGTCAACCATTGCGCAAACACAACAGGAAGAGGATAGCGCTTTTGTTTTCCCCGGTAGCTACTGGTAGCTATCCCCAGTAATGGAAATGGCGGAAGGAGGAACAACCGAAATCACAGTGGAAACTCTACCCGGCAAGAGAAAAAGAACTCTGTTGAAAGAGGAGGCAAAGAAGGAAGGAAGGAAGCTGAGACTTTTTGCATATATAATAGATTCTGAATCTCACTATTAACATAGCATTATTCAACCTTACCTGTGACCCTGCCTCTCCACCTGCTTCTTCTCCTCTTCTGTCGCAGCTACTACACGGTCGGGTTGCTTCTGTCACCTGACAAAACAACACATTGATGCATGCCATATGCCATATGAGCAGTGAGAAAAAACATTTATAGCTTAGCTGAGTATTGTTATCACCATTATTGTTGACTCTACACATTCACAGTTCAGAAAATATTTTCTTTACGTGACTTACACTTGGACTTGATGTACAGTAGCTCCTAATGGCCACCTTTCTTTTTTTGTCTGCCATCCTGAATGAGCCGAGCGTCACACCAAATAAGCCTAATTGCCACACACACACACACACACACACACACACACACACACACACACACACACACACACACACACACACACACACACACACCAATGTTAATGCAACAGGAAAAAGTGAAAGTCTGATATCAAAATACGTCTAGCTAATCAGGCATAATGAATGCTGAATCTCTGACCACTTACTGTGGCAGAGGCACAAGGTAGCCTACTAAACACACAAACTGTAATGGTGAAACATGAACATGAACAGTTAGCATAAGGATGACGTCTTCCTCACATAGCCTACATGCACATCTAGTTGACGTCGCTTGGGCACTTCTTACAACCAGATGTAGCTACAGCCTCTCACACGTCAGCAAGAAAACGGCAACGCCAATCCTATTAGCGATACTGGGTTAACGAGGCTGGACTCGTAGCAGAGAATGAGATCTGTTAACCATTTGTGTATCAAATACACTGACTAGACTGATGGACAACAGCGTTTTGATCAAAATTATTGCTAGGGACGATTCAGTAGTCGCTGAATATTGCCTACCAAATCTGTGCACTTGATTATGGCACAAAATTACGAACACAGTAAGACTTAATAGAAAATAACAAACCACATGCCACTCACTCTCTTCTGCCACCCAGTGGTTGGTGGTGTTTAAATTAGCAGCATTCAGATAAGTGCTATTGGAGCGCAGCTCTCCAGCAAGCTCCTCCCTCTTGTATCGAGGAGGAGCGAAGTGCACATGTACAACTTATAATGAGAGGCAATGGGCAAACATTCTTGCGCTCCAGACCAGAAATATGTTACCTATCGGTAACTTCAGACAATGTAGAACATTTTTAAATTACATTTTATAGCAGTTTATACATTTTACTCGTTAGCTTTATAGTATTTACCTTGCTCATTTCATATATATATATATATATATATATATATATATATATATATATATATATATATATAATATATACATATATATGTTTGAAGTGAAGGAACGGTGGGGCGGCGCCCTAGCACCCTTTACTAGTCAGCCACCACTGCCTTTAAGGCAAACTTGCCATGACAGTCCACAAGGCAGTTTTATGCCATGACCACAATAACAGGGATAGATTTGTAAACTCGGGTCTAGCCTTCCATCAACTCTAAACTGGCACTTTCAACAACTGAAAACACAAATGCTCTCCAAGGTGGATAAATTTAACAACGCCTAGTGTCAGTGTGATCTCAGCCATATGACTGTCATGTGATCCAGGCTCAGACAGATCACATGACAAAGCTGCTGGCACAAGTGTCCCGTGCATGCCCAACAGCAGAGAGTATTTGTTTTACTATTGTTCTGGTGTTTCAATGTAGACGGCAAACTTTTCGAATACAATCTGCGATCGCCAGTGTGGGCGGAAACCTTTCGACCTGTTTTCAACATCAAAACGCCGTTTTTCCAATTTCTGCGGATTAGTTGTGGACATGGCCTCAGGCTGAGCCCCCGGGAGGCCCTGATGTTGTTCCTGCATACATAGTGGTCAGGTGGTCCCCCCCCAGATTTGCATATAAATGCAGAGCGATCTTTAGTGGCGGCGGTAGGGGGGCAGGCGGGGGTTAAGTGGCCGGCATTGAGTTGGTTTACCCAGCAAGCCTTGATTTAGTCTGTGGCGAAGGGCTAAGATATCATTAGGAGCTCACCAGGCTCACCACCACTATACGCTGTCAGTGTACCGAGTCTGGCGAAGAGGAGAGGAACTTGGATCGCATGGGCCCTGTTACACAGTCAAGGCCGCATACTGCAGACTCTCTGTTTTCTGTCATCGCGGACTGACAAGCCATCTCCTCGGGGTACACCTCCTCCCAGTCCTCCTTTCCTAAAAAAAAAAAACAAACAAAAAACAAAAAACGATAGCTTTGTTTTAAAATGCTGACATTGGATTTCCATTTCAGTTTTCTTTGTTATTCAGACTCGTCTCTCGCCGGCCCGTCTCAGTGTGACATCAAATCAAATCCATTTTCTCAAAAGAATTCAACTTTTGCTTTTTATTTGTTTTTATGAGCACCAGTTTTTCATCGCTGGTTATATAGTCACTGGGGTTATAGTCAACTAGTGTGACGCTGCCTTTTCTAGTCGATTTAACTTTTATTTTATTTTTCTTTAACTTGAACTAAACAGTGTTTTTGCCTCTTACATTATGTTTAGAGTTCTAGCCTTGATGTACAATACTATGTGCCTCTGTGTGTGTGTTTCTCTCAAAAAGCACTACATTTTTCCCTCTAATCCAAGCCGAGATTTTTCCCAAATAAAATAGTAACATCTGCCTTGTACCGTAAGGCACTTCGCACTTATAATTCAAGGCCAAGATGTAGAAAGAAAAAAAAAACTGATCCAAAAAGACTAGCTCAAACTAGCGAAAAACAATTTACTGTATTATATGCAATATCTAAACTTCATTCAGTTTGAATACATATGTATGTATGACTGCTGGGATAGGCTGCAGCATCCCCACGACCCTGAGAGCGGGACAAGCCGTTTGGATAATGGATGGATGCATACATGCATATTCGAGTGTGCCCTTATTTACCAACACTTTACATTCAGAGGTGTATACTCCAGCCCCGACAAGGAAACTGGTGCCGGAGGGTAAATGTAGCACACTTCCAGCAGACTTCTGGCATTTTAAACAGGGGTGTAAGATGTGTACGTTTATTAGAAGGATTTCCCAGGTGTGGCAGGGATCGACAAAGTCAAAGAGGAGGGTGGGGGCAAACAAGACTGAATAGATGCACAGGCGACAAACATTTGGGTCTTGAACTTATACTAGTTGTGCGCTCTCTAATTGACATTGACTCGTTCTTTTCAAAATGAAACAATCCATTTATAGCCACAGCCACTTGTGGTTCCACGCTTAGAGCGCTGCTGTCTACAGCGGCAGCACATGTAATTAGCGGGATGTGTGTGTGTGTGTGTGTGTGTGTGTGTGCACGTGTCTGGAGGAAATGGAAAAGGAGCGGTGAGCCGTTTCCTGCCCCCTCAGCACCTCTTTGCCTTTGTCTTGTATTTTAAGAGAGGTTCAACCTCATTGCCGACAATAAACACGACAAAAGGGTCTTACCGCAGCGCTCCCAGTAACACACATACACATACACATACACACACACACACACATTGACGGAACTGCAAATGGCGTAATTTGAATTTAAATAGCAGCGTACACTACGGTGGGGCCTGTGAGTAAAGTGCATCATCCACTGGCGAGGACATCCTTGGCTCCCCCTTTCAACACCCCCTTTGCTCTTCCTCTGTCCCCCCCACTCCAGCTTTGTTAGGAGATGACAACCCCACAATGAGAAAATTGTCACAATCCTCACTCATAGTTAATTGTTTTCTTTTTTTTCCCCATTTCGCTCACCTTGTATGAATTAACCCGGCCTGGAAAATTAAACTCCAGGCTCTTTGGAGAGGGCCGCGGCTTTGAGGAAGCGCTATCGGGAATGCCATTATGGAGAGTGCAAATCTATGGATACTGTTGTCTGAATCCGTACGCCTTTGTTGTACATGTTTTGATTTGGTTTTTTTACGGAATTGGTGTGCAATTTAAGTGCCTTAATTAAAAAAAAAAAAACAAAAAAAAAAAAAAACAAGCAAGCTTTTCTCCATCCATGTCTTTCTCCTTTCTGCGTGGAGACACCAGCTGCGTTTTTGTCCGGTTCTTTCCAAGCAAACTTTTCCATTCGCAAAAGTTACAAGTCGAATTAGGCGCCTTTCCATTAGTCTGTTTAAGCGAATAAAATCCAGTGTCCTACGTCACGTGTCCACACGTCGACCTCCATGATGGACCAGTTAAGATTAAGATATTATCGTGTAATTAAATTCTATTCGCATTTCATTTTTCCAAATCAACGAGTGCATTTCAACCACCCATTTAGAGCACGTTTCCATCCGACTCTTCTAATGCGACACTTCATAGCGTGCATAAAAACGCTTTGACGGTAACAGGACTGATGGCTTTCTTGTTCCTCTTGATGATGAGGTCGGTTCAGTTTCAGACCTGTGCGACAATTTGCACAGGTCTTTCTTGAATGTTACTTCTACCATCTGCCATTTTTAAAGCAATGTGCACATTTTAATACTTTGCTGTGTCAGCTAACAAGCACTGTTTTTTTTTTTTGGACCCCCCCCCTTTTCCCTCCACAATTGTATGTGGCCAAGTACCCCACTCTTCCGAGCCGTCCCGGTCTCTGTTCCAACCCCTCTGCGATCCGGGGAGGGCCGCAGACTACCACATGCCTCCTCCAATACGTGTGGATTTGCCAGCTGCTTCTTTTCACCTGACAGTGAGGAGTTTCACCAGGGGGGCGTAGTGCGTGGGAGGATCACGCTATTCCCCCCAGTTCCCGAACAGGCACCCCGACCGACCAGAGGAGGCACTAGTGCAGCAACCAGGACACATACCCACATCCGGCTTCCCACCCGCAGACATGGCCTTTTGTGTCTGTAGAGATGCCCGACCAAGCCGGAGGCAACACAGAGATTCGAACCAGGATCCCTGTGTTGGTAGGCAACAGACAGCCACGCCACCCGGACGCCCCAACACTTTCTTGTTGCACAGGTCTTTCTTGAATATTACTTCTGCCATCTGCCATTTTTAAAGCGACATGCACATTCTACTACTTTGCTGTGTCAGCTAACTAGCACTGCTAAATTTTGAAAATAATATAAAGAGGACACCAACTCCATCAGGGATGGTCGCATCATAAATGAATTGTGTCATTCCAGTGACTCTGATAAGAACTTACTCATGTTAAAATGGTGCACAGATTATCTTTAAGAGCTGGGGAAATAAACCCCACTACATATGATTATCAAGCGATACAAAATCTATCAAAAACACCTCTACTGTCACTAATACAGTATGCTAGTCCTACACAGGCTGTTTGTGCAAAAAAAAAAAAACAAAACAAAAAAAAGTTCTCCCCCACGCTTAACCCACATAACACATTCTCCACCTTGCCTGTTACTCCTCTTTTCCTAAACCCGTGTTCTGTAGCTAAAATAACAGCAGGGACAGGAAAAATCTGTTGTGTTATCTTGTCAAAGCACGGGGCCCGTGCAACAATGGAGAAACGCCACTCCAGCCGGAGGAAATGTTGTATAAATTGGAGGTTGATGACATGTACTTGATGACCGGCAACGGTTTGAAACTATGAGACTGACACTTCAAAGGGATCGGGTTTCCTCACAAGTTTATTTCCAGTTCCTTTCCGCTAGCAGTTTTTTAGTGGTCTAGAGGCTTGGCTGAGGGAGAAAGGGAAGGGGCGGAATTTTTTTTTTTACACACAGGGATGGACAGATGTATGGAGCGCTCACACACACACACACACACACACACACACACACACACACTCACACACACACACACACACACTCACACACGCAGAACTTCGACAAAGTGCCTGCACTTCAAACAAATGGAACTTCATCAATGTACATCAGTAATGGTTTCAGGCTGGCTCTACAACCCTAATCATTTCCAGAACGATAGGGGGAGAAAAGAAGAGAGAGAGAGAGAGAGAGAGAGAGAGAGAGAGAGAGAGAGAGAGAGAGAGAGAGAGAGAGAGAGAACAAGAGAACAAGAGAGAGAGCAAGAGCGAGAGAGAGCGAGAGAGAGTATGCAATACCACGTGAGAGAGGGAGAACGAGAGAGACAGAGAGAGTATGCGATATGTGTGGGGGGGGAGGAAGGGAGAGAGTGAGAGGGGGGAAGAGTGGGGGGAGAGAGAGAGAGCAAAAGAGAGAGGGAGTAAGAGAGAAAGTGTGCCATACCGCATGTGAGACAGGGGGAGAGAGGAAGGGAGAGAGAGAGAGAGAGAACGAGAGCAAGAGAGAGAGAGCGAGAGAAAGAGTATGCGATACTACATGTGAAAGAGGAAGGGAGAGCGAGAGAGACAGAGAAAGTGTGCCATACCGCATGTGAGACAGGGGGAGAGAGGAAGGGAGAGAGAGAGAGAGCAAGCGAGCGAGAAAGTATGCGATATACTGCGTGTGAGAGGGGGGGAGAGAGGAATGGAGAGAGAGAGAGAGAGCGAGAAAGTGTGCGATACTGCATGTGGGGGGGGGGGGAGAGGAATGGAGAGAGAGAGAGAGCGAGAAAGTGTGCGATACTGCGTGTGAGAGGGGGGAGAGAGCGCGAGTGAGCGTGGCATTAGTTAGGCCTCGGTTGCTCTATCTTGGCCATTAGCCTCCACAACGGGCAAGCAGAGAATGTTGGTCTGTGATTTCTATAAAGGCGTCTCAGGGACAACTATAATCTCAGTGTAAACTGCGGCTGGTCAGTAGGGAATGTGAAGCATACTGCACGGGGAAGATAAACAATTTATACCCAGCTGTTGTTACTTTTATTTCACGCAGATAAGAGTGTTTTCTGAACTTCTGTACAAATAACTTCACAAATATTTGTGTTCTCTTCGCCAGGAACTGTACCCTTGGTGCTTTTGGCACGGCGGCTCCATCTACACCGGGTTTATGGTGCAGACCTAACCCCCGATTACCGAAATATAACCTTGTAGCGTATACAGTAAAGGTGAGTGGTGACATAAAGACCAGCTCAGGTTACATTGCTGTGGTCTGCTAATGTACATAATGTCCCAAAAAAAATAAAATAAAATAAAAATCTCAAAAAACAACTTTCTGAATTTGGCTAAAATGGTTTTTGCGCGCGCACACACACACACACACACACACACACACACACACACACACACACACACACACACACACACAAAAGAAAGTCAAGGCTAACAATTTATCCATCGGTTTTTCGGACACACAGTAGTCATGCTATACGCAAAACACAACTTTTGTGCAACCACAGATTGTATGATAGCTAAAATGCAATTATTTTCTTCCGAACGAACAGCGAGTTTCAATAAATATCTTTTTTTTTTAAATCTTAAATGTCCCGTTGTGCAATCAGATCCTTGTGTGCAAAGATTTCATTTGTTTGTGTGTATTGGCCTGCGTACACGCCTCGTACCAGGTGTCTATCTGCAAGTCTATCAGTCTGCAGGCCTGCCTGACTTTGTCCCGTGGAAAAAGGCAGTTTAAGTCCTTCTCATGTGCTGCCATTTTATCTGAGGACAACTGATTGAACTCGAGATGTCCTCTTCTTTATGTCCAAAACAAATGTAGTGTTTGCTGTTCCAAGGAAAGCTAATGTAGTGTGATTACTTGATACAGAGGGACTGTGTATCAGATCAAATTAGGCTGAAAATAGCTAGGTGCTGAAGAAAAAAAGAAGAAGAAGGAATAAAAAGTCAGCAGCCAGGTCAACATGGGCTGCAACCAACAATGGGATTCTGTTCGTCCACCTGTAAAAATTCACCCCAATTTGTTGAATAATGTGTGGTTTTATTATTGTCGCCACACAAAAATAGATTAGCCAAAAAAAAGAAGGACTTAGTCCTATTGAATTGTGCTTCCTGAGTGGAAGAGAGGATAAGTGAGCGGAAATCAAATCATCCAAATCGAGATATTTCATAGACGATGATGACAAATGAAAGGGTTGTTATTTTAGACACAAAAGGGACAGATTTGCGTGAGAGAGACCATGTGTGGTGACAGTTGGTCCCATCATGTGATGCCCCGCTGGCGGACCGACAGGATCTGGGCGTGCTGGTTGGCTCCCTGTCACCGCAAGGTCACGCCTGATTGGATGGCGGTCAATGGAACAGCCACACCCCTCTGTGGGTAAGCTAATCTCTGGCAAGCAGGTCTTTAGGGTAGAAGACAGTTTTTTTTGCATGCGTGTGTGTGTGTGTCTATGTGTGCGTGTGTGCACGTTTGTGTGTGTGTGTGTGTGTGTGTGTGTGTATGAGTGAGTGCATGTGTGTGTCCCCACACTTATCACAAAGCCCAACGCTAACAACAACACTGTCCTGCCAGTTCATGGGTACAGTGGAAGTTCTCAATCATTTTCCTCCCCCACAGACACAAGATGCACCCACCCACTTACTGCCTCTCTCACACACACACACACACACACACTCTCTCTCTCTCTCTCGCTGTTCACTATCTTCTTAGAAATTCCCAACCCCCATGTTTCCTGTTGCCAAAGGCAATCTCTTCCTCTATCCCTGCACTCCCTAGTTACACTCTCAGACAAACACACAAAATGCACACACTTGCGCATGCATTTGCACTCAAACGCAGTGCTGGGTGAAACAAAACCCTGTAGGAAAATAATTTGTAATGTGCCCTCACTGTGATCACTTAGTCCAAAGACATTACACTACAAATGTCTGACAAACAACATGCTAGATGCTGTACAATACTAATACAGTTTATGGGCCATTACTGGCTTTGGCATTCTGGTGGTATTTCAATGGACACACTCGCTGCGTGGTTACAGCTCCATCGCTGCAACAGTCAGAACTTGGAACGGTTCTCGACAGTCATTTATTAATCAACTAGGAACTTGGAAAAGGACATGCAATCAGAGAAAAGTGAATGATTTAGCCCATAGAGGGAATTTATAGTGGTCCATTACGTCGGGCATCCTGGCAGACGGCTAACAAGTGACTGAAATCAAACCATAGTTGCAGCCAATAAGTCACGTTTAAGGTGGGGGATCATTTTGGCAAGCGCTGTCTCAAGTATCCTGTAAATATCAATGTTGCTATCTTCATTTCTCTCTATTTATCCCTCTCTTTCTCTACATGCCTTCAGTTTTCCTCTGTCTCTCCCCTACAAGACAGAGGAATGAGATGTTGGACCCAGAATCACTAATTTACAGCCACAAACAACTCACCCAGTGTGGACAATTGATTGCAAAGACATGGAGACTTCACTATTGAAATGTGGTCACTCCCTAAACTGATCAGCGAGGCCAAATAGTTTTGCTATTTGAGGTCTTGAAAAAGCTTCCAAGATGTACAAAGATGACATAAGCTTAATTGCAACACTTTGCAGCTTTATGTGTGCAAAACTGCACCTTTTGCACCATAGTCTACGGTGACAGTCACTTTTGCAGAAGATATGGGCCGGGTGGGCCTTAATGCCACCTGATCCTCATAACAAAGCTGTGCTTAAAGGAAACTAAAACACGACAATTGACGCAAACGTCAACCCAAATGTTGTCGTTTTTCAGAAACTGGGAATAAACTGTTTATTTTCAGCTAATGTGCATGCATTTCAGACATTCTCTCTTGCATAGTCAGTTTGGATTTGGCATGTTGCAGTTGCACCAAGAAGACAGCAACAAAACCAAATATGGTGCATGCCGCTATTGAACTGGTTTTTGTTTCTAAATGCTTAACTGGTTGGAACCGTAATGCAATCTGTTTTAAATCATGATCAGGAGGCACTATCGGCCTCAAAAACATCATCATGATCATCTTATAAACTGGAGCCATAGGCCCACATATTCTTAACCATGAAAGTATTCAAAAATTATTTCAGAGCTCAGAAACAAACACGTGTCTCTGGTCTTATAGTTTAGTTTTGGGATTAGATTAGACCCCCCCCCCCTTAATCATGTCTTGATACAGCAATTTTTAGTAATTCTATACTCATTATACCTTTGACTAGATATCAAAATCTCTTTCTATGGTGTCCGAGTGGCATGGCGGTCTATTCCATTGCCTACCAACACAGGGATCACCAGTTTGAATCCCTGCGGTACCTCTGGCTTGGTTGGGCGTCCCTACAGACACAATTGGCCGCGTCTGCAGGTGGGATACCGGATGTGGGTATGTGTCCTGGTCGCTGCACCTCCTCTGGTCGGTCGGGGCGCCTGTTCAGGGGGGAGGGGGGAATAGCGTGATCCTCACACACACTATGTCCCCCCTGATGAAACTCCTCACTGTCAGGTGAAAAGAAGCAGCTGGCGACTCCACATGTATCGGAGGAGGTGTGTGGTAGTCTGCAGCCCTCCCCGGATTGGCAGAGGGGGTGGAACAGTGACTGGACGGCTCGGAAGAGTGGGGTTAATTGGTCGGATACAACTGGGGAGAACAAGGGGGAAACCCCCCCCCCAAAAACCCCATTTCATTCTATTACAGTATTACTACTACTACTACTACTACTAATGTCCACAGAACATGTGATGTGCACATCTCTAATAGTAGTCAAATACCGATAATAAATTACTTTATGCGTTTCTTGATTAGGGAACTTGTAAAGGGGATGGAAAGGGGGGCAGTTTTACAAAGGGTTGTTTTTTGTCAATATGTTTAACAGGGGCTCTGGCATCCACTTGCATCCCCCCTCGAATCAACCCCCTGGTGCACACAATACCCTGCTTAAAGCTGCAGTCCTATGGAGTCTCGTTTTCATGTAAATTTATGGCACGTATGACGATACTAGTAACTGCATTGTCATATGACTTCTTTAAACACTAGAGATCCATTTGAAATGAAAGTTTCGCAGATAAGTTTCAATTTCAGCCAGTGCTGTTGAGACAGCACCTTCCCCACCGCCAAACAAATAAACCAATAAATCACCCTGAATTTTGGCTGTTGATGTTCTTCTGCTGGCAAATGTCCTCCACAAGCCGTATGCCATATTTGCTTTTTGCTGCGACTACTGGGCTTCTTCAAACTCAACCGCCATCTGCCTCATTCGTACAGTGAAGCTGCAAAACGTTGTGCGTTGCATGCTTTCCGTGAGAAAGTAACCGTTAAAATGAGCAAGTTTGATAAGTATTAATAGTACTATGAACAACAGTATTCATAAAGTTGCTATTGTCTAGATGCGAGTGATAGTCAGTACAAAAATGACACGTTTGCATGTAACTAACTCTTCAGGATTGTTGCCTTAAACAGAGGAATTGAAAACATATAACACATTCAAGAGGAGACCTTTAGCGGCCCTCTAACAAGGTCAAAAGGGAAACACTTCATGATGATGTCTTTATGCATGCTCAATAATCCAGGTAAGAACATCAAAGAAGGTTGAATCAGTTCATCTGGATACAACGTTTATTGACAGATACGTTTCATCACTCAGCTAAGTGACATCTTCAGTCTCAACTGACTGCAGGTATCCCCACCCTTATAAAACATACAGCTGCATAACAACCGAAACCAATGACCAGTTTCATATGCAAATGTGGGTGTGACCATTAACTAGCGTTACAATGGCCATGTGTACCATTCAGAGGATTTGAGAATGTTTGCAATCACAGCATTGTAAGATGGCGACAGATGCATAGTGACCGAAACCAATGACCGGTTTCATGTGAAAATATAAAACTGCGTATGTTCATATGCGTATTTTCCAAACACCGCATCTGAGTTGCTTTCAAATGCCAAAATACGTTGTGCCAGAAGTTGGTCCACCCCAAGAATCAGGTTCTCCTGGCACAAACAGAGCACGTGGTTAAGTGCCAGGAGGTTTGCTGTGACTTGTACATTGGGGAAACTAAACAGATGCTGGTCAAGAGGATGGCACAACACAGGGGAGCTAACGCATCAGGCCAGGACTCCACAGTCTACCCAGGGGTTGGGCAATCTTATCTAGAAAGGGCCGGTGTGGGTGCAGGTCTTTGTTCCAACCAAGCAGTTACACACCTTTGTCTCCTGATCAAGTTTCTCAGCAAATACTCTACTGGTTGATCAGTGGGATCCGGTGTGTAACTGCTTGGTTGGAACCCAAACCTGCACCCACACTGGCCCTTTCTGGATAAGACTGCCCACCCCTGGCAGGCCAGTGGCCACTCTTTCAAGGATGAGGATGTGCACATCCTTGATAGGGAGGAAAGACGGTTTGAATGGGGAGTCAAAGAGGCCATCTATGTGAAGAGGGAATGACCATCCCTGAACCGGGGAGGTGGGGGTGGGGGTGGGGGTTAAGAGTACATCTGTCACCATCTTACAATGCTGTGATTGCAAACATTCTCCAATCCTCTGAATAGTACACACGGCCACTGTAACTCTAGTTAAGGGTCACGCCCATATTTGCATATGAAACTGGCCGCTGGTTTTGGTCGTTATGCAGCTGTATGGTTTATAAGGGTGGGGATACCTGCAGTCAGTTTAGACTGAAGCGGTCACTTAGCTGAGTGATGAAACGTATCTGTCAATAAACGTTGTATCCAGATGAACTGATTCAACCTTGACTTAATGATGACATTGCATGAGGCAATCCTCCCCCATTCACCTCTTTCCCTCCCCCTCTCTCTCTGTTGTTCTTCCCAAGTCACCTCCTCTCTTTCTTCAGATCCATTAGATGGGAACTGCTGGGTGAGCTTGTCAGACACTCCCTGACGTGCTGAGCGTGCCCGCTTATCTGTCTTGCAAGTGAAATCAGCCTGGATGTTCCAGAGATGTGACCATGTGGGCTGAATGCGGGCCTTACAACAGAGAGATAAATAGACAGAGAGAGGGAGAGGGTGAGAGAGAGATGAGATAGAGAGAGATAGAGATAGAGACAGAGACAGACAGAAAAGAGAAAGCCCATTTCCTGAGAAGAATATTGATCTGATCACATCCATCTCTCCTGCAGGCTCCCTCCTTTCTTCAGACAGGCCTTGGAGGATGAGATTGAGTGAAAAGGAGGGTAAGGTAGGGAGGAAAGGAGAGAGAGAGGGGGGGGGGGGAGAGAGAAAGGGAGCGAAAGAAAGAGAGAGAATGAGAGAGGGAGAAAAAGAGAGAGAGACTGATAGAGACAGATAAGGTGGGCCATGGCGCCATATTTATATCCTCTCTGCCAGGCCCGTGATTCCATTCTATGCACGCACGCACACACACACACACACACACACACACACACACACACACACACACACACACACACACACACAAGCAAAAGGAACAGATTAATAATACAGACCAATGTAATCCCTCAAGTGGTGTGGCTCCTAAACACTTCCTGCAAACCACAAGTGAACCAGAAGTAGCGCAGCACTCCAGTCAGCCCTCTAAAGGCTCCTACCATCCAACACACAACCCCCCCCCACACACTCAAGTTGAGAGCTTTTAAAACCATGTGTGTGTGTGTGTGTGTGTGTGTGTGTGTGCCCCTTCCTCACCAACGATAAAACCTTGCTGAAGTACATCTTAATAGATGCTTTCATATCCATCTGCCACATCCCTTGTGGAATGAACCCAATGTGATCTACAAGCTCATCAAAGAGAAATTAACCAAACTAACAGGCCCGTTGCCTGTCTGGTGAGACTCACCAGCCGACCGAACAAACAAATATCCTGCTCCACCTGAGTGATCACATTACAGCACCCAGCCCACTTCCTCCACGCTCCACAACTGAGAATAACACCGAGGTGAACACTTCAGCACTAGAAGTTTCCCACCCAGCACCATCTATTCTCCATTAAAACACAATGTATTTGCTATGTGCTTCTTCTGTGCATGACATTAGTCTGGAAAGCATCAACTGACAAACCACTAAGACCCACAGCTGGATGCAGCACCAATTAGCTAACTATGGCGAGAGGTTTCGATGATGATGACAACAAACAATGCCGTATTTTGAAAAAGAAAATAATTGCTTCGCTAAGAGAGGTTAGCATCAGCGATGCTACAGAATTCGTTTCATCAAAGACATTCGGAAAGATGGCAAGAATTGACTACAGACATCTCATCTCATCATCAGCCGCTTCTCCGGGGTCCGAGCACACCGGAGAGTGTGCTCCAATTATCATGGCATCACACTGCTCAGCCTCCCTGGGAAAGTCTACTCTAGGGTGCTGGAAAGGAGGCTCCTACCGACTGTCGAAACTTGGATCCAGGAGGAACAATGCGGATTCCGTCCTGGCCGTGAAACAATGGACTACAGACATAACTAGCTAAATCAACTTATCTGCTAGCGATGTTTATTACTAGCAGACCAGTCCCAAACCCCATGGTGTAATGACACACTTTGGAAATGACCACCTTTCTGCATGTTACAGGGCTTGGGGCTCTGACTGACTGATTGACTGACTGACTGACTAAAGGCTGATCCAATCCCCTTAAAATTCAATTTTGGTCAACAACAAACTGATGACGCTGATAACACAAATGAATGCGTGTTGAGACTCGGCAGACCACAGTGAGAGAAGCAAAATCTTTGTGCTGGCTTTGCATGGCTGATATATGTGCAGGGATGGGCAACATGATCCAGAAAGGGCCGGTGTGGGTGCATGTCTTTGTCCCAACCAAGCAGTTATACACCTGATTCTATGAGTCAACCAGTAGTCTTTGATAAGGACCCTGATTTGTAGACTCAGGTGTGTAACTGCTCGGTTGGAACAAAGACCTGCACCCACACCAGTCCTTTCTGGATCATGTTGCCTATCCCTGGGCGGGAGCTAGTGAATGAATAGTCCTTCTCGTCCTCCGTCAGCGTAGGGAGGGGAAGGAGACAGATCTCCCTCGGTGTTGGGAGATGGCTAAATTTTCCTTCACCAATTAAGTCTTCCTGCTGGATTTCTCAAACCCTTTGCATCTCCAGCTTAAGAAAACAATGAGTGTGTTTGCAGTTTGACCACAAATGTCATGATGGGAAGATGTTGAGTTTTGATTAAATCCATAGTTTCAGAAATCAGAAGTGGTGTGTTTAAAGGTCTCATGAAACAGCCTTTAGAGCACCGCAAACATCCACAATTTTGACATACGTATATGCAAACGATATGGAAAAGTTGAGTGGGGTTTTGTGAGGGAAGGAAGTTTGATTTGACCAACAGCCAATCACAGCTGAGTGCTATTAGACGAAAGGGACATCGATATGCCACTGGCTAGTTTAAATTTGGTAGTGTAGTGAAAGATCACTCATCCCAAACAACCGGCTATAGATTCACAGCTTTTATACACTGGAAGTCTGCAGCTTTTATCAACCTATCAATAAACAAACGAGCTGACCAAAATATACCATATTTGACCAACTTCTCCAGGAACACTCGCTCGCTGCGTGTGTTGCGTAGTTGTACATTCATGCGGCGATGACATGGTCGAGTGCTTTCTATTAATGGCAAATGTATTATTGATGTTATTGAATCCAGCAGGGGTTGTTTTTTGCTGGTCTAAGCAGTAATTTAGAAGTTTTTTTATATACACTACCGTTCAAAAGTTTGGGATCACCCAAACAATTTTGTGTTTTCCATGAAAAGTCACACTTATTCACCACCATATGTTGTGAAATGAATAGAAAATAGAGTCAAGACATTGACAAGGTTAGAAATAATGATTTGTATTTGAAATAAGATTTTTTTTACATCAAACTTTGCTTTCGTCAAAGAATCCTCCATTTGCAGCAATTACAGCATTGCAGACCTTTGGCATTCTAGCTGTTAATTTGTTGAGGTAATCTGGAGAAATTGCACCCCACGCTTCCAGAAGCAGCTCCCACAAGTTGGATTGGTTGGATGGGCACTTCTTGCGTACCATACGGTCAAGCTGCTCCCACAACAGCTCAATGGGGTTCAGATCTGGTGACTGCGCTGGCCACTCCATTACCGATAGAATACCAGCTGCCTGCTTCTGCTCTAAATGGTTCTTGCACAATTTGGAGGTGTGTTTAGGGTCATTGTCCTGTTGTAGGATGAAATTGGCTCCAATCATGCGCTGTCCACTGGGTATGGCATGGCGTTGCAAAATGGAGTGATAGCCTTCCTTATTCAGAATCCCTTTTACCCTGTACAAATCTCCCACCTTACCAGCACCAAAGCAACCCCTGACCATCACATTACCTCCACCATGCTTAACAGATGGCGTCAGGCATTCTTCCAGCATCTTTTCATTTGTTCTGCGTCTCACAAACGTTCTTCTTTGTGATCCAAACACCTCAAACTTGGATTCATCCGTCCACAACACTTTTTTCCAGTCTTCCTCTGTCCAATGTCTGTGTTCTTTTGCCCATCTTAATCTTTTTCTTTTATTGGTCAGTCTCAGATATGGCTTTTTCTTTGCCACTCTGCCCTGAAGCCCAGAATCCCGCAGCCGCCTCTTCACTGTAGATGTTGACACTGGTGTTTTGCGGGTACTATTTAATGAAGATGCCAGTTGGGGACCTGTGAGGCGTCTGTTTCTCAAACTAGAGACTCTAATGTACTTATCTTCTTGCTCAGTTGTGCAACGCGGCCTCCCACTTCTTTTTCTACTCTGGTTAGAGCCTGTTTGTGCTGTCCTCTGAAGGGAGTAGTACACACCGGTGTAAGAAATCTTCAATTTCTTAGCAATTTCTCACATGGAATAGCCTTCATTTCTAAGAACAAGAATAGACTGTCGAGTTTCAGATGAAAGTTCTCTTTTTCTGGCCATTTTGAGCGTTTAATTGACCCCACAAATGTGATGCTCCAGAAACTCAATCTGCTCAAAGGAAGGTCAGTTTTGTAGCTTCTGTAACGAGCTAAACTGTTTTCAGATGTGTGAACATGATTGCACAAGGGTTTTCTAATCATCAATTAGCCTTCTGAGCCAATGAGCAAACACATTGTACCATTAGAACACTGGAGTGATAGTTGCTTGAAATGGGCCTCTATACACCTATGTAGATATTGCACCAAAAACCAGACATTTGCAGCTAGAATAGTCATTTACCACATTAGCAATGTATAGAGTGTATTTCTTTAAAGTTAAGACTAGTTTAAAGTTATCTTCATTGAACAGTACAGTGCTTTTCCTTCAAAAATATGGACATTTCAATGTGATCCCAAACTTTTGAACGGTAGTGTATATATATAAATTGGACTATATAGCGTAGCTGCATGCTGCTGAAGTACAGGGAGTCACTTCTCTCTTTCTCTCGTTATGGCTTTCACCAATTCCTCTTACTTTCAGAAATGTGTGATTCCATGTGACTCGCCCATGGCATACACTGTGCTGCCTCCCGACTCCCCTCACCCCATAGGTGAGCAGCCAGCGGAGACAGAAAAGGCAGTGCAACTACTTAAACGGCCCTCCACAATCACTAAAGACAATAATTAACAAGACATTCACAATATTGACTCTCTTTCTGCGTTCAAATCCCATCTCAACATGCACCTTTTCAAACTGGCATATTCAGTCTGATCCTGATTCTAATGGTTACACCCACATTGAATTATGCACAGATGATGATTTTATACCTATCCATTGTATTAACTTGTTATTGAATACTCCTGCTTTGTTTGATTTTATGATGCCCGATACCATGCTGCTTGTTTTTAATTGAATATATTCTTTGAAAATGCATGCTGCAGCGATGCAAGCTATCTCATGTGCATTAATCTCAGCTTGTTAGCCAAGGTGTCATTGAGTGCTCTGAAAGGCACCCATAAATACAATGTATTACTATCAGTATTATTAATAAGTTCATAATCCAAATAATGACACTATCAGCATAGCAGCCTCTCTCTATCTGTCCATCGTGAGTGCCTACGGGTAGTGTCACCATAAACACAAGGCCCGCCCCCTCCCATCTGAAGCCTAAAGTTACCTTTTTATATGACTGTGACAAAAGGCCTCCCAATACAAATACTGAAAAAATTAGAAAGGATCGGGATGTCCATGTAGCATAACAGTATATTCCGTTGCCTACCAACACGGGGATCGCCGGTTTGAATCCCCACGTTACCTCCGGTTTGTTCGGGTGTCCCTACAGACACAATTGGCCGTGTCTGCTGGTGGGAAGCCAGATGTGGGTATGTGTCCTGGTCGCTGCACTAGCGCCTCCTCTGGTCAGTCAGGGCATCTATTCAGGGGGGAGGGGGAACTTGGGGAGGGGGGAGGGGGAACTTGGGGGGGGGGTAGCGTGATCCTCCCTTGCGCTATGTCCCCCTGGTGAAATTCCTCACCTTCAGGTGAAAAGAAGGGGTTGGCGACTCCCACATGTATTGGAGGAGGCATGTGATAGTCTGAAGCCCTCCCCAGATCGGCAGAGGGGGTGCAGCAGTGACCAGGGCAGCTCGGAAAATAGGGTAATTGGCCAAGTACATCTGGGGAGAAAAGGGGAGGGGGGAATAAATAATTAAATAAAGGATCGATTATTAGCATTAAACTCCGTATTTGCGCTTTGCCAAATATTGTATTCAGACTTGAGAGCGCCTCTACTTTAAATCTGTATGTAGAGTGTAGAGTGGCTTCTCCAAACACCCCCGAAACACTGACGGCTTCAAATTTACTGTCCAGTTCAATGTCACTTATCAGATATTAGAAGTATTTCCTTCCTTCTACTCTTTTTTTTGGCTCCGACTTAGGAGGAGCCCATTTCTCCTTGCGACCACAAGATCTTCGCTTGTGGAGTCCACTGCCAATGGGACGCATGCCGTGGACCTGTAAACAATTCATGAGGGCCCTCTCTATATTTCATGGGGCGGAAATGGCTGTTTCATGTCAGTTGTGATGGTGAACACAGAGAGAAGGAGACATGGAGATGAGACTGAGAAGATGATGAGAGAGAGAATATGAGGAAAGACAGGAGGTAAAGAAGAAACCAAGGGGGGGGGAGAAAGACAAACACTGTTTGAGATTTCTGCAATCTGTGCCACAGATTCCTTCACAGTTCACCCCTCTCTTCTATCTATAACCCCTTCTCTGACAGAGAAGAAAGAAAGAAAGAAAGAAAGAAAGAAAGGTAGGTTAGGGAGAAAGATACAAACTAAATTCATACATCCATCCATCCAACCATTATCCAAATTGCTTATCCTTACTCAGGGTCGTGGGGATGCTGGAGACTATCCCAGTAGTCACTGGGCGGCAGGTGGGGAGACAAGCTGGACAGGCTGCCAGTCCATCACAGGGCCCACACACACACACACACACACACACACACACACACACACACACACACACACACACACACACACACACACAGGGACAATTTAGCAAAGCCGATTCACCTGACCTACATGTCTTTGGACTGTGGGAGGAAACGGGAGCACCCGGAGGAAACCCACACAGACACAGGGCAAACATGCAAACTCCACACAGAGGACGACCTGGGATTTCCATACATACATAAATACATAAATACAAATATATACAGAGACAGACAGGCATGCATATATGTTCACATGCTGGGAGATGACAGAGATACTATATACATACAGAGAGAGACAGACATACATACACATGCATATGCAGAGAGACAGAGTGACATGCATAGAGAGAGAGAGAGAGAGAGAGAGAGAGAGAGAGAGAGAGAGAGAGAGAGAGAGAGAGAGAGAGAGAGAGAGAGAGAGAGAGAGAGAGAGAGAGAGAGAGAGAGAGTGAGTGAGTGAGTGAGCCTCGGCTGTCACATAAGCACTTGGCTCAGCTAATGAAGGTATGCTGGCGGGCGGCGGTTCCTCCGCAGGGAGCTGGCCTCATAACCGACAGGGCCTCGCTGGGTGTAGTAATTGAAAGTAATGATAATTAATATCATCGGCATAATCACCATTCCTTATTACAGGAAGGATGTTTATGGCTTCCTCTTAAAGGGAGAAATAAGGCATAGTTTGTTCAAAAGAAGGGAATCTCATTAACCTCTTAGTCGTCCTAATCTTGTTTAATATCTGAGGAAGGGAACGAGTGAAGTGATTCGTGGTAGTGGTTGCGTTATCATTAATAAAGCTTAAAATTTTTTTTAAAAAAAAACCCACATTGATTCTTATTTCGGTGCTTTTCCTGTCCATCGAGCTGAGAATTAATGGTAAATCTAGATAAATTGCCTTTGGGAACAAGTTGGGATTAATGTACGAGAGATGCCTCGCGTCGCTGCAGCATGCATTTTCAAAGGACATATTCAACCTGCGCATCACATGACGGAACAACATTTGAGAGGCAAATGAGGGTGTTTGAACAGATATGAAGTGTGATAGATATGGCACGGATCCAAGCAGGTCCTTCTTTCATAATGGTCTCTGGGTGACGCTTGCACTTCACCGCCGTTGCTGTGCATTACTCTATGAAGAACAGGCGATGAAGTGAACTTTGGACGGAGTAAGAAAACGAACGGCTCACCTCCACGACGGCGGTGCAAATCAGCTGCAGTGGTGCATTGCTCTTAAACCTGTTCAAGTCAAGTCTGTCATGTGTGAAACCTCAGCCAACATTATAAAAAGTTGAACATCCACATCAGTTAAAGCGTAAGAACTTGTCTCTATCCTGTCTCTGTATGCTGACATGTATAAAATGGATAAAAAAAGGGGTGTAGATGTAGAGCAGGGGTCCCCAACCTTTTTTGCACAGTGGACCGGTTAATGTTGACAATATTCTTGTGGACCGGCTGGGGGGATAATCACAACTGGAATATAAATTAGGTTTATAAGTCAACAGCATCATAACATTTGGCTATCAAACACACAGTGCATATTTTCCTCACATGAATACATTAAAAATATTGCAACTCACTAATATCACTGAATCAGTGAGAAGAAGGAAGCGTTTTATTTCTGCAGTCTCGGCCTGTGCTGTCTCTGCATTATCATCACCGTTGGACCCTTTATCTCCCCTACCTCTTCCGAAGAAACCCTCAAACAACTATTTTTTTACTCATGCTAGCTGGCTAGATGCAACACGCACATCAATCAGAATCAGAATCAGAATCAGAAATACTTTATTAATCCCTGAGGGGAAACTGGGTCCTATTACAGACTCTCACGCTCTAGTTAAGAAAAAAACAACAAGATACAAGATAAGAAACAGAAACAGAAGATAAGAAATAGAAATAAGAATAAAATATGTTAACATATGTGCACCATGCTTCAGCATATAACACCTTATCTATACTGTATTACTGCAGCATGAAACAAACAGTACAAACACCCGACAGGGTAAAGCAAGTCGAAGGGCCAGTCTAATGACTATTGACTCAGAGTGCCTGACACTCTGAGGGAGGAGTTGTAAAGTTTGACGGCCACAGGCAGGTATGAGACACTCTGTAGTGCATTTCGGCAGAATTAGTCTCACTAAAAGTACGCCTGTGCCCGACCAGCACGTCATGGAGTGGGTGGGAGACATTGTCCATGATGGCGCATAACTTCAACAGCATCCTCCTCTCCTCAGAAACCGCCGCCACCACAACATCACCGGCCTTGGGGGTCAGCTTATTAAGCCTGTTTGCATCTGCTACCCTCAACCTGCTGCCCCAACACATGCACCCATAGGCGTGAGGGAGCTGATATGCTGAAGCACGGGGGACTCGCTTTCCAAAGGAGGGGGTTAGTGTAACGACCACAGATGACCAGACTCGCAGGTTCGATTCCCGGCTGCGACCTGACTTCGCAACAAGTAGATAAGTGGGTGATGATCAACTGATGATCTCACGTGCATTGCATTACTTAAGTTCAACGCCAGTATCCTCATCCTGTCTTGGGCATGACAGAGGACGGTGAAGAAAGGTGCTGCACAGACAGACTGTCTGTAATTACCGCACAAATAGCCCATAATGTTATATGTTTATTATTCAGGTTATTCTATTTATTTACTTTTTTTTTTTTCTTGCCGAATCATATCGCTTCCAAAGCAAATGCTTTGCGGCCCAGTGCCGGTCCACTGCCCGGTGGTTGGGGACCGCTGATATAGAGGACAGTGATTGAGGTGTGGGTTACTAAAGGTGGCAGGGTTGTAGTTGAACATCTCACCCCAGCTTCTCACAAGTCCACCCAAAGAGTTTAGTTGGCTAACCCTGGCATACTGAATTTTTACATGCTTCATATAGTATTGGGCCAGTGCACCGGACCCCACGTATGTTGCTTACGTCACATGGTCCTCGACACCTTTGATGCCAGGAGGCGATCACAATGTGTGTTTTCCTCTGGACGTAAGAAAAAGCATGGATTTTCTTCCTCAATGTGACCGTGTGATGTATTTTTTTGTTGAAGTTATCATGAAGACAATCAGTACCATCTTAGATCCATATAAACACGTTTTCAGTTTAAAAAAAAAGGTAAAATAAACGGTTTACTAGCCATTTAACAAGTTCAGTTGTTAAATTATTTGAGCAGCACACATATCCACATAACGTGCATTATCATCAAGGCAACTTTAAAGGAATATTACGAGGTGATGTGACACTGCCAAACAGAATTGTCCCTTTTTAGCCGCATATGCTAGCAGTCAGGCCTGGACCACTGACGCATGCTACTACGTGGTTCACAATGCGTCTCGTTGTTCAACGGCCCCAATAGAGTGAATAGGGAGGTATTACCATGAGAAGGTGGCACTCTGGGTTGCCAAGCTCGAACCCGATTTATAAAAACACCTTTCTACCTCACGGGCCCTCCTACAAATAAGTCCTATAGTTATTCAGTTAGTTCAAGTACAATTACCCGCTTTTCAATTGCAAATCAGAGCAGCGCTCTGAATCCGAAGAGCCAATCAAGTGAGGTCGCCTCCAAAAACACAAGCTTCGCATTAAGCCAACTCTGGCCTATTAGGGAAGGGACATATGTAGCTAAATTACACTGTGCACTCAGGGGATATGCAAATTTGCAAGACCTCCCGCGTGACTCACCTTCCCTTTTTTTGTTATGCAAACCGTGCTGGTCTGATAAGCCTCAAATGAGAAAGCAGAGCGAATACAGGCCTTGTGTGCTGGTGAATAGTCCTCCTCTGCAAATAGGTTATCAAATGCTTTTGTAATACAACTCACTATCAACAAAACTCTATTTTTTTGCTGAGCCCGTGGGTTAATAAAATTGTCCCGATATCAACAGCTGGATTAAAAAGACATTTGCCTGTCAGTGGCAGGTGGACAGAAGAAAAAAAAGAAGAAGCATAAATTAAAAGATATCTAATCCAATTGAATTCACTACAAAGTATGATTTGTTGGAATATTAACTACCCCTGGTCTTAGGAAATTGGCTGCCAAAGCAAAAGCTAAAAATATTTCTGAACAATGACAGCCTCACAGGCCAAGACACATGGTAGCAACTGATCCTCAGTTGGTTGCTGGTTTTTTTTAAGCCAGTCTTTACTTGTCACTGATTTCAAATGTAATTTGTGTCTGCACAAGATTGGCTTTTGCTGCCCTCTGAATTACCTTTCTGTTTCTAATGGGGCTATTGACGCGAGGGCTTCTTTGAATAATTAGATATCGACATGGAACGATTTTGCTGCGATTGCAGTGATGTAAAGGAAGCCCGCTTTAACCGCGCTGAACATCATGGGAGTCTGTTTCTATTGTGGTTTCAAAGTCGAAGTCTCAGCTGGTCAGCAGGTGACCATGCCTCCACCATCCGGGCCCCCACCCGTTTGATCTGCATATCTGAGGATCTCAGACTTGCGTCTTTTGCCCTCTTCTTTGCATTTCTCCTGAAAACGCCTTGCTAAGGAATTTGAAGCTGATTAAAAGTGGAAAAGACGTAAATGGTTATGCACCATCTAGGGTTAAAACAGGGTAAATTTGGCCTGAAAGTGAAAGTCTAGAAGACATCTAATTAAAAACTACTGCAGCAGAAGCAATTAAAAATAATCTAGCTTAATATGGACTCGAGTTGTGCATCTTAGATGCCAAAAACTGTGAGCGATACATTCAGCCAGATACTATATTCTGAATTAGATGAGAGCTAATGCGTAGCTGCCATGTTGAAAGGCTTATTGCTCAGTCGATCTTTTTTGTTAACTGTCTGTCTTATTTTTACTCTTTATTATTTTTAATTTTCTTTAAACTTTCCATTCCTTATGTCTTAGTGTTTGCTTTCTTTTATTTTTGAAGCCGATTTTCCAAAGTTAAGTACGTAAATAAGGAAGTAAAGTGTATTTAGGATAGCGCCTTTCACAGAACAAGGTCACAAAATGCTCCACAAGAGTAAAATTGTTAAAAATAATAATAAAAAAAAAAACAGTAAAAAAAAACAACCCAGAAACAAACAATAAAACATAACCAACAAAAGACCTTAAAAACAAACAAAATTACAAACAGTAGATGGCATGAGGTGAGACGAAGGCCAGTTTGAGTAAATGGGTTTTGAGCTGCTTTTTAAAGGCATCAACAGAGACGGCCTGCAGACCGTCTGTGTGGAGGAAAAGCGCTCCGCAATGTCGGAGCCACACCTTCAAAGTCACGATCACTGAGGGACAACCAGGAAGCCCTGGTCAGAAGACCTACGTGACCTACTGGTGATATCGGGATGGAGCAGGTCGCAGATGTTTACGGGTGCCTGACCATGCATGGTTTTATATGTGAAAACAAGAACCTTAACATGAATCCTATGAAATGAAATGATCAAACTGGGATAATAATGCATTTATGTTTTATCTTGGCATGTTATTCGCAGCTAACTCCCTGTGCCATCTCCTTTCAATGGTTTCTGCTCTCTGCATCTTTTCCCTTGACTAAACCCTCACCCTTTCCCTCACCCCATTCTACCTCTACTACTCTCTCTCTCTCCCTCTCTCTCTCTCAGACCACCCAGACAGTCGTCCCTGTGTGCTCCAGCTGTTTCCCTGCCGTGGCTTGCGTTTGTGTTACTTTGTTTCCGCATGGCTAAGATTGGAGCCAGGCCCCCCATCTCTTTCTCACTTGTTCGCTCTCTTCTCTTTTCCTCCCTCTCCCCCTCTCTCTCCTAATGCCCCCAAAAAAGAATCGGGGGGAAGGATGGCTTTTGTGTCCAGTGCAGGTGTCCCGGCTGGGTGAAAAGGGGCTACAGGGCCACGGCTGACTACCGTGAGGGGTGTGGGCGGGGGTCTTTTTTCATCCTGGGATCCTCCACCTGTGGCAGGTCTTGACCCACATGAGTCAGCCAGTCACTCCTGGGCCATAGACCTTTTGTGGCTGAGCGCTACAACTTTCTGTGAGGCTGTTATGCACACCGGGGAGCTGGCCATGCTCACAATGCTGCCCCGACTCTAGTCCAGACTGGTTTGAGGCAAGAATGGGGAAGATGAGCGTTGAATGGTGTGCAACTCGGTGAGATAGCAGGATCCAGTGTAAAAGGTCCCATGGAATTAAAAATGTTTTTTCATTCTTGCTGCCCCTTTTATCTTAGTTTACATATATTTCACACTATGTTGTGTAAATATAAAAAAGTTTTATTTTTGTGTCTATAAAAATAAGGTTTTGCTCTTCTTGACATTTTTTTAGTGATATCACCCTGCACTTATGAGTTTATACAAACAAAACTGTTCAATGAAGTGATAAAGAAAAAAGAGAAGTGAAACTAGCCAATAGCGTATTAATGTCAAACTGCTCCGACATAACTGGCTGTTTGTCAAATCAGTCTACCGTATTTCCTGGAAAACAAGTCACACTGGAGTACACGTCTCACTCAGCAAAAAACGAGTTGTTGTGAGGGAAAAAACATGATATAAGTCACATGTATATGGTGGTACACTATAGAACCCTGCGCGGGACTGTTTTCTTAATCCCGCCCCTGCTGGATTTCTGACCATTACTGTCCACTCCCGCCTACACCCGCAAACATTGACCATTCACGCCAGCACAATAGAGTACCACTGATTTTGTGTCTTCTCCCATCCCACAAGGGAAAACACGTTATTTTACTGTGTAGTATTAATAAAGAGCTGCACACCTGTCGGTAATAATGTAGCTAAATTACGTTCTACTGCATAAGTCATACTAGTGCAACAATTACAGTTATTCTAATGCAACAAGTACACCTAGGGCAAAATTACACCGTATTTACTTATTCTTTTAGAACATGTGTTGTTAGCTATGGTTGGTGGTTTTGTTGAGTTTGTTTCAGTTGCATTTCCCTGTCTTTTAAATGCACTGATCTGTGTTGTGTTCTGTAAAATGACAATAAAGGCTTTCTATGTCAACAAAGCCTTTCCCGGAGACAAAGTCATACGGCCGAATGTCTCTACAGCAAAGTGCGACACATTTCTCAATAGTATCTTGTTTAGCATGTGCAGGAAGAAGTACTTTATCCGTGAAGGAGAGCTTACTTTGACTGGGGAGAGTGGAGCAGGTATGTTGCGCCTCAACCCAGACGTGCCAGATTTGTCCCTGTTGTAGATAAATACTTTTTGCACATTTGTCGCAACTAACAAAGTCCAGTTTGCTTCCATCTTTGTCAGTAACAACTGAGAAAATATTCCAAATGTCAGCCTTGCCTTGCTTTGCTTTTGTATTGTAATGACCTACGTTGATCTTCTATTCAACTTCATTTGTTGTTTTAGAAAAGTGCTATATAGATAACGTTATTATTATTATTATTATTATTATTATTATTATTATTTGTTGACTCCATCCTTCTGGTTAGCGCTAGCTAAATCCCGGGACCCACAGTTTATGTTCTGACCACCCGCATCAAATTTAAAACCGCCCGCTCCCGCAAGATTTGCGTTGGGTCTCGTGGGATGCAGTCCTTTAGTAAGTACAGTATTTTCAATTGAGTCACAAGCTTAAACGGTGCCGTCTAGTGGCCGTAGTTGAAATGCAGCGTATTCAGCCAACAAATTTACATTGTATAAATCGCTTTGGAACATAAGTCGCAGGACCATCCAGATGAGTAAAATCACAGCTACTTACAGTCCGGGAAATAGGGTACCTCCCCTTAAATAATCCCACCCGACCTCTGTGCTCCAATTGCGGTTTCATGGGACTTTTAATTGAATGAGAAAATTGAGTCGGCGAAGAGGCTGTCTAAGAATGAGTGTGAAATTGTAATTTTTTAAAAATGCTGTGCACACAATAATGAAACCAGAGGTTTAGAGTACAGCTCCAGAGCTGAAAACATTCAAAAGCAGATTTCTTTTCGTAGGCCACGTCAGATGTTTTTACAAATACAGCACTTGAATGGAACTTGAAAATAAGTATGTGGTTAGCTGATTATTTTTGTTCATGAGACACTTTTCCCAGCATGGGGAGAAATTCTGCATATGTAATTTGTTTATCATGACATGGCTTGGTATTTGTAGCAGTGCTCGTTGACACCAAAGGGCAAGCTTGCGTCTCAAAGCCAATCCGGGGAAGCTGAAGGACTAATGGTCAGTTCCTTTCCTTACAAGGTCTCAAATGAAGAACGATTGAACATCCAATATATCAACAACTGCCTTTAAATGACATGGCCACTTTTGAGAACATTTAAGTATCTAGAAGGGGGGGGGTTGTCCATCTCAAATAGCTCAGATATTTGAAATCATTTCAACATCCACTATCAGCGAAGACTGTCGTTTAACAGGTTAGACTATGGCAGAATTAAGGTTGCCAGGTGAGCTGGTGGAGATCGCCCTCATTACTGAAACACAATAACAGCCTGGGGGTGGGGTGGGGGTTGAACCACAGCAAAGTCATCCCTTGGCTCTTACAGGAAAACAGCTTTGAATTTAGCCCCCAGATGGGTCAGCTTAGGGCACAGTAGAAAGCAAGCTGATCCCAGTGATGTGCCCCGAGGACAGCTTTAGTTCAGAGCCCTATAAGGGTGGATATTCCTCTGGTTGAAGCTGAGGAAGTAACACAGCCAACATGTTGGGACGTGAATCGGATCAAATACGGCAGCAGCAGCAGCAACAACAACAACAAAAACCACAATGACGGTGACTGCCAAACGGTTTATTTTTAATCTTTTTAATCTTTCTCATTGTTGTTGCTGTTGTTGTTGTTGTTGTTATCATTCAGCCAGGTTTCTGTCTCGTGTGCTCATGGCTGCTATTTTGCTCATGTTTGCAAAGCTGATGTGATTCTATACTCCTGGTGCCTGTTTTGTTTTGGCGGGGGATTTCTCATGCTCAAGGTGTCCAATTATCCACAGAAGTAGGCTGGGGGACTCTCAAGTCCCTTCAGAAATACAAGTGTGTGTGTGTGTGTGTGTGTGTGTGAGTGTGTGTGTGTCTGTAGTAGTGGGGGCAGGGTGTCAAAAAAGAAATCATGTTGTGTGTGTGTGTGTGTGTGTGCGTGTGTGTGTGTGCATACGTGGGGAGGGGTAACCTCACTTTAATGAGAGTAGTTACACGATTCAAATTTCAGCGGAGTAATTTAAACACACCGTGACACCCCCCTGCCCCCCTCGCCTCGCCTCCCAACCACCCTACCACCACCACCACGAACAGGGCAGTGCACCATTTAAAATATCACATCCCCAAACTCCTTTTGTGCAAAGTATTCAATATCCCCGGTGTTCGTATTACTTGGGAGGGGGGGGGGTTAATAGCCAGCTTGAAAAAAGAGGAGAGGATCGTACGAGGCCGCCGTTTTACCGGCTCCTCGTCGGCCCAGCCCCCTGCTGACACCACCGTAGCTTGCCTGTTGCTGTCCTGTGGTGTCATGCTTAACGAGTTAATCCCAGCAGCACCACCAGCACCCATCCCCCCCCACACTGAACAAAAAAAACACCATTTTATGAATTGTGCGTGATAAGTACAGAAGAATACGAGAATAGACCAGTCTCTCCTGCTTTACAAGTCAATAAACACGAGGAGGGGTGGAAAAAAATGACCTTATATGTCGTTTTTGAGGTCTCCTACTCTTTTCTATGGTAATGCCGAACACGTGGCAGATTATTTATATATGCAAGGCTTTTCAACCAATTAGCTGTTCTGCACCAACAGCTATCTCAGGAGGAGACTGTGCTGATCAATCTACTGAAATGGATTTATTTTAAGAAGGGAGAGTATTATTTGGGAGAATTAGGTGGAAGACTTCAGAACAAAAGGGAAGATAGCACAAATACTGTTGACGAACACACGCACACGCACACACTTTAATTATGTGTGCCAAAATCGTAAGGTGACACAATTCAATATATTTTATTCTTCATCTCAATCTGTGTCAGCTTTTGTTTGGAACAGATGTGATTACAGTCACTTGTGTTTTTTTTTTAAACCCCTCTTTTCCCCCCCTTTCTGAAGGAAACTCCTTTGGGTTTATTTCCACAGCGTGCGATATTTAAACATTCAATCTTTCAACATTAATTTGAGATTCGTTGTTTTTCTCCCTCCCAAGCTGCCCGGCAAATTAAGCCCCCGCCCCCCACCCAACTCTTCATTCCTCACACACACACACACACACACACACACACACACACACACACACACACACACACACACACACACACACACACACACACACACACACACACACACACACACACACACACTCCCTCTCTCTCTCTCCGACTCCCCCTCTACTTGGCTATCGGACATCAATCTAGCCAGCACCGTCTGCTCAGCCTCACTGGGCAATTAACCACATTGAGAGTGAAAGCTCTAATCAATCCCTGGCCTTCTCCATCTCTCTCTCTCTCACACACACACACACACACACAGAGTCCATCAGTGTAGTTCCTTGGGGTCTGTCTCCATGGTCTGTATCAGGGCAGAACAGCCCTGTTGAAACCCCTGCCCGTCCACGTACACACACACACACACACACACACACACAAACAGTCCATCAGTGCAGTTCCTAGGGGTCTGTCTCTATGCTCTGTACCAGGGCAGAACAGAAACCCCTGCCCATCCAAGTACACAGACACACACAAACACGCGCGCGCGCACACACACACACACACACACACACACACACACACACACACACATTGTTATGGCCAGGATATATATTTTAAGAGACCTGCTTGCCTTGTCTGAATCTTTGGACCCTGGATGGAGTCGAGTAGTATGGAGCAGTTCTCTAACAGCACACACAGCGCTATTGGTTCAGGATGGCTCATCCTGAGTGCCGAGGAGACGGCAACATCCAAGTCTATGCATCATTTTAAAAGTCACCTGCATACTCTTGGCACATCACATAGATATGGTAATTCAGGTGGCAGGAGCGATCCCTTGGTCACAGGGTCGCAACTGTACAAGGACACAGGAACAAGACCTCAGCTGCAGTACAAAGAGACACTGGATGGATGGACAAGGTAGCTGAAGCACAAATACTGTAAATCTGCTCTGAAGACAATCCTGGGCCGCCAGATTTAATGATCCACGTTGGTTTCCAAAAGCTGCTTAGATAAAGGTAGGATTGTGGCATTTCCACTAATATTACCATGGCCGGCAGAAAACAACACACTTATGGAGTTCACTGGGTGGAGCATATCTCTACCATTGCTGAGGTCTGGTTTTCCATTCCCACGCTGGTTCAGCGGAAGGGCTCGGCAGTAATTTAATATTATCATTTATTGTGTTTCAGTGGTACTGAATTGACATGGAATTTGGATATTTTCATATTGTAATACAGTTTTGATGTCTAAATTAATGATAACAGGAATCTTATTGGGATTCTTAAACATGGTATTTCTGCATATGTTGCCCAGCATTAATGCTGATGATTTATTCCCCTTGCAATTTAAATTTGTCTGGTTCCCATCAAGCTAAAACTATGCATTTGTTTCACTGTACCATGTTTTAGATAAGTAGCCATCAAAACAAAGAAAGGATTTGCGTTATTATGCATGAGATGGAGGGAATTGTGCATTACCAGCTGGGATGGAAAGCTCTTTTTACCCATCCTTTACAGGTCTACACATAAGTGGGAATGGAGTTTAGCAAAATGTCTCGAGGTGGGAAATTTTAACCCCGTCTACACGTTGCAAGAGGACAGAATGCGAGCTTTGCTGAGGGGTGCTATGATATTCAGGGGGCCCCTGCACAGCCTGTCTCATTGATTCATACGGGCTTAAATGTCACCTCCAGCGGGGCAGAGGACCCTGCCGCAACCCCTGAGAGCACAGGGTGATGGAGGCTAAAAGCATTATATTCACAGCCTCATCTCAAAATAGCTCACTGGACTCGCCTTGTTGTTGAAGAACAAGTCACCATCGATTGGAAAGCCTCAATGAATGAAAAGTCAGAACCCAATATTTAATAGGAAGAAACTGGTTAGCCCAAAGTTTAAACAACTTAACTTGCACAGTAACAACTCCTGGATAAGGGGACTGTTGCGCCAATGATATTAGTCTTCTAACCCCTGAAAAAAAAAGATACGAGCCTCGTTCTCTGACCTCTATTCCATATTGCATCATTTATGAAATCCTGCTGATCCTATAATCCCATGTATTCTGTTCACGAGATGCAGCACAATTTAATGGGGGAGTACATAAATATCATGTCATCCAGGAACCCCTCTTTGAATTATTGACCCAACCAATATTGATTTGGTGTCTTTGTGCATGCATTCATGGGCAAGTTCAGCGCTTTGATCACTGGGAGTGTTATGCTAAATCTACATCAAACATGGAAGAGGAATCGATAGCTCTCCCTCGCTACATGGATGATAATGAAATCAGCATGATTGCTCGGATGCTGGTGATTATAGCTCAGCTTTGCGGTGTTCAGGAAGAGACTGAATCTGCTTTCAATATATCATAATGTTTCTTCATTTCATCTACATTTTAAGAGAAAGGGAAAAAAACTGTTAGCGGTAGGAGACAAAAACTACTAAGAGAGACATCCACATCTTTCAAATCTTGACCTGAATTGCTCAATATATTCTGCACTAGTAAAGAAGAATGCCATTTTCCCCAAACTGCTTGGGGAAACTAGAAGAAAGTACTGCGAACATATCTCGCTGTTATAATAGATTTACAGGTTTGGGGTATATTTTTTGCTAAAACCAATGAATTATTTCTTGACGTCGTGCCTGTATAACTAAAAACTGAATTCATTTGGTGGCTTTGCCCAAGATATCTACCTTACATTGTAAGCTTAAACTTGCAAAAGCTGGCTTTAATTCTGGCTTCGGCACAAGCGTCTGGCCCTGATTAAAGCTTTACTACATCAACTCTGGACATAGTTAGCTCTAAAGCTAGATTCATAGACAGATTTTACCAGTTTACATGCCTAAAACCAACTCCCCTCAGTATGAGCTCTCTTCAAAGCGAGATTTGGGAAGCCACATTTTTCCTAGTACAGACATGGGCCTTATATCGCAGTCACACACACACACACACACACACACACACACACACACACACACACACAGCCTTCCCACTCATTACATCATGGCACATAGTTCCCACTATCAGAGAGGGAGTTGAGAACAAACTAGTCAGCAAATTGTCATAGTATATTGGACACAACAGACTTAGCATTGTAGAAATGTTCATGGATGTGTGTATGTGTTTGCATGCACAAACACATCCCCAAAGATTTTCAAGCTAGTTTTGAAAGTATATGCATGGTGCAAGGTGGGATGGACCGATAAATCATTCATCAAATCGCTTTTACACACCTAGCTTCCAGTCAATAATACCTAGAGCATGCAGAAATAAACTGTTTTTTCTTGTTGGTTATTACACAGTTCATGCTCTGTCTGGACTGCAGGATTATCTCATGTACAAACTAGTAGTACATAGCAACAATCTGAAACCTGTGAAGTTGAGCCAAATGAAATGGACAATTTGTAGTCGAGTCAACTTTTTTTTTATATAGTCCTAAATTAAAGTTCAGTCCCTGAGGACTTTAAAATCACATTAAAATGTCTAACAGATAACGACAATAGGTGCCAAACTGCCCATGTACAACACCCTTTATCCTTAGATCCTCGATTTGGCTGAGGAGAAACTAGATCAGCAGTAAAATCCATACTGGCTCAGTTGAAATACTGCCCTGTAATTCAATGAAAGATAGCTCAATGAAGCCTCTAAATAAAAGTGAGAAGCTGGTAAAACAGTTGATGAACTTTTAGCATAGAGCTGTACTGGGTAGTTTAAGCTGCAAAAAAAAAAAGACCTAAGGGTAAGAAAATATGTCTATCTCAAAGTGGACGACAACACAAGAATTCCCTTCCTTGAAAATA
Source organism: Lampris incognitus (assembly GCF_029633865.1). Taxonomy (NCBI): domain Eukaryota; kingdom Metazoa; phylum Chordata; class Actinopteri; order Lampriformes; family Lampridae; genus Lampris; species Lampris incognitus. The sequence continues at coordinate 31,840,219 of NC_079228.1, read as the reverse complement.
CATGAAGAGTGAGCAAGCACATGTTTTATCCTGTCTCTCCCTACAAAATGGATAAAAAAGGGGTGTAGATCAGGGCTCTACGCAAACTTTTTCCCCAAGGAGTACAGCACATACCACAAAAAAATAATTAGCACACGCATACTAGGCGCAAAGGACATTGGTTGTTCAGCTGCTTTTGTATGTTGGCCGTCTGGCGTACTCAGCCAGCGATCCACGGCAGGAGTGGGATCAAACTCTGCCATGTTAACGTTAACATTAGCGGCCTCAGTTAAAGTTGGCGTAGACAGTTTTTTTATGGCATCATTCGGCAAAAAATCCATAATAGCCTTTCAGCATATTGTAATTTAAGTGGTCTGAGAGAAAACTAGAGTTCTGCTCTTCCTCTTGGCTCTGTATTCAGGCTTTAAAAAATCTAGACTGGGACAGAAGATTTTAGCCAATCACGGGTCATTTCAGAGACAGAGGCGCTCCTATTGGCTGTTGCACCAGCCACTTGTGGTTGTAACTCTAACCTGAAAAATCAAGACCAACTCAAAATGGCTGCTTCATATGAACAATATTAGTGTAACTAAAAGATTTGCTGAAAAAAAATAATTTGTTTACATGGATAATTATCAACTACGATACAAGTTTCATGAGTCTCGCTTTGACATTTCCTGGTTGTACACGAGTGTAAGGGGCTGAAGAGCGATGTGGAGGTCAGTTGATGGGAGGGGCTCTTAGAAGAGCGAAACAAGGCAGCAGAGCGGGAGAGGCGGAAGGATTTGCATCGGAATGTTCAATGTTACCTACTTCAGCTTTAAACCTTGTGACTAGTGATGGGAAGGCTTGGGGAGTAACAGAATACAGTAACGGTTGTTACGTAATCAGGACACAAAAAAATGTAACTGTATTCCAACAAAGTTACAGAAAAAAAGACCTAATCCGATATACTTTTTGAAAACAGAGATTATTTTTCAGGATTAAATTTTAGAAATAATAAACAAATAAAGGTTTTTCTCACAGCACTGCACAACTGCAGTGCCCTTGGGCCTCCCCCCTGCACATGGTTTCTACGGCTGATGGCGGTTGGCGTCCCTGCGACGATTTTCGTCGCCTGAACAACGCCACAACCCCTGACCGGTACCTCGTCCCACACATACAGGATTTCTCCGCCCACCTGGCGGGGGCCACCATCTTTTCCAAAGTAGATTTGGTGCAGGGCTACCACCAGGTACCAGTCCACCCTCGGGACGTGCCCAAGACAGCGGTCATCACGCCATTTAGCTGGCAAGGACAACTTGGTCGCTGACTGCCTCTCCCGGGCGGTGGCAGGGTCCGTTCACTTGGGACTCGATTACGCTGCCATGGCTGCAGACCAAGCCGCTGACGCGGAGATCCAGGCCTATCGGACGGCTGCTACGGGGCTGCGGTTGGACGATGTGGTGTTTGACAGCGCCAAAGCCACGCTCCTCTGCGACGTTTCCACGGGCCAGCCCCGCCCCATGGTGCCCACCTTCTGGTGGCGCTGTGTTTTTGACGTTATCCATGGCCTTTCCCACCCAGGTGTGAAGGCGTCCACTAAGCTGGTGGGGGCCAAGTTCGCCTGGTCCGGCCTCAGGAAGGACGTCAAGGCCTGGGCTGACTCCTGTGTGGCGTGCCAGCGTTCCAAAGTACACCATCATACCAAAGCCCCCTTGGCGCCATTCCTGGTGCCCGAGAGGCATTTTGACCATGTGAATGTGGACCTGGTGGGCCCCCTGCCCCCCTCCCACGGGTTCACTCACCTTCTCACCATGGTGGACAGGACCACCAGGTGGCCGGAAGCTGTTCCCCTGTCATCGACCACGTCTACTGAGGTGGCCCGGGTGTTCATCGGGTCCTGGGTGGCCCGTTTTGGCATGCCGGCTGACCTCACCTCTGACAGGGGCCTGCAGTTCAGATCAGAGCTCTGGACTGCAGTCACGGGGAGGCTGGGGGTTAAGCTCCACCACACCACAGCATACAACCCGCAGGGCAACGGACTTTGTGAGCGGTTTCATCGGTCTATGAAGGCCGCTCTTCGTGCCAGCCTCACGGACAGCAACTGGGTTGATCGCCTCCCGTGGGTCACGCTCGGCCTTCGCTCTGCCCCCAAGGAAGATCTCCAGTCCTCGTCTGCCGAGCTGGTTTACGGCCAGCCGCTGCGTGTCCCGGGTGAGTTTCTCCTGGATGCTGTGGCCCCCTGGTCAGCAGCTTCTCGACGAGCTGTGGACTGGGACAGTGCCAACGCTTTCGCCCCGATCCCTACATCTCACCACTGCCTCCCTCAGTCCTACGTCCCCAAGGATCTGTTGTTGGCCAGGTACGTCTTCATCCGCCACGACAGCCACCATACCCCCCTGCAGCCCCCCTACGACGGGTCCTTCTGCGTCCTGGAAGCGGGGCCTAAGAACTTTGTGGTGGACATGGAGGGCAAGCTGGAGCGGGTCTCGGTGGACCGTCTCAAGCCTGCCCATTTGGACCTGGGTGGGCCGGTCGAACTGGCCCTGCCCTCGCGGCGTGGACACCCCCCTTCTCAGGCCCCTTGCCCAGCCTCGGCCCCTGCCCGGGCTCCGGCTCTGTCCCCTGCCCCTGCCCCCATACCCATTCAGCGCAGCCGTTTTTGGCTGCCTGGTCCGCCGCCCGAGACGTTGACTGTTTCACCGAGTACTTTTGTGTTGCATTACTGTTTTGCGTTTTTTCGTGATAGTGAATTCTGGGGGGGCCTGTGTGGTGATACACAGTTGAGGGTAGATTCACCAGGGGCTGCTGCTCCTTTAAGGCAGACATTTTAGAGTGCTGATGTAGGCACTGCTTGGGGTTTCCGGGGAGCCATGTTTTGCAGCAGCCTAGCGGTTAGCTGGTTGCCATGAGGGATTGTGCTGTATCGGTGTTGTTATGTGTGGCGAGTAAACGGAACTGACTCGACTTGATCTCTCCCGTCTCCTCATTCCTGCACTCCCACAATATGCTACATGATTCTAAAAGGATAGTATTTCTAACATTAAAACACAGTGCCCTACCTTGTTATGATGAAAACTTGGGAGACTGGAAAGTCAACCGTTAGTGGGCGATTCTTCAATTAAGGGAGTTTTTCTATAGCCAGGCTAGATTTTTAAGAAAAAAACATTACAAAAAAAACCCAAACAATTATTGTATGTTACAGTTAGGCTGTGTTAGCTATGAAAAAAAGATGTCTAAATAATGACATTTTAATACTTTTTTGGTATGTTGAAAATTCAAATGTGCCAGAATTTCACTGTTTTGGGCTTGTCTCCAACCCAGACTTTTTAACTTCCCCTCTATAATAAAGTAATAAAAATTGTTAAATTCATGTAAAGCACAGATGCGGCAAAACTCATTCTTTCTTGCTGGGCCACTAAAATGTGACAATGTAGTTTTTATAGTGTCCTCTACAAAGACTGATGTTTCTTTTTCTGCATCTCTAGACATTAGCACCTGTCTGTGTGTCATGCAATGCTGCACAAACAACTCTCCAAATTGCTGCTTTAATTTAGCTGCGACAGTACCCTCTCCCTGCTGGTTGCGTCCGAGCATCACAGCAGCACCATCCGATGTAAAACCGACTAGCTTTTTGGTTGGATACTTCTCACGATCAAAATGGTCAATGATGGCCTTAGAAATTTTGTCAACACTAAATTTCCGTGTGATTTCGAGTAGGCTCAAAAACTCAGTCTTGATTTCTTTGGCCTTGATATCCACAAATCTTTGGAAAATCAATAACTGGATCTTATCAGTACAGTTGGTGCTTTTATTGCACATTACAAGCATGGTACGCTGGTTAGGCTGGCAGCTGCAAACTTCTCCCCTATTTTTTCTGTTTCTGGCTACAGTGCCTGGGATGGCCTGGCGGCCTGTCCAGGGTGTCTCCCCGCCTGCCGCCTCCCCGCCTGCTGCCCAATGACTGCTGGGATAGGCTCCAGCATTCCCGCGACCCTGAGAGCAGGATAAGCGGTTTGGATAATGGATGGATGGATAGCTACAGTGCTAGCACTGCTATGGAGCCTGCTGAACACAGACGATTTCGGGTCAACTTTTTTTGCAATTTCTTTGAACGTGTCACCCGCTGTAAATGGCAGTTTTGCTTTGGCAAGTCCGAAAGCTAAAGTGTGGTCGTTTTCCAGTTCAACTTTCTCTCGACTGACGAAGCTAGTCATCAGCTTAACTTGCCCCTTCCTGCCCTCTTTTGCCTTGCTAGCAAACCGCTCCTTTTCAACAGAAGACATACCATCCGTTTTTGCTCGTTTCGTGCACCATTTCTCAATGTGGTCCCTTGCTGCCGTTGACTTTAGCTGTTTCATTGTCGGACCACACTTCATCAACCAACCCATCATCTCTTAAAAAAAAAAAGTCTTTCTCCCACGAAGGAATAAAAGCGCGTTTGGACATTTTCGGGGGCTGTAACGTTTAGCTAGCTAGCTGTCGAGTTGGCGACCTGACTCACAGTGGGAGAATGCGCGCAATTGCATAACTTCTACATATTGTAGCAAATCCGGGGGGCAGTCCGAGGGACCGTCGCCACAGCTGGGACGCGAACCCGTATCTACCACTCCGCAAGCGACAACGTTAACCAGTCGACTAAAGGGTCCGACCCGTTAGTCAAGGACCAACGTATCTACTTATCCATGCACGTTACAATATTAACGCGCATGTCATCCCAACTGTTAACGTAACGTAGGTTACTGCTGTACTGTGGCCAAATTGATTTATTAGTCTCAGAAAACATTAGATTGCAACCATTTTCTTGTCTAAATATTGACAATTTCTAGTTTTCCTCAATATATTTTTTTGTGCCATGGACACAGACAAGTCTTGCCACGGTCAGGTTTATGAGCCCCTGGTCCCGAGGGAATTTTGTCTTGGGACATAAAGGCTGCCACATAAAAACACATACATTATAGTGCAGTAACAGTAATGTTGGTGTCAATGTATAAGGGATACAAAGGGGTGTATATGTAGAGGATGGCGATGATAGTGTGAATTCGACTGAATCGGGCAGTGTTGTAATAGAAAGAGAGTTTAGTTGCTAACGTCAGCACGTTGTCTTTTTAACCGCTTAATATTTTATTGGTCTAACGCTGTGTTCACATCAGTCGCAAAGCTGGATGTGGTGTCGCTCTGGTCACACAAAGAAAGCGAAAATAACATGAAGTTGGCACTATCAAGAAGTTTGCTTGATCAGTGCCTACCATGCTAACATTAGCAAGCTAACATTTACACACTAGCATCTTTACAAATAAATGTTATGAAATTATGCATTGACCTATTAAAAACAACAGCAAGTCGACATTTTCAAAATGAATACTTCAAAACTTACCGGGAACTCCAACCGCCTTGCTGACCTTTTGTTCATGCAAGATGTTTCACTCCCGGTAACAGGACATCTTAAAGAAGAATACGTTAACAATGGTATCCGCCATTTTCTTTCTTTTTTTTTTTTACTTTTTTTTTGCCGATTGTACATTTACCCAGAGTGTGGGGAACGTTCCAGCAGTAATTCGTCAGGCTTATTTCGCCACTAAAAGCAAAAATCTTCGCTTGAGTCGAACGTCTTTTCAAATCAAATCGAGTATGTGACCAAAACAGCAACTTTTTAGTGGCATAATCGCCTCTTTCCACTTATTTTCCGTTGTGGCCAGATGTCACGGACGGAAGTGACGCAAATTCTCGCCGGGCGTATTTCGTTGCTATGGCGATAGCTAGCCTAGCTAACCTCCTGAGCTACCGCGAGTTTGGACTGGGTTTTAAAGCTAGATGAATGATGAATCGGATGAATTAGGTTTACTTAAAATAACTACAGTTGCACTTAATAAAAACTGGTAATTGTGTATTTTAAATGAAATATCACTGTCGCTTGTGCGTAGACGCTGCTTCCCAATGGTAGAAAGCCTGCAAAGTCTATAGAGAACGGTAGCTAACGTTAGCTAGTGTCTGCGACACTGCGGCTATTTATCCAGAGATGACATTGTATTTAAAATGTTAATTCTGTGCATTTATCCCTATTAAGTAGGGATAAATGGAGTGAGGGGCGGGAAATAAACTACAATGTACCAGATTCATCGCCAGTGCATGGACACCTTATAACCAAACATTTGTCCTGCTAAAGTTACATGCCTAACGTGGTCTTTTTCGAAATAAAACAGTCCTACACTGATTACCATCCGTTATCTGCACATACTGCCATACTCAGTGTGTCCTCCTCATATATATTGTAACATGCATGGATAAGTAGACACGTTGGTCCTTGGCTAATAGGTCGGACCCTTTAGTCGACTGATTAACGTTGTCGCTTGCGGAGCGGGAGACACGGGTTCACGTCCCGGCTTTGGCGACGGCATCCCAAACTGCCCCCCGAATTTGCTACAATATACACATTGCAACGTGCATGGATAAGTAGACACGTTGGTCCTCGACTAACAAGTCGGAACCTTTTGTCGACTGGTTAACGTTGTCGCTGGCGGAGTGTGGCGGCTGTGGCGACGGTCTCCCGCGGCTGCCCCCCAAATTCGCTACATTGGTGTCAGAAGTGGGATGGTGAGACTGTGTGGTCATCGGAAGCGCGTGCGCCCAGAGGCGTGAGGGAGGTGACACGCTGACGCGCTTCCCGAAAGAGGGGGGTCGTGTAACGTGCATGGATAAGAAGACACGTTGGTCCTTGGCTAACAGGTCGGACCCTTTAGTCGACTGGTTAACGTTGTCGCTTGCGGAGCGGAAGATACGGGTTCACGTCCCGGCTTTGGCGACGGCATCCCAAACTGCCCCCCGAATTCGCTACAATATTTTAAAATCCTCTCAAAAGATCTGCGCGAGAGGAAACTGAAAATAGCCTTCGTGGGCTTCTTCCGAATTTGCCATGTCTCTCGGGAGGTTAGCTAGGCTAGCTAGCGCCACAGCAACGGAATACGGTTGTGGGTAGATGGGTCCGTTGCTGTATCCCGTCTAGCCGCAGCCCTTACTTCCGCTTATTCAGCGTCAAATGAGTCGATCAAAGCGCGTTTTCAACCGGAAGCAATAAAAAGCATTTCCGGACGCCGCTGCAGCTGTATCTACATTGGTCGTGTTCGTAAAGCAACCGTGATAGATCGACTGAGAAAGACAACAAAAAAAAAAGAAAAAAAAAGATTATTTAACATCCACAGCGCAAACCCTTATCGTGTGTGTAAATATAGCCGAAGGTTATCTGGTCGGATGAATCACAGATTGGGAGTAGAGCTTGAAGTGTTATTTGGAGCGGACCGTCGGTGAAAGAGGATTTTGAAGTTGCCGCTGCATGGTGGCGGATGTGATGATAGGCTGAGGCCGGGGAAGAAAGGAGCTCTCCTCTCTCAGAGACAGCAGTGCCCGCTGGAGAGTTCACTCATCGTCCGCAAGCTCCAGCCCCCCCCCCCCAAGAAAACGTGACATCAAGCCCATTTTTTCTTTTTAATTTTTATTTATTAGGTTCTCATCGATTCCTCTCCTCCAACAAGATGTAACTCTATTTAAGCCGAATTGATTTCAGGCTGAATATTCATGTCGTTGGAAATAGCCGGGAGTGTGAGAGCGAGCTGTTTTTCTTCTTCTGGCGAATGGAAGTTATTGTGCTGTGAATTGTTTTGACTATGTTATGTCGAAGTGAGTTTGGGTTTAGTCCGTCTCTGCCCGTCGTCCACCCTTAAACTTGGGATTTACGTCCGAATATTTGAGGGGGGAAGACGCCGATCGAGGATTCTGCCAAGCCTTTACAACAGACCCGGGGATTTAAATCGTCATTTGGTGTGCTCCGGGAGAGGCGAGAGTCAAAGAAAGAAATTAATGTGGCCATTCTCTTTATAGCGAAACATTTTGGATTGCATAATGAGCAAAGAGAGACCTAAGAGGAATATCATTCAAAAGAAATACGTAAGTAGAAACCTACCCCCCTTTTTTTGTTGTCCGATGTGCATTAACGCCTTATTCAAGTTTGCTCTCGCCTGTTTTGATGAAAATGCGTAAACTTTCATCGCGGACTGCGAAGGTTACCATCACGCAGCTGTGCACAATTTGGGTCAAATGTCCTTTTAAAGATGCTTGTTTTCTAACGTGTTACGTGGTTCTGTTTCAAAGAGGCGGCTGTATTTACTCAGCGTCTGTGTTGCACTGTTTCTTCGACATCATACGTATGTATATTCGGCTATTTGAACATTAGGTGCTTCGATGTCGGGGGGGGGGTGATTTGCGCATTTCTGAACCGTTTTGTACACAATGTCGGGGCGCATATGGCTACTCGGCAGTCCCGTATAGGGGGTATACATTGGAGGACTTGCCGAATTGTTTTCGGAAAGGCTTTGTTTGCTCCCCGGTAGCTCCAATTCAGAGCCGTGAAGACGAGCCTGTCGGCCATGGCTCAGCTATTCCGGCTTCCATGTCGTCCCATGCTGAGGCTTCTCTCCGAGCCGCAAACTGTGTCATTTACACCAGAAAATGGGAAAACCTTGTGGCGATGGGGGTCACCGCGCTGAATTCGTGGCTCGGGTTTTGGCGTGTCTCGGGTGTAGCACGTTTGCTGTATGCCGGGGGAGATCGACACGATCCGTGGACTGTTGTGGCTCTTTAATTTTCTCTATACAGCGTGTGTGTATGTGTGCATGCATGAGTGTGTGTGTGTGTGTGAGAGAGAGAGAGAGAGAGAGAGAGGGGATGAGAGAGAGAGAGCCAAAGGGGGGGTCATGCAATTCAACATATCCGTTCAATTTACTACACTTGCAACGCGGTAGCGATCCTCTCCAGCTTCGTGTTCGTGACTGCTCCCATTAACGTTACCGCTGCGTGTATAAAGCCAGTAAGAGTGGGAACAGCCTCGTGTTGCACGTCTTCGCGTGACCTCTGTGGACGGAGGTACTGCAGCAGCCAGTGAGCCCGCTGAGCCCTAATTCCATTTTTTGCGTGCGATACTCCCGGGGACCGGCTTATCAGCATTTCGTGCAGCATATAGTCTGCAGCCGCTGGATCCGCGTTGAACGATATGTTCAAGGGCCGATTTGAATGAGCACAAGGTGATCCCATTTTGAAGGGGCTGTGTGTGTGTGTGTCCGTGTGTGTGTGTGCGTGTGTGTGTTCAGTCGCATTGCAGAGGCTCATGTATGAAGCGATATCAAGAAGCAACCATTTTCTCTCAGCAAGTAACGCCGGTGGATTTTATGGAGAGGAGGAGGAGGAGGAGGAGGGGGGGTAGCATAATAACATTTAACGTGTAAAGATTTTAACGGCAGACGTTTTCTTTTCTTTTTTTAACATATATATATTTTTAGTGTTGTCTGGAATGAGAATCGCTGTTTTTCTTCTTTGCTGCTGCAGAAACGAAACAAAGGCCGTCTTTGAGAGCAGCTCGCGCATATCGCCGGGCCAAGTTACCATGTGTCGTGTTCATCGCGCGTGGCCTCCGGGCTAAAGTTTGTAGCACGTCTCTCGCGTGTTTGACGCCTTCTTGCAAGGGGGGGCATCGTCGTCAAAGCGTGCACTCGGCGCGTCGTCGCGTTTTAATTACGCAATTTCGGGTTTTAAATTCCGTTGCACTTCCGTTGCGTTGGACACGAAAGTCACGAAAGGACGAGCAACATTGTTTTTTGTGGAAGCCCCCGTCGAAAGTCTCGTCTCTTGTTCTTCGACACGGAATTGGGCCAACGCACACGGGCCGCCGGGCTGCTCCCTCGAAAAGCAAGACGTTGCAGGGGGGGGGGGGGGATCACAAACAAACCGAGCAACAGGTTCGGCACGCAATTAAAGATAAGGGTTACGAGCCTGTGACGTCACTGGAGCTTGTTTTCTTGCAGGCCAAAAAAAAAAGAAAGTCTTTCGTCTCGTTCCCCAGCTCGATTCCAGCCTGTCTTATTCTATGTAAACCACGAATTGAGTTAAATCCGTTGCTTCCGTTGCTTTGGTACTTTATTAAAGACCAAGTCTCGACGCAAGCACACGGGATAGTATGAATGCCATATTTTAAATGGAAGGGGGGGGAAAAGTCCGACATTTAATAGTCCACGTGGGTCCTCTGGCTTGTGCTACATGCTGGAACTGGAAAAATACAGTATGGCGAGTAGTCCAGCACACTGCACAGAGCTGCCTTACTGTACTTTTGTTCGTCATCGGACAGATACTTGTCCCGGACCGGTTCTATTAAAATAACTGACGAGCTTTGAAGTGCCACGGAACGCGACTCCCTCCCTTGAGGGATTAAACACTTGTGATCCAGACCCGTATGATCATTTCACGCTTCTAATGGTGTATTGTCACCAAAAACTCCATTTTTTTTTTGCTCTACCAGTTTTGACCTGAGGAAACAGGAAGTGCGGTGGCAATAATGAGTAACTGAGACAAAAGTCCCCAAGTTAAAAAAAAAGAAAAAAGAAGAATCACGACTACAGCAGCCAACAAATGTCACAATTTCCAAAATTGTACGGTCATTTTTCTTATTTCGTGTGCTCGTTGGAAGTTCTTTTAATAACTTGAGGGCGAATCACCGGAGTCGGAGCCAGACCTGGTCTGGGAGCGTGGACACGGCGTGTCTGCGTGCGTGCGTGCGTGCGTGCGTGCTTATAGTCTGGCGTCACATCTGCCACAGTGTTCTAGCGGCAGCTGCGGTTGTTGTGGAGATTCTGGAGAGGACCGAAATAAAGAAAAAGAGAGGGGGGGGAGGGAGCCGGGGCCCACAACATGACACCACGACAACCTGGAAGGACTCCGGTCCCAGGTCCCTTAGTGCCCCCCCCTCCAATACACACACGCACACACACACAAAAAAGCTTTGAGGCGGGACTCTTGGCCCTACACTGATCCAACCCCCACCCCCCCTGCTGCCCCCCTTAATTAGCGTAAGACAATTATACATGCTTGGCTTAACCATTTCCCCTGAAACATGAGTGCAAGTTGTTACCCCCTCTTCTGCACGCGCACGCGCACGGTCCTCTAACCAACACGTACTATACTATTAAAATTCATTGGTCATGAAAAATGGTGTGTGCGTGTGTATGGGGGAGTGTGTGTGTGTGTGTGTGGGGGGGTATGGGGTGTAGTGGGGGGTCCTTTAATAAAAGCAAACAAGGCAGCAATTATCCCTTTCCTCCGTGATTGATAGAAGCCAGTGTGAGTCAAGTGAAAAGCAAAAGTGCTGTTTCAGGGTTTGGACCGT